>NC_064633.1:15843266-16150148 GCF_023864275.1 Schistocerca cancellata
TTAAAGAATTCGAAACATGCAATGCCGTAGACGTATACAAAGAAAAAAAAACTCTGATAATAACTTCTCTGTAATGCAGTAGAAACACGCATACATGAAAAGCAGGAAATACACCCGTCTCAAAGTTAGCTAATATCGACTCTGGCAGCTTGTAGGTGTAGGGTAGAGTTCCGATGTTTCTGTCGCTGGTTTCGAGTGGTTCTGCGAATTTTTTTCTTGGCAGGATAACACCAGTTGTATGGTATCGTCAGTTTCCGCGGCGTATTGCGATTTTATGCCGCCCTTCTGTAGTGCTTTGCATATAGTTGTGTAATTAGGACCTATCTTTGTGATTAATTACGCAATTAGGATCGATCTTTGCGTCAGTTTCTCGACCAAAATAAATAAAGTACACTAACCTAACCTTCCTCTCCCGCATCTAGACAGGTTTCATGTGTTGGGGGTGCACTTGAGCATTCCGTCCAGGAGCACCAGGGTTCGAGTCCCAGAAAGGGCTCCGGCATTTTTAATTTCCCATCAATTCCATGTGTGTCTGGTGGTTTAATTGTGTTAGGTGGGAGCACTTGGCCTTTCCACCCAGGAGAAGCAGGGTTCGAGTTCCAGAAAGGATTTCTCTCTCCATGTCACAACCCCGCGCCGGTAATAACGACTAGAGAGTCAACACTTGCCGGATACACTGCGTGCGACCTTGTTGCTGTCTACTAACGATGCTTAGGAAAGGACTCTCTCTATGTCGCAACCCGCTACGGTAATAACGACTAGAGAGGCAACACGTACCGGATACATTCGGTATTTTGGAATGGTGCCGGCCGTGTCCCAATACTCACGTGTGTCCGTACGTCATGTCGCCTCCAGTGACTTCTACCTAAACATCATGAACTGCGACTGTCTGAGCGCACCGCCATGTATCACCTTACATTAACTTCTGCCTAGCGTCTAGAAGCTGGCCACGATATGACTATTTCGATTCTGTGCTGACATGAACCTATCACATTGGATGTCCTGCATTTTAGCATAAGTACGAAATTAACTGTTTCACAACTAGTAAAGGGTGTTTATAAATGATTATCGGGGTTTTAACGCCTTATAGTATGTATTACATTAAACTTGCAGTTATAAAAGATATGTCAAACGAAAGAGCAACTCAAACAGTTTTACCAAGAACCTGATAAATGTTCAATGTGAACAGCATTTGTCACACGGCACACATCAAGTCTATAGCCGAATTCTTCCCAAACGTTGATAAGTGTGTCTTCAGTGATTGTAGCAACAGCTGCTTCAATTTGGTTTCTTAATTCAGGGAGGTCTGTTAGTAGCGGAGGCACGTACACACGATCCTTGATGAAGCCCAAAAAAGAAAAAACCGCATGGCGCTAGGTCGGGTGAACGTGGAGGCCATGCAAAGCAAGACCTGTCATTGGGCCCCTTGCGGCCTATCCAGCGCTTGCCGTGTGCCGTGTGCCGTGTACCGTGTGACAAATGGTGCTCACGTTGAACATTTATAAGGTTCTTGGTAAAACTGTTTGAGTTGCTCTTTCATTTGACATATCATTTATAAGTGTAAGTCTAATACAACAAATATTATAAAGTGTTAAAACCCCGATATTCATTTATAAACACCATGTATAACAAGTATGTTTCGGAGTTGTTGGATAGGTTGCTGCTACTAGAATGGCAGGTTATAAAGATTTAATTGAGTCTGAGAGTGGTGTTATAGTCGGCGTACGAGCGATGGTACACAGCATCCCTGCAGGATTCATGGTGTGAGTTCCTTCCAGCACTACTTCAGACATTACTCGAGTCCATGCCACGTCGTGTTGTTACACTTCTGCGCGCTCGCGGGTTCCCTACACGATATTAGACAGGTATACCAGTTGCTTTGGCTCTTCAGTGTAAATATCTGCACTTATATCCCTGACACCCTTTATATGTGGCAGTATGCATCCAGAGCGATTTAAGGTGCAAAGATCAAACAAAACGAATCGCAAACAAGGAAATTATTAATGAAGAGGTTTGTCTGTTTAAAGAGGCTAAAAATCATTCGTTATCAGTAACAAATAAAGGAGGCAGACTGGAAGAATCTTTAGGAAGAAGGTAGCTTATAAAACACTCCTTTGACCAATGCTTGGATATTGCTCGTCAGTGTGGGATACGTAGCATATAGGAATAATAGAGGAAACAAAGGATATCCAAAAAAGAACAGAGCGTTTCGTTACAACTTCAGTTAGTAAGTGCAACAAATTCATGGAAATGGCCAGACAATTAAAATGGCAGGCACGAGAGATATGTGCGTCAGAGTGAGGTTTTCTGTGCAGGCTCCGCGAGCGTACATTCCTAGAAGAATCTCCCAATTCATTGCTGACTCCTACAGAAATGAAGACCATGAAGATAAAATTAGAGAGATTCGAGCTCACATGGACGCTTACCACCAATCGTTCATCCCACAAACCATTTGCGATTGTACCGGGAAATGAGGAAATTACCGTTGTACACAAAGTGTACAATGGTACGATTTGTCTTGTTCAGTCCAAGAACAGCTCCAAGTCAAGTATACTCCCAAAAATTATTCAAATATAAACCGCATCGAGTTGTCAGTATGGTTTGACATTAATCTCTAGATTCATTATCTCAGATTTTATATGAGCTACCGTGACACTGGGTAAAAATAGCAGCTTCGATTGTCACTCCTTCCCTGATAGTCTACCGTGGGGGAGCAGGATGCCCCTGATTTGTATTAATAAGGATTTAGCTAGTTATGGCTATTGTATTTTAGTTTCCGTTCTCCAAAGGAACTATTCGTCTTGGCTTATGGGGGTGTTGTGTCCCCTGCACACTGCTCTCATTAACTTACCGACTTTCAGTAGGTGCGTAAACAATAGGCCAGACCCTCTTCTTCACAAAAGACAGTGAAAAACCAATGGTTGTCTCATAATAAGGACAATGCGAGACCACACATCGCAAACATAGCTATGACAGTATTATGAGGAGTTTTGGTCCATATCACAAGTTATGGTTTCGAGGAAAATTATTAACCCAATAATTCGTGCTGCACTGCTCGTATATGACACTCCTGTTTTCACTTCATGCAGAGGCACATAATAGAACACATCAGGATTTTCCGGACATTCAGAGCTTAGTTACATCTGTGAATTCACGTACATTGGCAGAATCAGTCATTCTTCATGAAGAAACACATCAATTCAGGTTCAAACCGTCCATCAGGCACTGACTGCAACAGCCAGTTGCAGTACTGCCGTGGAGCAGTAGTACCCGAGCAAGTCAATCTAGACACTACCGTTAATACAGTCGAGTTCCTTACAGATGAATACGCAGAGTACCTAAGATGTGATTTACGCAGACCTAGATTTTAAGTTGTATTTTATGCCTTCCAATTAGTTTGTAAGCAAGTCCATATATGCATAAGCGAATAAATTAAGCACAAGAGCATGGCTAAAGTGAACCGAAGTCCAGCCTGAAGTGTCCTGTAACTGGCTAATTTTGAATTGGGCTGACGCTAACAGCACGAAGTAAACTGAATAATAGTCAACATGTTGTGGAGTGGCGCGGAGAATACACTTACCACGATATAGGATGTTATAAAACGATAGCGACTTTGTACGATGACGGATGTAGGCGGAAAGTGTCACAATGTTGTTTGTCATTCAGTGATAGCGAGTGATTGCCACGATCGTCAAAGAAGAAGTTGGTGGTAGCTGATGCGTCGGCAGACCTTGTCTCTTATGAAAGCGACGTTTTGTTCTACATCTACATCTACATCCATACTCCGCAAGCCACTTGACGGTGTGTGGCGGAGGGTACCTTGAGTACATCCATCGGTTCTCACTTCTATTCCAGTCTCGTATTGTTCGTGGAAAGAAGGATTGTCGGTATGCTTCTGTGTGGGCTCTAAGCTCTCTGATTTTATCCTCATGGTCTCTTCGCGATATATACGTATGAGGGAGCAATAAATTGTTTGACTCTTCGGTGAAGGTATGTTCTCGAAACTTCAACAAAAGCCCGTACCGAGCTAGTGAGCGTCTCTCCTGCAGAGTCTTCCAGTGGAGATTATCTATCATCTCCGTAACGCTTTCGCGATTACTAAATAATCCTGTAACGAAGTGCGCTGCTCTCCGCTGGACTTTCTCTATCTCTTCCATCAACCCTATCTGTTACGGATCCCACACTGCTGACAAGGGAACCTCCCCATCGCACCACCCTCAGATTTAGTTATAAGTTGGCACAGTGGATACGCCTTGAAAAATTGAACACAGATCAATCGAGAAAACAGGAAGAAGTTGTGTGGAACTATAAAAAGGCAACATCAAGGATATAGTTAGCACCGCAGCGTCGTGGTCCCGTGGTTAGCGTGAGCAGCTGTGGAACGTAAGGTTCTTGGTTCGAATCTTCCCTCATGTGAAAAGTTTAATTTTTTATATAATCAACTTCGCTCTCCAAAATCCCAGGACACGTTCAGATTTGCTTGGACATATGCAGGATTTGACGGTCTACACACGGAAAACATATGTTTTGACAGAGCACATGGAAAACTGTGCGACTGTGAAACTGTTGCATTCATTTGTTGCAGTTTATGTGACAAATTCTTATGTTTTCATAACTTTTTTGGGAGTGATTATCACATCCACAAGAACCTAAATCGGGCAAGGTAGAAGAATCTTTTTACCCATTCCTGTCATGTGACGGACATGCCGTCACCAGTGTCGTATAGAATATACCAGACGTGTTTTCCTGTGGAGGAATCGGTTGACCTATGACCTTGCGATCAAATGTTTTCGGTTCCCATTGGAGAGGCACGTCCTTTCGTCTACTAATCGCACGGTTTTTCGGTGCGTTCGCAAAACACAGACACTAAACTTATTACAGTGAACAGAGACGTCAATGAACGAACGGACAGATCATAACTTTGCGAAAATAAAGAAAGTAAACTTTTCACTCGGGGGTAGACTTGAACCAAATACTTCTCGGACCACGGGACCACGGCGTTCTTGAGCTCAGCCTGTCCTTGATGTTGCCTATCTTGCGCATGGACTACTCAGTTTGTATATTTTGCTTATTTTTTTCATAGTTCTACACCATTTCTTCCTGTTTTCTCGATTGATCTGTGTTCAGTTTTTCAAGGCCTATCCACTGTGCCAACTTATAACTAAATCTGAAGGGGGTGCGATGGGGAGATTCCCTTGTGAGCAGTATTCAAGCAGTGGGCGAACAAGCGTACTGTAACCTACTTCCTTTGTTTTCTGATTGCATTTCCTTAGGATTCTTCCAATGAATCTCAGTCTGGCATCTGCTTTACCAACGATTAACTTTATATGATCATTTCATTTTAAATCACTCCTAATGCGTACTCCCAGATAATTTATGGAACTAACTGCTTCCAGTTGTTGACCTGCTATTTTGTAGCTAAATGATAAGGGATCTATCTTTCGATGTATTCGCAGCACATTACACTTGTCTACTTGAGATACAAATTGCCATTCCCTGCACTATCCTCCTGCATTTTACTACAATTTTCCATTGTTACAACCTCTCGATATACCACAGCATCATCCGCAAAAAGCCTCAGTGAACTTCCGATGTCATCCACAAGGTCATTTATGTATATTGCGAATAGGAACCGTCCTACGACACTCCCCTGCGGCACATCTGAAATCACTCTTACTTCGGATGACTTCTCTCCATTGAGAATGACATGCTGCGTTCTGTTATCTAGGAACTCTTCAATCCAATCACACAATTGGTCTGATAGTCCATATGCTCTTACTTTGTTCATTAAACGACTGTGGGGAACTGTATCGAACGCCTTGCATCTACCTGGGAACCCGTGTCTATGGCCCTCTGAGTCTCGTGGACGAATAGCGCGAGCTGGGTTTCACACGACCGTCTTTTTTGAAGCCCATGCTGATTCCTACAGAGTAGATTTGTAGTCTCCAGAAAAGTCATTATACTCGAACATAATACATGTTCCAAAATTCTACAACTGATCGACGTTAGAGATATAGGTCTATACATCTGCACATCTGTTGTTGTCTCGGTGGTGCCGGTTTCAGGCACAGGTTTCCATCCACTGGAGAAAAATAAACTGCTGATGGATACCCTTGTCTGAAACTGTCATCCACCGAGGGAACAAAGCATTACAGTTGCAGATGACAAGGCATATCTACGCACAAGCTGGCGCCATTTTCTGCACTGGCAGTCGTGGCAATGAGTCGCGATCAGTGGATAACACACAGCATTGCGGGGTGTTCCAGCTACGTTCCATCCGCATACGAAGTCGCGTTTGTTGCCTAACGGGTGGCCTAGCAGCAGGCGCCGGCGCCTATATCGCCGACGCACTGTAATGTCGTTGGATGATGTTTCCAGACAGGTGTTCCTATTCTCAATTTGTCCCTCAAGATATCCTCTACAACATCAATATCTACACCTGTATCCGTATACATATTCCGCGAGCCACCATATGGTGTGTGCTGGAGGGCACCCTGTACCACTACGAGTCATTGCTTTTACTGCTCCATTCGCAGAGGGAGAAACTACTATCTGTATGTCTCTGTACGAGTCCTAATCTCCCTAAATTTGACTTCATAACCCTTACGGGAAGTGTACTGTGCACACAGTTTTAATCTGCCAGGAAATTTCATATCAGCGCACTCTCCGCTGCAGAGTGAAATTCTCACTCTTTAAACATCCCCCAGGCTGTGGCTAATCCATGTCTCCGCAATATCCTTTCTTTCAGGAGTTCTAGTTCTGCAAGGTTCGCAGGAGAGCCTCATTAAAGTTTGGAAAATAGGAGACGAGGTACTGGCAGAAGTAAAGCTGTGAGGACGGGGCGTGAGTTGTGCTTGGGTAGCTCAGAAGGTTGAGCACTTGCCCGTGAAAGACAAAGGTCCAGTGTTCGAGTCTCGGTCCGGCAGACAGTTTTAATCTGCTAGGAAGTTTCATATCAGTGCACACTCCGCTGCAGAGTGAAAATCTCATTCTGGAAGCAAAGAACTCTTTGTATGTTACTTTTTTGCTTGTTTCTACGTCTGTTTCGGGCTGGATTTGTTAGGTTGTACTGTTTACTTGTGCTCGTCCTCGCTTCTGGTAGGGTGATATTTCATGGCGGTCTTGGGTTTGCAATCTTTTATTACAAGACTGTGTCGCTATTCTTGATTCTTCATTTTGTTCATTACGTTGTTCTTCGATTTCTCTGTTTCTCACGGTACTTATTGTCGTTCGTTGGGAACTTAAACGTGATTCACACTCTTCGTTCGTCTGTTTCGTTTTTTCGCTGTTCTTTATGTTTTCGCCGTTTCACTTCAGAACTCGCAAAATCTCCTCCACTTTTGTTTGGGCATTGTCTAAAATATAAATCAAATCAACTTTTTATTAACAATTACACTAAGTACCCTTTACGCACTTCCAACACTTTATTGTCGATTTTATGCACTCGCTGTACCACTTTGACTACTCACACTTCACTGTTTCTTTTTATTCACTCACTGTACTACTTTTTCGTTTCCTCCCTTCGTCACTGATAAGAAACTGATGCTCGAACCCACGATGGGTCTTGCTTTATGCGCCCCTATCTATTGGTAGCCCCACCAGTGACGAATTCCTCAAAGTATAAAAAAGGCTTCGAATGCTTCACAATGTTCCAGAACATTCCACAACATTCGAGAGTGTTCTGGAGTGTTCCACAATAATCCGGAATGTTCCAGATGTTCACGAATATTCTGGATTTTTCCCGAATGTTCCAGACCATTCCCGAACGTTCCAGAACATCACGGATCATTGTGGAACACACTAGAATATTCTGGAATGTTGTGAAATGCTCTCGAATACTGTAGAATGTTCGGGATTGTTCTAGAATTCTCTCTAATGTTCTGGAAATTTCTAGAGGGCGAAACTTTCCGTTCCTTATATCTTCAATAGTACGCCCTTCAGGTAGGAATGGCAACCTTCTTCTTCAATGGGGGATAGAGGGCTACCACAACATGTAACTCCATTGATCATACCGGGACTCGTTTCTGAGTTTTAGCTGCGCGCACATTGCACACTTTCTTTTAAAATAGACTCCTGGAAATTGAAATAAGAACACCGTGAATTCATTGTCCCAGGAAGGGGAAACTTTATTGACACATTCCTGGGGTCAGATACACCACATGATCACACTGACAGAACCACAGGCACATAGACACAGGCAACAGAGCGTGCACAATGTCGGCACTAGTACAGTGTATATCCACCTTTCGCAGCAATGCAGGCTGCTATTCTCCCATGGAGACGATCGTAGAGATGCTGGATGTAGTCCTGTGGAACGGCTTGCCATGCCATTTCCACCTGGCGCCTCAGTTGGACCAGCGTTCGTGCTGGACGTGCAGACCGCGTGAGACGACGCTTCATCCAGTCCCAAACATGCTCAATGGGGGACAGATCCGGAGATCTTGCTGGCCAGGGTAGTTGACTTACACCTTCTAGAGCACGTTGGGTGGCACGGGATACATGCGGACGTGCATTGTCCTGTTGGAACAGCAAGTTCCCTTGCCGGTCTAGGAATGGTAGAACGATGGGTTCGATGACGGTTTGGATGTACCGTGCACTATTCAGTGTCCCCTCGACGATCACCAGTGGTGTACGGCCAGTGTAGGAGATCGCTCCCCACACCATGATGCCGGGTGTTGGCCCTGTGTGCCTCGGTCGTATGCAGTCCTGATTGTGGCGCTCACCTGCACGGCGCCAAACACGCATACGACCATCATTGGCACCAAGGCAGAAGCGACTCTCATCGCTGAAGACGACACGTCTCCATTCGTCCCTCCATTCACGCCTGTCGCGACACCACTGGAGGCGGGCTGCACGATGTTGGGGCGTGAGCGGAAGACGGCCTAACGGTGTGCGGGACCGTAGCCCAGCTTCATGGAGACGGTTGCGAATGGTCCTCGCCGATACCCCAGGAGCAACAGTGTCCCTAATTTGCTGGGAAGTGGCGGTGCGGTCCCCTACGGCACTGCGTAGGATCCTACGGTCTTGGCGTGCATCCGTGCGTCGCTGCGGTCCGGTCCCAGGTCGACGGGCACGTGCACCTTCCGCCGACCACTGGCGACAACATCGATGCACTTTGGAGACCTCACGCCCCACGTGTTGAGCAATTCGGCGGTACGTCCACCCGGCCTCCCGCATGCCCACTATACGCCCTCGCTCAAAGTCCGTCAACTGCACATACGGTTCACGTCCACGCTGTCGCGGCATGCTACCAGTGTTAAAGACTGCAATGGAGCTCCGTATGCCACGGCAAACTGGCTAACACAGACGGCGGCGGTGCACAAATGCTGCGCAACTAGCGCCATTCGACGGCCAACACCGCGGTTCATGGTGTGTCCGCTGTGCCGTGCGTGTGATCATTGCTTGTACAGCCCTCTCGCAGTGTCCGGAGCAAGTATGGTGGGTCTGACACACCGGTGTCAATGTGTTCTTTTTTCCATTTCCAGGAGTGTATATATGTATTGACTAACTTATCACTTGATGCATACAAAACGCAATTCCCTGGTACATTTAACAATATCTTTCACTTAGATTTATGCCTAATACATTGATCACATAGCTGGCCTACTATGATCGCGAAATGGTGCTCAGCTGTACTGCGCTTGTCTGCGACGACGCAGCAGAACATTTCTGGGCGTGACTACGACGGTGTCGCTCATTCGTCGATGCTGTTTGTAGCGACTATCATTCCCTGTGGTTGTGTGCTAGGTGCCAACCTTGCTTCGGCATCTCGCTATTCAGAGGACTCTACAACCGGAGTCTAGACATTTGCTGCTACATAAATCGGGGAACCTAGCAATGACTCGTCGAATCTATACCCATGCCAAATCCCTGCTGTATTGCGTTCCAAAACTGGACCGACATATTGTTAGCAGGTGGTCAGTGGCCATAGTATTAGTGACTCTTCGCTGTATTTCCCTACAATGTCTCCTGTATAGTCGTCAGACGGAAAAACCATCCGCTTACCTGATTCCTTGGGCTCCATGTTGCTTTTATCGAAAGTGCAGCCGTCAGCGTACTCGGAGGAGGTGGTGCAGTATTCAAACATGCAGTCATATTCGGGAGAAGAATAGTTTAAATGCCCGTCTATCCAGATTAAATTTACCTCTGATTTCCCTAAATAACTTTAAGCAGTGTCTGATAACTCTTTAGTTATGACCAAATCACGGTTTACACCAAAGAACATTCACTCAGCTGAGAGTGTTTGGCGAAGAGTGCAGATCAACATAGAAGCCGTCCAAGATGATGCGCGATACAATAAGTTCAGAGAAGATATTGAGGTGAAACTGAATACTGAGCAGCTCATAACTGCACAGAACGCCGAAAGTATGTGGCATCTATCTAAAGATAAAATTATGCAAACTGCTATTAGAACATTTCGGAATTAGGATAGGACTCAAAGCGACTGGTTTGCTTAATGGGAAAGTGAGTTGCATTCATATATAGACTAGAAACTTAGTTCTCATATACAGGTGATGAATAATCCTGAAGACAAACGAGCTATAGCCGATTACAAGGCCCGCAAAACAGATCTGTAACGAGTTTCTCGCCATTGTGCAAATAGAGATTGGATCAGTCTTTGAAAACCTAGTCAGATCTGCCGAGACAAAGAAGATTGCGGTGGCATGTACCAGGGTATCAAAACGGACACTGGACCAACAAATAGGAAGTACACTACAATAAAAGATGTTAATGGTGACCCAATCAACGAGAAAAACCAGCAGGTAGATAGATGGGTGCAGCGATATGCTGACCTATGCTCAGAAGAAGTCAACATTTCTTCAGAAGCTTTGGGTACTTTAAAAACTTACAACTTACCCTGTTATGTCTGAACTTGATGAGCGTCCTAATATCATCGAATTAAAATTCGAACTTAAAGTCCTAAAGCTAGGCAAGAGTACAGGCCGTGATAACCTACCGGCTGAAATCATCAAACTTGACAATGTTTCGCCGATATTGTTTCAAACCCTAGGGCAGCGGTGGGAAGAAGGCACAATATTTCAAGACATGCGAGATGCAAATACAGTAACAATTTATCAGGGAAAGGGCGACAGAGGGGATTGTAGCAACTATAGACGAATACCTCTCTTGAGCATTTCTGGAAAAGTTCATGCGAGGATAATCCTGAAAATACTTGAAATTGTGGCTGTTGCGTAAGGCAAGGCTGTGTGTTTGCACTTATAATCTTCGGAATTTTCTTTTCGATTCTGCTCCAAGTGGCTTTTGGGAATTGCATCGTTGGCGTACACCTACATACTAGGAATGATGGAAGGCTTTTCAACGTCAGTCTTCTGTACAGTAAGAAAAAGCGCTACGTGATAATCACTCTTGACCTCCCATACGATGATGCGGCAATTGTTGCGAACTCTTCAGAAGAGCTGCGAGACTTCTTATCAAGATTTAATCTTTATGCCACCTATTATCGATGAGTGTAAACAACAGCGAGGCCGTAATTATGGTTCCACTAAAACAATGACTGTTCATCAAAGCTGCTGTTATTACGAAGGTTCCAAGAAGCGATTTTATCCCTGCTATGCAGGTTTGGTTTTGTGCGTTGTTGCATTGTATTTTGATTTCCTGTTATCTGTTTCTTCATTGGTATGTTCCACTATAACGCTTAACGTATCAGCGTGAAAAACAAAGAAAATGTCTGCTTGAGGAGTCTTCGCTCCCTTAGCCTGTCCAATGGGCGCCTAAGTGCAGTGGCTAATGTTACTGCTTGGGAGTGACAGATATTGCGGGCCAGAGGGAATTGTTCTTCCCTTTTAGAACCTTTCTTGGTGGCAACACCATATTCGTATTCCTTTATAGCCAGGAAATTCTATCATATTCTCTATTTCCAGATGTGTATTCGTTAGAATTTTCAGATTCAAGTTGCTTCCGTTTCCGTCCACTTGTGCAAGCGAAAGATTGTCTCTGGGATTGCTTCGACTTGATATACCTTCACGATCTAAATAACACATTACAATTTGATCAATCTCTACATTATCAGTATCTTTGCTGGAACCAGAATCACTGTCAGGTCCATTTTCATCTATTTCTTCTTCAAATATATATATATATATATATATATATATATATATATATATATATATATATATATATATATATATATATTGTAAGCCTTTCTTCGAAATTTGGGTCGTCTCCACGCAGAATACTCATCTAAAATAATATAAAATAAAAATTCAAATACTTGCCGTCACATACTCTGGACGTTATACTATCGCATATACTTATTCAACCAATATTGAAACAGTTCTTGCTTGAAATAGTTGAAATAGTTACCTTACGTAATTCTGGATACGTAGACACAAACACCCATAAAATTTAAGACACAGTACTCAATAACGCTGAATCAAACAAACGAATTCCGACAGTGTATACTCACTAAACAAGCACTACGAAAGCTGGGAAGCTATGAAGAAATACAGCAGTGTGGCGCAAAAAACGTAACACATAAAGCTTTTACCAATCGTGCGTCGTCAAAGTGACGAGACTTTGTCACCTAGGGTTAACATCGTGTAATCCATCTCCACAATAGTATTATGAGTGTTTACAACTGTCTCCGGTAATTAAAGTAACACTTGATACACAACAGTTTACAACGATTTTAAATGGAATAACAGCTGAGATAATTGTGATAATTACCTGACATTGTCAGCTGTATTGAGAGCGATCTCAGAATCTAAACACGGTTGTTCTTCTTATTCCAAAAGTTTATTGGCCCATATCGCATAAAAATACACAATGATGAATACTATAAACTGAAACTAAATTCTGTCCGAACGGGTCTCGGAGGACGCTAACAGTACCGACCCTCCGCCGTGTCACCGTCAGCCTCTAGGCGCCACTGGATGCGGGTGTGGAGCGGCGTGTGGTCAGTACACCGCTCTGCCAGCCGTATGTCAGTATTCATGACGGAAACCGCTGCTTCTGCATCAGGTAGCTCCTAATTTAGCTCACAAGGGCCGAGTGCAGCCCGCTTACCAATAGCTCTCGGCAAACCGGATCGCCACCCATCCAGGTACTAGCCCAGCCCGACAGTGCTTAACAGGGGCAAGGCCATTGACACAATGATTACTAGTTTCAGTGAAATTAAATCGCCATCTTCAGATTTTTTTAAGGAGAGGAAATCGTTTGGCCGTGTTGAAAAAAGAAGAGAAAAAATTCTGTACAAAATATTTGGAAATGGCGATTGAATTTCTCTGAAACTAGTTATCGTTGTGTGTTTTTATGCAATCTGGACGAATAAACTTGATCGTGAGAAAAACATGAGTGCTTAACCTGACAAACACAGTATACAGGGTTATTACAAATGATTGAAGCGATTTCACAGCTCTACAATCCCTTTATTATTTGAGATATTTTCACAAGGCTTTGCACACACATACAAAAACTCAAAAAGTTTTTTTAGGCATTCACAAATGTTCGATATGTGCCTCTTTAGTGATTCGGCAGACATCAAGCCGATAATCAAGTTCCTCCCACACTCGGCGCAGCATGTCCCCATCAATGAGTTCGAAAGCATCGTTGACGCGAGCTCGCAGTTCTGGCACGTTTCTTGGTAGAGGAGGTTTAAACACTGAATCTTTCACATAACCCCACAGAAAGAAATCGCATGGGTTTAAGTCGGGAGAGCGTGGAGGCCATGACATGAATTGCTGATCATGATCTCCACCACGACCGATCCATCGGTTTTCCAATCTCCTGTTTAAGAAATGCCGAACATCATGATGGAAGTGCGGTGGAGCACCATCCTGTTGAAAGATGAAATCGGCGCTGTCGGTCTCCAGTTCTGGCATGAGCCAATTTTCCGCGGGCTACGCGTGAAACTTGCCCGCACGCGTTCAACCGTTTCTTCGCTCACTGCAGGCCGACCCGTCGATTTCCCCTTACAGAGGCATCCAGAAGCTTTAAACTGCGCATACCATCACCGAATGGAGTTAGCAGTTGGTGGATCTTTGTTGAACTTCGTCCTGAAGTGTCGTTGCACTGTTATGACTGACTGATGTGAGTGCATTTCAAGCACGACATACGCTTTCTCGGCTCCTGTCGCCATTTTGTCTCACTGCGCT
The DNA here is from genome assembly GCF_023864275.1 of Schistocerca cancellata. Classification (NCBI taxonomy): domain Eukaryota; kingdom Metazoa; phylum Arthropoda; class Insecta; order Orthoptera; family Acrididae; genus Schistocerca; species Schistocerca cancellata. Next base: position 15,857,384 of record NC_064633.1, read on the forward strand.
CTCGAACGCTCTGACAGCAGAAACCTGAAGTGCAGCTTCAGCCGAACAAAACTTTATGAGTTTTTCTACGTATCTGTAGTGTGTCGTGACGATATGTCAATGAATGGAGCTACAGTGAATTTATGAAATCGCTTCAATCATTTGAATTGGCTACAAATCTTGGTAGATGATTATTACAGTGTCTGTGTGAGTATGAGTTACCTTTTTTCATACTGCTTACCAAGCCAATGGCAGCACTGCATCTCTTGCCGCATTTGTCACAAGTATATCTAGATGCTGAGACAGGAGCAGTGGTAGCAATGCGAAGCTTTTTCTGCCTTAATCTGCCTAGGGAGCCTTCATGAAGCATCGCCATTCGAGATGATATATCATTACGCCACTATGGTCTCATGGTGGCCCGTGCATGCCCCCTATTGTTGTTGATGCCAAAGCTCTACATACCCCGTTTGCAGGAGTCCTTGAATCTTAATACAGGACGTCCTGCCGGTCTTTTGGCTGTAGAAATCCCTCTAAGCATCGCCTCACGTGGAAATCTCTCAGCATCCGTACGGTAGACGTGCCCTAGCCAGCGAAGTCGTCTCTGCTTCACGATAGCTGAAAAGCTGTTGCAGTTAGTTTTAGGTAGTACTGCTTCGTCGGTCGCTCTGTCCTTCAACGTTACTCCGAGGATGGATCTCGGGCATCGCATGTGGAAAGCAATAAGGCGACGTTCTTGTTTGGCATTAGTAGTCCATGTTTCCGATGCATACAAAAGAATACTGAGAACGCAGATTTGATGTACAATAATTTAGGTGGTCAAAGAGAGTTTTTTGTTCTTCTAAACACGTGTAGGGAGCTTGCCAAATGTTGTCGCAGAAATTCCAATGAAGCATCAATTTGCATGTCGACAGACGTGTTTGATTCTATAGTTGATCCAAGATAGCGGAAGTTATCCACGACTTGTCGAGTAGTTCAACCGAATGTGATACTCGATGTGTATTTTATAACAAAGAAACCCGTCATGCTAAAAGAGAAAACGATTATTTCGCATCATACGCGAAATATGGGAACAGTTTGTTCATAACTGCAGAACCTGTTACTGTAGATGGACAACTGTTGGGTTTTCGTGAACGATGTCCTTTCCGCGTGTATATCCCATATAAAACAAATAATATGTGATCAAAATAGTAACGTCCTGTGACACAAAAACGATGTACATGTTCGACGCGTCTCCTTACTTGTTGAAATGAACAGGTACAAATGGAATCCCTCTCTTGGGATTTTGTGTAAAGGAGATGACCAAGACTCTACGAGAGTCAAATAGAAACGTCATGGTAGACAACTGGTTTACCTAAGTGAAACTAGCACATGATCTTTTGAAGTATAAATTCACCCCATCTAACCCAAACAAACCTCAAATACCGCCAGAGCTACTGTCCACGAGAAACAGAAATATAGGTGTATGAAGCTGGTATCTGTACAGATATCATTGGTGGCCTCGCAGCTCTAGAAGAATGAAATTAGCAGCTTACAGGCGTTGATACCAGCTTCATATAGATGGGCTTACCGCCCAATGATCGTCTTCAATGTGAATACACTCAAATTACCCGCAATGATCGTCTTCAATGTGAATGCACTCAAATTACCCGAAGTCTTACGGGAATCGGTAGACTGACTACCGCGAATAATGAGTATGGTGGGCAGGGGCACTACAAATGTAGTGTGTGGACAGCAAGTTGGAAGCGTGGGTCTCACGGGGAGCGTGCCAGAGGTAAGTCTCTGCAGTCGCACTCTCGACTGTGTCTTCGGTGGCCCAGTCGGATCGAGCGTCTGCCATGTAAGCAGGAGGTCCCGGTTTCGAGTCGCGGTCGGGGCGCACGTTTTTCAACTTTTCCCATTGATATTTATCAACGCCTGTAAGCAGCTAAAGGTCTAGATTTCATTATAATTTAAGAAGTGTAGGTACGTCTATGCTTCCCTTCTATAAAGCAAACACCGTAGTTTCATACAGATCAAAACCAAATAAAATGGTTGTCCTGCTATCAATTGCTCACGAATAGCCCACTATCCGTGACACCAGTAAGAAACCACACACAATGGAAGACTACAGTGCCACTAAATTTGGAGTATACGTGCTGGACCAGACGTGCAGCAACTATTCATGTAGTCGGAAAAGAAGAAGACGGGCACTATGTGTGTTTCATAGCTTGACCCGTGAACAGTAATTAATTTAAAAGCTCATGTGATAAGTTTATAACTACAGATTTCTCACATCTTGTTCTTTATGGCATCATAAATATTAGGCGTGTCTATGCTCCGGTTATCCATGCTCACAATAACCAGCTGCGGGGAGCCGAAAGATTGCCAAGAAAGGACTTTCTTATAAGCCTGCGTGGAGATCTAGCTGAACACCGGATGACGAAGAGGCTAGGATCTATCAGTCTATGGACACACCTTCGAGTGTCACACGAGATGCTCACCATCACAAAGGCAGGAAAAACCTACAAAGAGACCTCTTCTTCATATATTTCCTTCTAAAAAAAAGCAGTATGACAGTCTCATATTGCAGAGAATGCCGCCGTGCTCACTGCAAAGATCATCGAGCAAATCTGTGCACACACTTGTTGTGGATTGTCAAGAGAGCCAACCCGGTTTTGAGAGGAAGCCGAAAGGCACGCGTTTTAGCTCACGCAGGCTGGCGTGAGGTCTGGAACAGGACAAGGAAATTAGACTAGTAAAAAAAGGACGTAGCTGTGGAATACTTAACTTTAATCCATAAATGGTGAACATCGCTCTTGACGGTACATGTTTTACAGCATCAATAGTAACTGGTAATGGCGCCTTGCTACGTCGTAGCAAATGACGTAGCTGAAGGCTATGCTAACTATCGTCTCGGCAAATGAGAGCGTAATTTGTCAGTGAACCACGCTAGCAAAGTCGGTTGAACAACTGGGGCGAGTGCTAGGAAGTCTCTCTAGACCTGCCGTGTGGCGGCGCTCGGTCTGCAATCACTGATAGTGGCTCACGCGGGTCCGACGTATACTAACGGACCGCGGCCGATTTAAAGGCTACCACTTAGCAAGTGTGGTGTCTGGCGGTGACACCACAAAACTGGTGGTATAAATGAAGCAATAATAACTGTAAAAATGCAAAAGAAAGTAGAGAGATGTTTTTTTTAATTATACCGTTTTAGTTACATCTTCAAGTCACTGTAGTGTCTTTTTATGAAAGTAATAACAACTCGTAATATTTACGAGGATATGTGTTTATGTACTACAGAAATAGTCTTTGTGATCTAAGGTTAAGTATTCGTATCTGTATTTTAATAAAGAGAACTAGTATTTTACATGTTATAGTTCCACTCAGTCTCCTTTCGCAGCAAACCAGAGAACACACTGTTGTGCCAGCGAGTGTAATTTCGTAGGGCACAACAGTCACAAGGAATCACAGCCACCTGAATTAACGCTTCAAAACGGTAGTAGCTTCTGTCGAAATTGCCGGATATGCGAACTGGGAGTCAATTCACACCGTCACATTAAGTCGTTTGCCGGTATGGCGAAGAGGGGTGCAATCTGACAACGTTCGTACTCATCGGAGCCTTACAATACTATAATATGTCCATTGGGATGTCGTATGCCGAAGTTAGAAGTCCGCAGCTCGTGGTCTTGAGGTCGCGTTTTCACTTCCCGAGCACGGGGTCCGGGGTTCGATTCCCGGAGGGGTCAGGAGTTTTCACCTGCGTCGAAATGACTAGGTGTTGGCGTTGTCCTCATCATTTCATCGTCATTCCTGAAATTGGTGAGATTGGACTGAGCACAGGTTGGGAATTTGTACGGGCGCTGATAACCGTGCAGTTGAGCGCCCCACAAACCAAACATCACCATTATCATAAAAGTTAGAAAAGGTGCCAACGCTGTGACACGTGTTAGGAATATAACTATCGGTTCTCCTCTCTCTGCAGTCCACGTCAAGGGAAAATAAAACAATGATCGTGTTGCTGGAGGACTGCCGGCCGCTGAGGCCCAGCGGTTCTAGGCTTCAGTCCCGAACAGCGCTGCTGCTACTGTCGCAGGTTCGAACCCTGCCTCGCACATGGATGTGTGTGATCTCCATCGTTAGTTAGGTTTAAGTTGTTCTAAGTCTAGGGGACTGATGGCATCTGATGTTAAGTCACATAGTGCTCAGAGCCATTGCAACCATTTGCTGGTGGACTGTGGTACTCCAAGCGTCGTTGCATTGCCTGTGTGTACACTTATCTTCCTGAAAACAGGCTTGACTAAAGGTACGTTACGTGGCTGTACGGTCCTCCACAGCGGAACAAATATTCTGTCTGCCCTCTCAAGCGCTAGTCGAGTGGGGTGTTATGATAGTGAATAGCTTTGATAATAACCCACTAGAACGCATCGATTCCATATTCGTATTGCATCCGCGGTATCCCGTCCAATACGAACAGCAATATTGCGAACGAAGAAGTCTCAGTCTTAATCGGTCATGATTCTTCTGCTGCCGACATTCCCCATTCTTACACGAGAAATAATACGAACTTCTCTCAAGGAAATAACTTTAAATTGTGACTCCTGATTGAGAAACACGCCAGGTAATATTTCGTTTCATACAGAACGTAGGTTGTGTTACTGGTCCCTACTTTCTTGGTTGCGCTGAAATGGTAATCATATTCAAGCATGTACTACAGCTGATGCCAATGTGAGTTTGTCGTATGCTGCCTTCACTTAGATGCAGTTTTTGTGGCGAACCTCGTTGTTAAAGCTCAAGACAGAGTAATAAATGGGAACTAGGAAAAAAAGGTTTTAATTAGAGTTTCCTACTCTTGTTCATTTCGCTAATGATTTTAAAATTGTAAATTAATATTCATATATTCTTTTTACATGAAGAACCTAAAGTAACTTACCGTGTTTTTGATTCCAAACCTGTATTTATTCCACCATGTGACGTTGTGCGCAGTAGTTGTTTCCTTTTTGACCTTTCACTGAGAGTAGGCAACGTCTAATGATAGAAGGGCCTGGTGCAAGTCTTACAATTGGACGCCACTTAGACGACTTGTGTGCCCCTAACCGACGCGAGTTATCCAAACGGGGAAAAGGGATCTATAGTTTAGCGTAGGCTCATAATCACGTGTCGCTTCTGGTGATTCCTCGCATCGTTGAGCGGTGATGGCTAGGTTAGAACGAAGGCTGAAAATTCTATAGTCCGACAGATATTCGATTGCGCGACCTCTCGGTTTTCAGGCACGTGCTTTACAGCTTTTTTTCCCTTAACTTTGTTCGTCATTATTCTCGTCATTTGGTCTGGACGGGCGCCACGTGACACCTCATGAATTCTCATGAATTTCATCGTTGAATACTTTGTTGAGGGCTTTTTTTATATATTTGTAGAGGGTAACCAGCCCTCTGACCGAATATGTTGACAAAGGAAGCACTAGTCGCATCCCCCCACCCTTCTTAGATTTAGTGGTAAGATGTCCCAGTGGACATCCCGTCGAAAAGTGAACACGGATCAAGCATGAAAACAGAAAGGAAGTGTACTGAACTGCGAAAAAGAAGTAAATTAGAAACAGTGAACAGTCTAGTTCAAAATGTTCAACCTCGAGTGCGTTGGAAGAATCACGTATCGTGGTTGTTTGGTCACAATACTGAACTACAAACATGGAAATCCATGTTCATATCCCTCTGGTGCCCCTTTTTCCACAAATACTGATCACTGGCGCTTTCGTTCTTCTTCCGTAGTCTTGGCAAGTCTCATACCACACAGTGGTTATGGAATATGAGTAATGTTGTAATAATATATTTCCGTCGCAAGTAAATGTGATGAATAATGAAAGTAGGCGAGATCCCGTATAGACCTCTCACAGAAATAAAAACAGTAAGTAAACGGGTGTGAACTATGTTACGACAAAGGAATTCAAGAGTCAAAACTTCCAAAACGAAACGCGGGACTCTTAACATACGGTATTTGTGTAAAACAAATGGGAGATACGTACGTCAGGAGGTCCCTTCCTTACACCTCGTTATTGCGAACGGAACAGACACCTCAGTGACCGGACAGAGAGTTCATAATTCTGGAGAAAAAAATGGGGCACGAGGGAGATTTGAATACGATCCCTCCCTTCACAGTCCAACATGTTGACCACGTTACCACGACGCCGTGCGTCTTCGAATTTGATCGATGTTGCACGCCCTATGACCTGCCTATCGACTGCGCCATCTTACCACTAAAGCTGACGGGGAGGTGTGACAGTGGGGGGGGGGGGGGGAGGGGGGAGGTGCGATAGGAAGTTTCCCTGGTGAGCTACGACCCTGGCTCTTCCCCATTTCCAGCCATCTGCCTTGCAGCAAGACCATCAGGGGCAAAATCTATTATACAAGCTAGATGAAACGATCACCCACTGTCACCTGCCGACTATTTAATGGACTCCAGTGGCGACAACAGTTTGAGGCTCGGCATTCGAGGCAAGTATTGCTTTAATTTAAAAAATTTAAAATACTGTCCCCAATCAATCCATTAAGAGGTGTACTACTACATTCTCGTTTCCAGACAATAAGTCAAGTAGTGAAGTTGAAACTTGTGTACGTGTATCGAAGCATTGTAACTCAAGTCGCGCAGTCTGTCCAACAGACTACAGTCACTGGTATTTCAGAATCCACTAAATAATAAAGAAAGTAGAAACCTTGTTGTCTACTACCTTTTCGCTGTTCATCCAGGGAAACTTCTACAACACGCATGACGTTTTAATTATTGCGTCTATATTACTAACACTATTCACAACACCTACCTTATATACTTCCGAACTTAGCGACAAAATTATATCCTAGTACGACACATAGTTCAGGAACTGGCTCTTCTTAAAATGGAGATTAAATTACCCAAAGTCTTCTCATCCGGTGTTTGGTAATAAGAGAACTACATTCAATAAACTTTACACATAATATCAAACCTTTTCTAAACATATTAAGAGGTTATCACCATTTTGTTCCACTAGTTTTGGTTTTAAATTTTTCGGAAATAGGGGTTTATATTTTAACGATAAAAACTTCATGTTCTTAACGTTAAATATTTGACACATTAACTGATTTTTAAAATAACCAGACGTCTGAACCTGTCTTATGTACGGAAGTTCGATTACTTAAAGACTGAAACGGGGTTGTTACTGGTCTTTTGTACGTGTAACAGTCAGTGGAACAAAAATTTTGTGCAAAGTTCTAAGATAAAATCAAATTAGTTTTAGGGTCATGATGTTGGGTCTTGGTATCTGACATAAAAGTACTGCACGTGGTACATTATTAAAGCGAGCTGCAGTGAAGTTGAGCTCTGGGGCTGGCGTGAAGAGCCACGACCGATGACTGACAGGTACAACAGAAAATTAAAGCCCACTACTGTCCCGCTTCGCTCTCTAGCCCTGCTCCAAGTTCTCCGTTCCACTTGGAGGGCTTTACTGCTCTAGTTCCACGCTGGGAGAACCCTAAGTGCCGGCCGTAATCCTAACGCGCTAAATTATGCAGTACCTCGGAACTAATTAACGTCATCAAACTCCTCCCACTGTTTGTCTAGCTGCTGTTGCGCCCTTCTCAGCCGATAATCATTCTAAATACAATGAGCCAAGCCACTGACATAGACAGTGACAAAATAAGAATCAACCCTTGAAATAAGTTCCTCCTGTTAGTGAGTACATTAAAGGAACGTGGCTAATTCAAAAACGACAGAATCAATTATGCTATAAAACTGAATGTGACACGGCATTATTTGCCTGGTTCATTCCTAAGGCAACAACATAGGATCTCTCCCATTTTGGTAACTGTTAATAATTTGTCCAAGCCTCTGTTTGGCGTTATAGTACTAACGTACTATCAAATTAGGACAAAGTTTATAATCTTTAAAAAAAAGAATGTAACTTAAATGACACTACGAAAAAGGCAGTAATATCTAGTGTACGGAGTTCCTTTACGCAAATAATGTTTACTCAATACAGTACAGTCATACCTATCCTTGGGAAACAAGGCACAAATCTGAGTTACGAAGATCTGTTTCATGCATCTGTCCAAGCTAGTGCAATCTGAGGAAGTCTCTTCACCGTTGCGTAGATACTGCAGCCTACATTCATTCCAAAATGATTACTGTATTTAGGCTATGTGAGAACTAAGGCTGAAAAATTTCGACCGATATTCCATTCCGCGACCTCTTGGTTTTCAGGCACGTGCTTTACCGCTTTTTTCCCTTCACTTTGTTCGTCATTGTTCTCGTCATTTGGTCTGGACGGACGTCACGTGACACCTCATGAAATTCATCGTTGAATACTTTGGTGAGGGTTTTTCTTTATCTTTGTAGAGGGTAGCCAGCCCTCTGACGAATATGTTGACAAGGGAAACTCCCAATCGCATCCCTACCCCCTCCCCGCCTTCCATAGACGCCTATAAGTTTCGTCTCTGCAAATCCCTCCATTACTCAACTGACGAGTTTCAATATGTGTGCTACCAGTTGATCCCTTCTCTCAGGTAAGTTGACCGATATACATTTCTTTTCCCTCCAGGTGGAATCATTACATCCTAATCAGTTATTCGATGTTCTCTTCCTGTCTGAACTGTTTATCACCCGGGTTTAACACCCGTACCAGGATACACTCCAGACAAATACCTTCAGAAATAACTTCCCAACACCTACATTTCTACTCTATGTAGAAAGAATTTCGCTTTATCAGAAACGCTTTTCTTGCTGCTGACAGACTGTTGTTTATGTCGTCTCCACTTCGACCATCATCAGTTTTCCGCCCAAATAGCTGATATCGTCTAATACTTTTAGTATTTCATTTAATAATCCAATTCACTCGGCATCGCCTAATTTATTTTTACTACATTCGATTTCCCTTGTGTTACTTACGTTTGTGCTCATCTTATTACCTCTTTCCAAGATATTATCCATTCCGTTCAACTGCCCCTTCAACTACTTTGTAGTACCTGTCAGAATAACGACGACATCGTTTTAATCTGAAAGTTTCGTTTCTACTGTCTGAATTTATTCCCCTTTCTAAATTTCTCCTTGGTTTCCTTTTCAGCTCGTTCTGTGTACAGGTGAAATAGCATGGGGAAGAACCTACAACCCTGTCTCACATCCCAGCCGTTACTTCCGTTTCATGTTCCTCGGGTTTTATAACTGCACTCTGGTTTCTGTAGCTGTAGATAACTTGCCTCTCACTGTGTTATATTCCAATTTACAAAATATTTATCAATACTACAGTTGCCATCAGACTATATCAGGATCCTAAGAAGAATATGTCTGAACCACCCTTTTTCTTATGACAATGTACGTACATTTTGTCTCTAGGGCGAATAAATATCAATTACTACTTGAGGAAGCAGTAATAAGTTTGAAAAAATTCCTAAGGAAAATGAAAAAATTCAAACTATAAAGATACTGACTAATAACGATCTCATGCAAGAAGCTGAACGAGATTTTGTATTTAAGGAAACTGCAGACGATGACAAGATGGACAGCAAAAGAACTAAACATATGCGCGAATTGAGCGTACAGTACTTCTACAAATTTTTCAAAACTGAGCTTAAGGAAAGTTTAGTAACAGTCTCTAATATCAGTTTTCAGTTATGGCAGTGAGACATGGACTATTCCTGTAAAAATGATAAAGGCATTGCTAACTACTTAGAGGGACAAAGAAGAGACAGTTGGAAGATGTAAACAAGACTGTAATGGAAACGAAATGGAGGTTTGTGGGAAATGGACTGTGGTGATTGATGGGCAGCCGATGAGATAAAAAGATTCGAGATGCCGACGTGATGGAAGGTGGATATGTGACGACAAAGAACGTAGAAACTGAATAGGCGATTCTACCGTAGTACACACGGAAGTCTGGAGAAGTCCTTTGTCTTGCAGGATACGTCAGGTGATGGACAATGATGGTGAAGATTATAACTACGAGCAGTACAGCAAAAATAAATATAAGTGATGGTTTGTAGAGCATGGCAATAATATACTCTATTTCACCTCTACCGTGGCGGCATATCGTAGTTGAGCACTTTACACCCATTATGGTAGTGTCAATGAACATTTTTTACCAAATATTAGTAAGAGGACAATTTTATTAGTAAATAATAAGCCCACTCTCATATTTATTTTTCAATTTCGAATTGTTGTTAAGGACTTATATTTCCAACACCAACTGTTATTGTACATAGCTAGTACCAATAGTACCATTTTTGTCAATCACATTACGACTCTCCTGAACCTTCGACTTCATTTTTACAATCGTTAATTTTTGTCAGTTTTAGACACACACACACACACACACACACACACACACACACTCCCACTCGTAGCCGCACTCCATTCAGTGTTGCCTCTCCGTACTCTCTCTCTCTCTCTACTGCTTTCTTCCGTCCCTCTGTGGCCGTCACCACCCTCTGGCAGCCACGATGGCTTCGCTGCATCTCTGTGTCCCTGCCTGTCAATCACACTCTGATTACGTTAACACCGCACAAAGGTTCATAACAGCGAAACACGCTTTCGTCACGTGATAATCTGACAGGCACAATACTTTCCTAAACGATTCCTTTCTCACAGTAGCGAAAGAACTGAGGCGAACGGATACACGGCCTAGTAATAAAAGTGAAGTACTCAGAGGAGGATGAGGAAACGAAGAGAAACTTCACGGATTGAGAGCACATCTGAAGGTATTTCCGTGATTACAAAATTGATTCAAATTTTCAAACAACCTCCTGGTATGACATTTCACCCTGCTAGCCTCTATGCATTCTGTTCTGAATGGCGTCATAAAGAGCTTGTAATGTCTCTTGCAGCGGTCTCTCCGCGATATTTTCAGAAACTTTATAAATTATGTAACTCAGTACATATCTCGAAATATCTCTTCTTATCTTACCGATTATCAATGCAAAGTAGTTCCAAGCCCAATTATTCCTTGGAGCGTCCATTTACTCCATGGAATAGCTTCTCTGCTATCTATGTTTTCTCTTATGAAAAGAATGAAGGAATTCTTGCGGATTAGTCGTGAAAGAAGCAGGATGTATATGTATGTATTGTTGAGCTAGTCGCCATCTTGATGAGATTCTGTATGAGAAGGAATTTAATACATGAACTAAACTAAAGTAAGTGTGTTCGCGTATTATTTAACTGATTATTATTGATAGTGTCTGCTTACTACGCTGTGTTGCACAGGATCACTGGGGAACGTCTGATTTACACTGTACGAACATGCCGTTTTGTATGCTCAAGATATCCAGTTATTTCAAATAAATAGGCTAAAACGGTCTTACCAGCAGATCTCCGGTCTTCCCCATGTGATCACCGAAAGTTAATAATTATTACAAATGTTTCCAGGAGATCGACTGACAATTTTCGTCGCATCGAGACTTCGAAATTGCTTCACTGCCTTATGGAATTCAAGTTAAGCTCAATTGAATCAGGATAGAACAGTATTGAACTGTGTGAATGTCATAAGCCTGCTTTGTGAATGATAATTCCCTTAACATACGCATGTTTTTACTATCCTGATCAGTGAAGCTAAATCAGGCCGGTGTGAGAGAGGTTTGTAATTTAAGATCCCACAAAAAAAAAAAAAATGAAAAGCTGTTGTACGCTCTCCTGCGGCAACCTGGCTCATCACTGTTGTCAATGGTCGTTATATAGTGGGTACTGGCAGTGGGACGAAGTAAACGTCAGATATGTTCCCAGACCTGTCTTGTCGGAGACAGATTTCTGGTTCTTTCTGACCACGGAAGTTTCGCAACATCACGCAGACAGTTCATTTAGATACGTGCCACATGTGTGTGGGCATTGTTCTGTTGGAAAATGGCACTGTCGCATCAGAGGTAACATATGAGGCCGACACCACTCGAAAGGCAGCCGTTTTTGTTGTGAACCGCAGCCTACACTTGGAACGCTGAAAGCGAAGTCCGGCTTCCACTAGTGTACGAGCTATGCTGCGAGATAGTGCAGAAGGTTACAGAGAATCCCTTACATGTTTTCGGAAAGCAGGTGGAGATATGAAAGGTGTACGCTATGCCCGGTGCACAGTACGCTGGTCCTCCCTTGTCGACTCGAACCATTAGTAGTCCGCCTGCCCTGACGTTCGCATTCAGTCCAAATCTCGGAAATTGTCACGCCCTAATGCCTCACAAATCTGGATATTACACGATTCGAACTGCCAGCCAAATGGAGGTTTACGGCCCCTTTCAAACTCTGCCATGTGCTAATAACGGCCACCCACAAGAGTATGCTACAACTCTGTGTCCACTCATCATCTGACCCTGGTCACGTTCCTTATATACCCACCAGGCCTCATAACGACACCAAACACGAACAACATTAACCACTCTAGTGGCTACATGTCACACAGAACTGCAACTCTACTCATTTATATAGCCGCCAATGGTGCGCACGTAAGCCGCGCGGGATTAGCCGAGCGGTCTGGGCGCTGCAGTCATGGACTGTGCGGCTGGTCCCGGTTTTATATAGCCGCCAATGGTGCGCACGTAAGCCGCGCGGGATTAGCCGAGCGGTCTGGGCGCTGCAGTCATGGACTGTGCGGCTGGTCCCGTTTTTATATAGCCGCCAATGGCGCGCACGTAAGCCACGCGGGATTAGCCGAGCGGTCTGGGCGCTGCAGTCATGGACTGTGCGGCTGGTCCCGGCGGAGGTTCGAGTCCTCCCTCGGGCATAGGTATGTGTGTTTGTCCTTAGGATAATTTAGGTTAAGTAGTGTGTAAGCTTAGTCCCATAAGTTTTCACAGACATTTGAACATTTTGTGCACGTAATATTGACATCCAACTATGTCTTCCAGTTGCTTCACTCTTTGTGTCAGATAGTGTACCTATTTATGTATTACACTGAAGCGCTAAAGAAACTGGTATACCCATGCATATTCAAATAAAGACATATGTAAACATGCAGAATACGGCGCTGCGGTCGGCAAGCCCTATATAAGGCAATAAGCGTCTGGCGCAACTGTTAGATCGGTTAATGTTGCTACAATGGTAGGTCATCAAATTTCAAGTGAGTTTGGACGTGGTGCTATAGCCGGCGCACTAGCGATGGGACGTAGCACCTCCGAAGTAGCGATGAAGTGAGGATTTTCCCGTACGACTATTCCACGAGTGTACCGTCTGTATCAGGAAACCGGTAAAACGTCAGATGTCCGGCATCGCCGCGGTCGGAAAATGATCATGCAAGAACGGGACCAACGGCGACTGAATCGAATCGTTCAATGTGACAGAAGTGAAACCCTTCTGCAGATTTCAATGGTGGGTCATCAGCAAGTGTCAGCGTGCGAACCATTCAACGAAACATTATCGAGATGGGGTTTCGGAGTCGAAGGCCCATTCGTGTACCCTTGATGACTGCACGACATAAAGCTTTACGCCTCGCCTAGGCCCGTCGGTACCGAGAGTGGACTGTTGATAACTGGAAACATGTCGCCTAGTCGGACGAGTCTCGTTTCAAATCGTATCGCGTGCATTGACGTGTACACGGGTATGAAGACAACCTCATGAATCCTTGACCTTGCATGTCAGACAGGGACTGTTGAAGCAGGTGTGGGGTGTGTGCTGTTGGAGTGATATGGGATCCCTGATACGTCTCGATACGACTCTGACAGGTGACACGTACTAAGCATGCTGTCTGATCACCTGCATCCACTCATATCCATTGCGCATTGCGACAGATTTGAGAAATTCCAGCAGGAAAATGCCAAAATCCACATTACAAAATTGTTGAGGCTTTCGTGGCCACTTGTTGACAAACTGTCTATTGGCTTCTGTCTCGGGTTCTTCGGCCGACGTTCATCTAATGATTTTTCTGACGTTTCGCCAGCACGAGTGGCTGGCATTGTCAAAGCTTCACCCTTCATTGCCGGTGGTGAACTGGAGCCGAGCTCGCGAGCGCAGACTATATGTACCTGGCGCGCCAACGTCCGAGGGCTTCTCTGCGGTCATTTCCGGTGCGGTTCTCCTCTTGCTACCTGCGACGGTCGTTCGCTGCAGTACGGGAAGCCAGGATCCGTGTCGGGAATATACCGCATACCATGCACATGCGGAAAAGTTTATGTCGGAATGACTGGACGATCCATTAACACCAGAATCAAGGAGCATAAGCGACATTGCAAGTTGGGGCAGGTGGAGAAATCGGCCGTGGCAGAACACGCACTGAATGAGACCGACCACGTAATAAAATTCGCCGACACGGAAGTTCTGGCTGTAGAGAACCACTATCACACGCGCTTGTTCAGAGAAGCTGTAGAAATACACAAACACGCGAACAGTTTGAACAAGAAAGAGGAAAGCCTTAAGGTAAACGGATCCTGGCTTCCCGTACTGCAGCGAACGACCGTCGCAGGTAGCAAGAGGAGAACCGCACCGGAAATGACCGCGGAGAAGCCCTCGGACGTTGGCGCGCCAGGTGCATATATTCTGCGCCCGCGAGCTCGGCTCCAGTTCACCACCGGCAATGGAGGGTGAAGCTTTGACAATGCCAGCCACTCGTGCTGGCGAAACGTCAGAAAAATCATTAGATGAACGTCGGCCGAAGAACCCGAGACAGAAGCCAATAGGCAGTTTGTCAAAGTCCACATTGCTACAAAGTGGCTCCAGCAACACTCTCCTGAGTTTAAACACATGCGCTGGCCACCAAACTCCCCAGACATGAACATTATTCAGCGTATCTCGGATGCCTCTCGACGTACTGTTCAGAATAGATCTCCACCCCCTCGTATTATTACCGACCTATGGAGAGACCTGCAGGATTTGTGGTGTCAGTTCCCTCCAACACTACTTCAAACAGTAGTCGAGCCTATGTCAGGTCGTGTTGCGGCGCTTTTGAGTGGTCGCGGGGGCCCTACACGATATCAGGCAGGTCTACAAGTTTCTATGGCTCCTCAGAATATAATTTAATAAAATGCACTTCGATACAAATGTGAGGTGTCATCTGACATATCTGCGAATGTGGCCACCATACAATGTCTGAAGCGACAAGTAAGAAACAATTACGTAAATGGTGCTGCAGCAACTTACATGCTACACTAGTATTTGTATCACATATGTGTTCACTTCATCGCTTCCCATGAGCATCTGTTTCCTCTTCCCTAGCATATTGCCATTACCTGTTTAACTTTTCCGTATCGTACATTGCCCCATGTTTAAAAACAGCAAGGTTCACATTTGTAACGTGTGAATAATTCTAGTTTGGTTGTCAAGCAATACTTCAATCCGTGTTCGGTCATTCTAATCACCTTCACGCAGTCCGCAGCTCGTGGTCGTGCGGTAGCGTTCTCGCATCCCGCGCCCGAGTTCCCGGGTTCGATTCCCGGCGGGGTCAGGGATTTTCTCTGACTTGTGATGATTGGGTGTTGTGTGACGTCCTTAGGTTAGCTAGGTTTAAGTAGTTCTGAGTTCTAGGGACTGATGACCATAGAAGTCCCATAGCGCTCAGAGCCATTTGAACCCCATTTGAACCTTCACGCATGGTCAGCGTATCATCCTTTACTTCCTCGAAAGGTCACAGGAAGATAGACAGCTTGTAAAATTATACACACATAGCAATCACACTCTCTTATAATTCACCTTTCAAAGTAACTCTGACACTAATACCTTATTTCACATTTTATTCTATTTTCATATTTCGATGTATTGCGTGACACGTTGATTTTATAACAACCTTTCTTCAGCTGGCGCTATACACTGAAGTAACAAAAGTCATGAGATACTTCGTAATGTCCTGTGTGTGACCTCCTTTTTCCCGGCGTGGTGCAACGGCTCCATATGGCGTGGACTCAGGAAGTCATTGGAAGTCAACTGCAAAAATATGCCGTGCTGCCTCTGTAGCCGTCCATAAGTGATGAAATGTCAGAATTTTGTGCACGAACTGATTTCTCGACTATGTCCCATAAATGTTCTGTGAGATTCCTGTCGGGTGATCTGAGCTGCCAAATCGTTCGTCCGAACTGTCCAAAATGTTCTTCAAACCAATCGTGAACAACTGTGGCCCATTGTCCTGGCGCAGTTTCATTCATAAAAGTTTCATCGATGTTTGGGGACATGAAGTCAATGACTGCAAAATGGTCTCCAACTAGGCGAACATAATCATTACCAGCCAATGATAGGTTCAGCTTGACCAGAGGACCAAGTCCATTCCATTTAAACAAAACCCACACCACCAGCTTGAACAGTGGCTTGTTGACAACTTGGCTCAATGGTTTCGTGCAGTTTGCACCACAGTCGAACCCTACCATCAGCTCTTACCAACCTAAATCAGGACTCATCGGACTATGCCACTGTTTTCCGGTCATCTACGATTCGCCCGATATGGTCACGAGCCCAGACGTAGCGCTGCAGGCCATGACGTGCTGTTGGCAAATGCACTCGCGTCTGTCGTCTGCTTCACAGTCCATTAACGCCAGATTTCGCCGCAACGTTCTAACGGATACGTACGTCGTACGTCTCACATTAATTTCAGCAGTTATTTCGCACATTGTTGCTTGTCTGTTAGCACTGACAACTCTACGCAGACGCCACCGCTCTCGCTAGTTAATTGAAGGCCATCAGCCATTGCGTTGTCCATGATAAAAGATAATGGCTCTTGACCTTATGGACCTCGGGACACTGAATTCCCTAACGATTTCCGAAATGTGCTGTCCCATGCGTGGAGCACCAGCAACGATTCCGCATTCAGTGTCTGTTAATTCGCGTTGCAGTCATCATCACGTCGGAAAAGTTTTCACGTAAATCACCTGAGTAAAAATGACAGCTCCTCTAATGCACTACCCTTTTCTATCTTGTGTATGCGATACTACCGGCATCTGTACCCGTGCATATCACTGTCCCATGACATTCATCACCTCAGTGTAATTTCATGGTTACCCTCAAGCCCTTTTCTGTGAAAAATTTCAGCATAAAGTGCACAACAGTTCTGAAATGTTAGCACAGGTATCGCAAGAGTTCATCCTATCTCATTTTATACGCTATCTGAGATGAGAGCAAATCAGGTCGACGCGAAGAAAGAACTCAAATAAAACCGGAATACGCCCGCTGAACGAGCGGAAAATATTCCGGAGAAATTTCTTCAAATATTTACAGAGAGATACCCCCACAGACAATTCGGGAGAGTTTCAATTGGATCGCAGTTCCCAAGTATCCCAGCAGTTACACATGTTCAAGACGTCTAGTTCTACTACTTTCTCCAGAGCTTACTGTTCCGCGTAGCAGAGTATTGACGCTTAAGCCTCTCACACCATTCGAAAAGAGACATTCATTTGTTTTCGCAGACTGTGAGTGACAAGTCTCTTTCAATTTAGGGTTTCTTTATCAAGTTCGTAAGTAACAGCTTTTTGAAACCGCATATGCAAGGCAATTTAATTAACTGTTGCTTAATTAAAGCTGAATTTCTCTTTCATTACCCACTCAGATCCCGCAATTAGCGGTCGCGTGTTCGTGCACAAATCACAGTAGGATAGGTCAAACACGGTTATATATTACGTCATTCGCTCTATTTCTTCGTAGGAGCTACCTACACCTACATCGATACTCCGCAACACACCTCACGGCTCGTAGCGTAGGGTACCCCGTACGACTAGTAATGATTTCCTTTCTTCTTTCCCTCGCATATGTCTCCGTATGAGTCCTGATTTCTTGTACTTTATCTTAGTGGCGCAATTTATGTTGGAGGCAACAGAATCTTTCTGCAGTTAGTTTCAAATACCGGTTCTCTAAATTTTCTCAATAGCGTTCCTCGAAAACAACGTCACCTTCCCTCCAAGGATTCCCATTTGAGTTCCTGAAGCGTTTCCGTAACACTTAAGTGTTGTTCTAACCTACCAATAACAAATGTGAATCGCTTCTATGTCTTCCTTTAATCTCAAACATTCGAACAGTACTCAAGAATATGTCCCACTAGCGTCCTATACGCGTTCTCCCTTAAAAATGAAACACACTTTTCTAGAATTCTCCCAATAAACCGTAGACGACCATTCGCCTTTCCTACCACAGTCCCCACATGTTCGTTCCATTTCGTGTCGCTTTGAAACGTTACGACCAGATATTTAAACAACGTAACTGTGTCAAGCAGGACACTACTAACGCTGTTTTCGAAACAGCAGGTTTGTTTTTCCTACTCATCATCATTAACTTACATTTCTCTACATTTAGAGCTAAATGCCATTCATCACACCAACCAGAAATTTCGTCCAAGTCGTCTTGTGTCCTTCTACAGTCATTCAACTTGGACACCATACCGTACGCCACAGCATCAACAAACAACCGCTGATTGCTGCCCATTCTCTCCGCCAAACCATTCACGTATATAAAGAATAATAACGGTCCTACCACATTTCCCTTGGGCACTCCTGGCGACATCCTTGTCTCCGACGAACATTAGTCATCGAAGACAACACACTGGGTTCTATAACAAAAGAATTCTGCGAGGCACTCACATACCTGTGAACCTACTCCTTATGCTTGTACCTCCTATAATAGCCTGCGATGGGGTACGGTGTTAAACGCTTCCTGGAAATCTAGAAGTATGGGATTTGCCTGTTGCCCTTCACCCATAATTTGCAGTATATCATTTGAGAAAAGGACAAGCTCAGTTTCGCACGAACGATGCTTTCTAAAACTATGCTGATTCGTGGACATAAGTTTCACGGTCCCAAGAAAATTTACTATGTTTTAACTGAGGATATGCTCAAGGATTTGCAGCAAACCGATGTTAGGGATATTGGTCTGTAATTTTTAGTGTCCTTTCCTTTGCCCTTCTAACACAGGAGTCACCTGCACATTTTCTTCTAGTCGATTGGGACTTTGCACTTTCCTAAAGATACACGATAAATGCGAGATAAGTAAAGGGCGAATGCCATGCAGTTCTCTTGAAAGAACCGAACTGACATTCCATCTCGATCTGGGGAGTTATTTGTTTTCACCTCCTTCGTTGTTTCTCTACGCCAGGGATGCTTATTACTGTGTCGTCCATACGGAAGTCTGTCCGATGGTCAAACGACAGTATGTTTGTACGATTCCCCTGAGTGAACGATTTCTTGAACGTGAAATTTAAAACTTCGGCTTCCCTTTCTGTCTTCAACTACCATACAGGACTGGTCAACTCGGAGTGGCCGAGCGCTTCTAGACGCTACAGTCTGGAAAAGTGTGACCGGTACGGTCGCAGGTTCGAATCCTGCCTCGGGCTTGGATGTGTGTGATGTCCTTAGGTTATTTAGGTTTAAGTAGTTCTCAGTTCTAGGGGACTGATGACCTCAGAAGTTAAGTACCCTAGTGCTCAGAACCATTTTAACCATTTGAAATGGTCAACTAGTGACTATAGGCCCACTCAGCGATTTTAGATAAGATCAGAATTTTCTCATTTTCTCTGCCAAATCTTTAGCTAAGGTATGTCGGTGGTAGCAGTTGTATACTTCACGCATAGATCTTTTCACAGCTGGGCGAATCTCTACTAGCCTTTTCTTGTCGTCATTTGCGAGTTCTCGTTTGAACTAAGAGTGCAACAGGCTCCTCAGCATTTTCCGAATCTCATTATTAAATCATGGTTGATCTTTTCCGTCCCTAATACACTTACTAGGCACATATATCTCCACACCACGATTTACAATCTGCTTAAACTTTGCCCATACTTCCTCTGCATCCATCTTTCTGGAACTAAATGATGTCAATTCACTGTCTAAATGAGATATTAACAGCTGGTTATCTGCTCTTTCTAGCCTTCTTAAGTGATTTATTGACTTTCCTAATCGTAGTTGCTATTATGACATCATAATCGCTTATTCCTACTTCTATACTGACGTTGTAGATAAGGTCTGAAGTGTTTGTGGCTACAAGGACTAAGATATTCACATTGATACTGCCGAACTAACTACTTAAGACAGTTTTCAGAAAATGTGTTCAAATGTACTTCGCATGACTGTCTGTCTGTACCCCCTGTACAGACATCTCAGTCTATATTCGGTAGGTTAAAATCGATTCCAACAAGTAATGCATTATCTGAGCATTAAAGCGCTTCTGATCATAGACATTCTTTAAATGTCTCTAGATTAGTCATAGAAGAATCGGGTGCCCATAAAAACATCTAGCAATTAGCCTGGTTTCACCTAGACCTGTTAGACGTGACTTTTACCCTCAGCTTCGTCTTTAATGGAGACAACATTTTTGTCAGCTGCAATGAACACTCCACCTCCTATGGCCTCTAATCAGCCTTTGCGATATACGTTCCACGACTAGCTAAATATCCGAGAGTTTTCCACTTCGGGTTTCAGCAGCTTTCGGTCCAGAGAGTATACTAACATCATATATTCTCTTCACCTAATTTACTTTGGATCTGTCTTTAGTGACGATAAGATAGTTTTAAAATCTTGCCACTGGTGCATTGCTAACATTGTATTGCGAAGAATTCACCTATTTATTTGCCATTTTCTTTTGTGTCGTTGGAAAAGTAGACGGATACGGTGAGGGGTCTGTGTTCCCGTTAGTAACAAAGCCACGATCAATTGTATGTTGGAGTTATGTTGGCACTGGCAAGCCCTGATCACTGGGTTCCAAAGGCCTTATTGAGTGGAGACTGACGAAATGAGTGAGGCTACCAAGGCTGCGTTGCGTCGCCATCAACAGGTGAATTGTGGAACACTTTCCAGTTCTGCATCTATATGACCATGTAAACAATACTGCAGAAATGAAGGTAACAATGTTATGAAAATTATTATCGTACCCAAAAAATTCTAATGTGAAATTTAAAAATTGCGACATTTAGTTTACCTAATCGAGTTTATCTTGCAAGTTTAGTAGGTTTGACACTAAATAAATACAAAGATGTTCGTTCTATAAGCCAGTATAGATATACATACGTATTGGTCATTCTTACGACAATAACTGAATATACTGCGTTATTGTTGTTGTTGTTGTTGTTGTTGTGGTGGTGGTGGTGGTGGTCTTCAATCCAGAGATGCAACTCTCCATGCCACTCTGTCCTGCGCAAGCTTCTTCATCTCCAATAACTACTGCAACCTACATCCTTCTGAATCTCCTTAGTGTATCTACATCTTGGTCTCCCTCCACGATTTTTACCTTCCACGCTGCCCTCTAATACTAAATTGGTGAGCCCTTGATGCCTCAGAACGTGACCTACCAACCCATCCCTTCTTCTAGCCAAGCTGTGCCACAAATTCCTCTTCTCCTAGTTCTGTTCAGTACCTTCTCATTAGCTTCAACATCCTTATGTAGCATCATATTACGAAACCTTCCATTCTCTTCTTGTCCAAACTATTTATTGTCCATGTTTCATTTCCATACATGGCTGCACTCCAAACAAATACTTCCAGAAAAGACTTCCTCACACTTAAATCTATACTCGAGTTTAAAAAATCCCTCTTCTACAGAAACACTTTCGTTGCCATAGCCAGTCTACGTTTTATATCCTCTCTTACTTCGCCGACCGTAAATTATTTTTCTCCCCAAATAGCAAAACCCATTTACTACTTTAACTGTCTAATTTCCCTCAGCATCACCGGATTTAATTCGACTACATTCCATTATCCTCATTTTGCTTTTGTTTATGTTCATCTTATTGATGCTTACCCGTGCTTTTATCTTTTATTCATTGTTTCACCCACTCCTGCATTACCCCTATTTGATTTTGTGTTTATAACCCTGTATTTGAATCTGAAGATGACTGTTACGATTGAAACCGGCCATTGAATCAAACATACAGGGTGGTCCAATGATACAATAGCTCCCTACTTAGCAATCATATACAACCGCTCGCTCACCGATAGATCTGTACTTACAGATTGGAAAATTGCGCAGGTCGCACCAGTGTTTAAGAAGGGTAGTAGGAGTAATCTATCGAACTACAGACCTATATCATTGACGTCGGTTTGCAGTAGGGTTTTGGAGCATATACTGTATTCAAACACAATCACTCGCCTCGAGGGGAACGATCTATTGATACGTAATCAGCATGGTTTCAGGAAACATCGTTCTTGTGCAACGCAACTAGCTCTTTATTCGCACGAAGTAATGGCCGCTATCGACAGGGGATCTCAAGTTGATTCCGTATTTCTAGATTTCCGGAAAGCTTTTGACACCGTTCCTCACAAGCGACTTCTAATCAAGCTGCGGGCCTATGGGGTATCGTCTCAGTTGTGCGACTGGATTCGTGATTTCCTGTCAGGAAGGTCGCAGTTCGTAGTAATAGACGGCAAATCATCGAGTAAAACTGAAGTGATATCAGGTGTTCCCCAGGGAAGCGTCCTGGGACCTCTGCTGTTACTGATCCGTGTAAATGACGTGGGTGACAATCTGAGCAGTTCTCTTAGGTTGTTCGCAGATGATACTGTAATTTACCGTCTAGTAAGGTCATCCGAAGACCACTATCAGTTGAAAAGTGATTTAGAAAGATTGCTGTATGGTGTGGCAGGTGGCAGTTGATGCTAAATAACGATAAGTGTGACGTGATCCACATGAGTTCCAAAAGAAATCCGTTGGAATTCGTTACTCGATAAATAGTACAATTCTCAAGGCTGTCAATTCAACTAAGTACCTGGGTGTAAACATTACGAACAACTTCAGTTGTAAAGACCACATAGATAATATTGTGGGGAACGCGAGCCAAAGGTTGCGTTTCATTGGCAGGACACTTAGAAGATGCAACAAGTCCACTAAAAAGACAGCTTACACTACACTCGTTCGTCCTCTGTTAGAATATTGCTGCGCGGTGTGGGATCCTTACCAGGTGGGACTGACCGAGGACATCGAAAGGGTGTAAAAAAGGGCAGCTCGTTTTGTATTATCACGTAATAGGGGAGAAAGTGTGGCGGATATGATACGCGAGTTGGGATGGAAGTCATTAAAGCAAAGACGTTTTTCGTCGCAACGAGATCTATTTACGAAATTTCAGTCACCAACTTTCTCTTCCGAATGCGAAAGTATTTTGTTGAGCCCAGCCTACATAGGTAGGAATGATCATCAAAATAAAATAAGAGAATTCAGAGCTCGAACAGAAAGGTTTAGGTGTTCGTTTTTCCCGTTATAAACACTTCTGGTGGTTGGTATTTCCTATTAAGTAGTAATGTTTTGAACTGTACTTACAGGTTGCGTGGACAATTTATTACATATTACGCTCCTGTTGCATTTTTGGTGTTGTTCTTCTTCTTATGAACGCCAATTTGCGGTTTTTTCCACGTTCCACAGCACTATGCACTGAACGCTTGTTTTAATGCAATGTTTTGGTTTCTGTTGCCGACTGTCAAATGTTTTTGCCAAAGATCGAATGTTATTGCCAAACTCATGAGTGTAACTATTGAAGTATCTGTGGTCTGTTCGTGTATGCATTTGTGTGCGCGTTTCTGTGTGTGTGTGTGTGTGTGTGTGTGTGTGTGCCAAAGCGATATTTTTTATCACAAGCGACTAGAAGGGATGCAAGTTCATGCGCGTGTGGTCTGCATGAATATGTAGGGATAGGGGAAAAAGGTACATTGCTGGTTTTCTAAGCGAGATACGCTTACCGCTCACAGAGAAGCTCGCTACGGCACACACCTCCCTTCTCTGTCTCGTTGGCTATGGCGAGCGGGTGTGTGTGTGTGGGGGGGGGGGGGAGGAGGCGGAGCGGCGGGGTTGCTGTTTAACTCTTTCTCTCTGTGTCCTGAGCCTCCCACTTTTAAGAGCTGTAGACAAGTTATTTTGTGACTTTCATGTCTCAGTGAATAAAAATGTTTCGACCATTTACCGTCCAACATATGTCCCTCATTGATTGCTATTATTAAAAAAACTCGTTTCTGTATCTTGAATCGTTTATGAGATATGACTATTTTTATGACCTCATGATTCGTGTTGCGCAAGGACGTCAACGGTCCCTACTGTCTTACGGGTATAAAACACAATAATTCGGGAACGAAATTAGATACCTTTCTACTCTCAGTTTCAAATAAAATTTCGATACCATATCAACTTTTTATTCGAAGCAGTGAAGGAGCTAAAATCAACTGTACACAAAGCTTGCGCATTTTGTTTTTACCTCTGCAAAACCTCTAACATTTCGCGCTGTGTCTTACTTAATTTGACTGAGAGCAGTCCTCTGTCGATCAAAGGTAACAGACTGCAATGTATACAAAAATCAGATTTTGTCTCCTAGTAGTTATCTTAAAACCGAAGTATTTATAGTAGCCGATAAATCTGCATGAACAGAACTGGCTATGACGCACACGACAGTCCATCGGACGTAAAAACCAGTATCTCGAAAACGCAACGAGACATCATTCTACTCTCAACTTTACAGATTTCGATATCGTCTCTACATTTCGTTTCCTGCAATATTTGCGAAAATTAACATACCCAAAGTTTACACAACGTGTTTTTAACCTCTGCAAATTCTTTAAAGTTTCGTGCAATGCTTTACTTACTTTGATGCTGCGCAGTTTGCATGACGGAAAACAAAATAAATGCACTTCTTTATCCAGTAAAGATATCAGACTCTAACATGCCCAAAAATTAAATTTTTTTCAGTCAGTGTGTGGGGCGGCGGGTGGAATTTATTTGTTAATATAAATAGAATGTTATGTAGAAAAGATGCATTTCCCAGCCGATTAACCATATGTGGGGCGGCGGGTGGAATTAATTGTTATAAAAATGTTCCTATTATTTATGCAGTCTTTTGCCGTTCTCAACACTGGCTCTCTAACTACAATATTGGCAACCAGAAAGTGATTAACAAAACGTGAAGCCTGTAATTAGAATTCCTAGTGCCCACTTCATCTGAGAAATACATTTATAGCTACAGCTTATAGCTCTGAGGAATTAGGAGATTGTCTGGGATTCATAATAAGAAAGAAAAAAAACGATTCTCTCGAAAATGTTCACTATATTCTGAAAGTCACAGACCAAAAGGAATCCACACAATCCAACTACGAAAGCAGTTCAGAGTCTAATGCGCTGATGCAACTATAACTGTTCAAACCAAATGTTTAAGTGAATATTCGCCATAATTTGATGATAATGTTCATCAAACGCCACGCTAAATAATGGTAGATTGTCTGTCCCGCGGCGGCACGTGAAAATACGACATACTCAAACTGAAGATAGACAATTAAAGTCATCCCAGAATTAACACTTCACTCGATAACGATTTCATGGTTACGCATATCCCGAGTAACTTATTACGGCATACGAGGCTGTTTATAGCAATGATACCGACGCGACGCGACGCGACGCGACTCCGGGCACAGGTGGTGTGCTGATCAGCGTCTGGAGAGAACTGGGGCCTTCTTCTCTAGCGCAGCGTTCTTATATATAAAGCCGCGGTGCGGACGGCTGAGGGAACGCCTGATCAAAATTGCTCTCCCGACTAGCCGCTGGGCTAGTAATGCACCACTTTAAGTTATCGAATAAATCATTGCTTCCTTTGCTGATGGCCGATGAAGCTCTCAATTTAAATGTGTAATCAGCACACAGGTAAGTAATCATAATAAAAGTCTGACGTGGCTAAGTCAAATATTTTGGGCGAGAGAATTAATTTAATTACAATACACGCACTAGACGAGCTCTGAACTTGCCCTTTGGAGATACGCTATTGCTATAGTTTTATAGTTATTCAATTGAAACTTCTCACATCTTTATGATTATAGCGGATCTCCCTTCTATTTAAATTTAAACATCCTAGTCTTATTTATTCGCCTACTTAATCTATCTTGCTTCCTTAATTTCTAAGACAAAAACCAGAAAATCATGAATTTCAACTAAAATTTTAATTTGTGAGATCCAGAATACTGTTTCTACTAAATTATTATGCAAAAGGAATCTAAATACAAATTTTTAACTTTCTAGCTCTTTTCTGTTGCGCCAATGATTTTTACAGAAAAACGTCCAAATTTCGAAAATGGTTAAAGTTATTGAACTGACATTCAACACATATTGATTTAGTATTACTCCTGACATGCTAGAAACGTTTCAGGTTATTTACTTGATTTTTAAAGTATTGCGCAACATTTATGACGTCAGAGCTAGTTACAGTGGACTAGGCTGGCACACAATGGAAAGACTGATGTGAATTTTATACGGCGTGAGTATGCTGCTTCCCTACAAGTGGTCTTAGAAAAATCGGATGATACGTGTTTCATATCGGCTGGATCTCAGTAGAGGTGCCAGCATTTGGCGAGCAGTACAACCGTAACGGAAGCCACCTCAGCATCGAAAGCAGAGGGCACGTCTGTTAAAGGTTAAAGAGCGCACAGGACCGTTGTCGCAGGCACTGACCTGCACTTGCGTCCAGTGCAGCGGGAAGGGAGGGTGGGGAGGGGAGGGGGGCAGCGTATTCCTCTCTTATTACGTAAGTGGGCGTTGGTGGGCCATTCAGCAGTGTGACACATATTATAAGTAGGTCATCATGGCAGTACATCCTGGTACGCTTGGGAGACACTACATTGAGTAGCGATTGTTTGAACATACACGTGGAAATTATGCGTGTACTATCCCGGCTGTTTTCATCCCTAAAATACAGAGCAAAGGCGGGAGCAGTTGTGAGCGGGAAGTGAAGTCTATGCGCTTGCCTCTTGCTAACACACACACACACACACACACACACACACACACACACACACACACGTGTTCGTGCGTCCTACTGCGGGCTTCGCCCATGCATGCACATTTCTATGTAGAGGCAGCCGTTACGTTACTTACCGTTACAGGACAATCATATAGTTTTAGGGAGGGTGATATGTCACACACGAAAAGTGTGGCGTTAAGTTCGTTTAAGGGAAACGGGACAGGTGCGTATTTTCTTGTTAAATAAAAATTTTTAATGCCGTATATCCGTGTAATTTGTTAGTTACCACTATTGTTTGGCCGATAATTTTCCGTGTATCTTCCTGAAGAAAGCAGCCACATGTGAAATACAAGGAAAAACTTATTGAACATTTAAAGCCAAGATTTCAAGTGAGTTTCCCAAAAATCAATGAAATAGCAGCAAAACTCATATTTACCTTCGTCCTTTAAAGAAATGGGAAAAATTTGTCACAAAACCAGTATTTACATGTAACTTCCTAAAAAAGTGGATAAAATTGCAGTGAAACCAATATTTACATTATTCCTCTTACGGAGTGGGGAAATCAGTAAATTGGCAATGAAATTTACGTCTTCCTGAAAAATCGGTACAAATTAGCCAAGAAATCATAAACAACATTGATTGTTGCAGAAGATAGCGTAGGCACCGAACATTCATGAATACTAGGCCAACAACGCGGGGAGCAATGCCATGCTGCAAATTTGTAATCTCACCTGAAATTACTTGTGTGCTGCTGCTGCTCCAATAAGATCCACGTTATGAATGACTACGGGGATACTGGGAGGGGTGTGGGCGGTATTGGACGTGCGGCCAATACCAGTACAGTGTGGGTGGAAAGACATCATTTTTGGGTCATAAATTACCATAGTTAAAAATGACAGTTGGAATTTACATTAAAAGCATTGGACACGTGTGTAAATATATACCAAGGCTATCATATGGCCCATAAATCATGTTAATGATTCTGACAGTTATTGCCCATCAATTATATCATAAGTAAAAAGAACATGTACACAAGCGAGCACCTTGTTTAAGAGTCATTAGGTTTGGTGAACGCAAGCGGCTGGTTTGATTACTTAAGGGGGACGATGCACCTATTGTGCCAGAAATCGCCTTCTGTTTAATCTTTACTAAATGAAAGCTGCACTTATGAAACAAAAATGGATTAAAATGTAATAAATAATAAAATTTAAAAAACTTATGGCTGGAAAGAGTAGCCAGGATCCCCTCAAACAGCCGGCTCTTCCCCCTGAGGGAGAGGAAACTGAAAACGAGGCATTTAGTTCGTCAGCGTACTCGATGATGGCAACGTGGTCGTTTAACGAAGTATTGAGCTCGTTGTACACTGACATCCGGTCATTCACTTGAAAACTATTTTGTCATGCAGTACCTGCATTCACCCATTCTGAGACGACTTTAAGCTGTTCTGAATGCCAACAGATTTTCTGTATCGTGCTTGATATGGTAATGTGTCGTGTTTTTGGTGTTTCCATATTTCTCTCCACCCCCTTTACATGATGAGACGCTGCCTTTTTAGAACTGTGTCATATCGAGTGAGGTCAATAATAACACGATCTACAGTACATGGTGAAGGCTTACGTGCTTCAGTGAAGACCGAGGGAAACATGACTATGTCGGCAACTCAATACCATATCACGACGCCTAGTGTTAGAGATGGATAGTGCTCCACACCACATCGACGCGCTAGCCGTTATGTTAATCTGAATGGGTTCATGCACGGATTCACGTATCATTTTGAGTAGATAGTAGACGTAATATCAACATCATGCAGCGCGAGAAAGGGAGTGTGTCCGGCTTAAGTTTCTAGTTTGCTATGTCAGACCGCCGTGCCATGGGCGTTACTGTAATTCCACTTACAGTTGAGTGAAAAGATAAAGGCAAATATTTCAATGTTAAGCCCTACATGGTCTCATTAAAAGGTTGGTGGAAGGCGCGACTTACCCTTTTTGCGAGATGTGGGGTTGTACAGTGGTTTTCGCTGCAGCTCGTCCCGAGTCTACTCTCCACGTGAATGTCGCCTAGATGAAGATGCTCCTCTCTAATGTGCTCTTCAGCTAGGTGGCTGCAGCGAGTAAATTGCTCTCGCTCCACCTGAATACAAACTGACAGCTTCATTTTGTGACGAACTCAAAACAAACAGCGAGCCACTTCCTTTGAGACTGAAACAATTACACTAGATGCACTGGCAACAGAATGCATATAGTTCAGGCTAACGGGAAGCAGCGGAATACTCGATTACAGTGGAAGTACACTCTAAGACACAAACCAAAACCACACGCAATCTGAATGAGACGTAAATCGGTAGATGTGATGTGTATGTACAGGCAAGCAAATGATTAAAATTTCAGGAAAATTGGATAATTTATTCAAGGAAAAGTACTTCACAACATGAGCAAGTCAGCGACCCATTGGTCCACCTCTGGTCCTTAACAATCAATTATTCGGTTGGCATTGATTGATAGATTTGTTGATCGTCTTCCTGACGGATGTCGTGCAAAATTCTGTCCGATTACGTTCTCAGCTGGAGAGAGGTCTGCTGACTTTGTTTGACAAGCATGAAAGCAACAGTGTAAACACTCACCGAATGCGTTCGTTCATTATCTTGTAAGACGTGCAAGTCCAGTATGGCTCGCTATGAAGGGCAACTAAAGTGGTGATGGACTATTGTCGACGTACCGCTGCGATGTGCGGTTGCAACGGATGACAACCAAGAGGGTCTTGCTATGAAAAAGAATGGCATCCAAGACAATCACTCGTGCTTGTCGCGTCTCATGATACGCAACAGTCAGGTTCGTATCCCAAAACTCTACAGGGCGTCTCCAGAGAGGTCTTCACTGGTCATCGGCTCTTAGTTCGAAGCGCGACCCATCAACTAAAGACGATTATACGCCAGTAAATGATATCAGAAGCCGAAAATGATTCCAGTCACACCTCAGACAGCGGTGTGGTACCAACCTAACTGTCGCCCACCATACGGCCCGACACCCAAGAGTGGTGGTCTTGGGTACCATTTGTTTTCATAGCAGGACCCCTTGTTGTCCTTCATGGCAAGCCATCATGGACTTAAATTTCAGCCATATAATCCCAGTCTGCACACTGCGAGAATTTCTACTGCATGTCTTCCCGCTTGCCAAACTCTACCTTGGCCATCCAGGTCGCCAGATCTCTCCCCAAATGAGAATGTTTGGAGCATAACTGGCCGAGCCCTCCAACCAGCTGAGGATTTTGACGATCGAACGTAGTAACTGGACAGAACTTGGCACGATGTCCCTCCACAGGACATTTATAACTGCATCCATCAGTGCTAAGATAAAAACTGCCTGCACAAGGGTCAGACGTGGATCAACGCGTTATTGATTTGCTCAATTTGTGGAACTTTTTACTAAATCATCCAATTTTTCTGGAAGTTGTAATTATTTATTTGTCTGTCATGTACGTCATTTCTACAGATTTTCCGTCGTATTCGGAAATAAGTTCGTGGCGCGCCTTATTTTTCGTAAAGTGTATGTCGAATACACTGGCTGATAGAAATGCCTTACGTTGTTTCATACCTCGCTGCGAACAGCGCTGAACCCGTTGTAATGGCAACTGTTGCTTTCATCCAATTAACAGTACGTCAGTTCAGGTCACTGACACCTTCATATCCATACATTTCGTAAAAACGTGTTTCTGTATGTGTGCATGTATGTATGTATGAGTGCCTGATCCACATCTCCTCCTAAACCACTGGTTCGATTTCAATCAAAATCGCAACACATATCACTTGTTGTGCGATAAATGTCACTTTCTGGGTAAGAACCACCCATCTATCAAAGGGGTGCGGTTGTGGCGAAAAAGAAGTGTTCCAACGACTTGTGAATGTCCAGAATTTATTCATCCAATATTTGAAAATAAGAGCACTTAGGAAATTTTACAAATAATTTCAAACCTTTGCGAAACTTCTTCTCGCTGACACACATTCATATATAAGTTAAGGTGATCGCTTAATGTATTTTCACTGTTCATGCAGTAAAACTGTCAGGCATGACGTTTTGATTCATTCCTACTTTACTACTAACTGTATTTGCGACACGTGTTGCACAAAGGGTTCACATATACCACTGAATTTGCCTAATAAGTATCATTCTACTACAAAGAGTGCAGGAATTAAGACGTCGTAAACACGGAGATGCGTGAAAACAAAACTGCGGGGCAAAATTCGCTAGAGATATAGGTGAAATATGTGTGCAAACATTTGTAAAATGGGTTAAATATGTGTCCAGTATATCTGAAATGTATGTACATTGGTGAAGCTGCCGGTAAAAAGCTCCTCTTAAACATCTGCATCGATTTCAGCGAAACTTGGTACACATGATTCTTACCGCCTGCAATGAAATACTGTGGCGTAAGAACGGCCAACATCCTATTACGATGGGGGTGATGGAGAGAGATGTGTTATGGACGAGGAGATGGAGAGACAGAGAGGGGGAAGGAAGGGATAGACACAGAGAAGTGGGAATGACGATATGGACAAAGAAAGAGGGTAGGAGTAGATGGACTGAGAGTGGGCAGAGGTGCTGATGGATGGGTTGGGGAGGGGGGTGGAGAAGGAGATGGATATAGAAAGGGAAAAGAAAGATATTGACAGAAAGAGGGGAAGAAGGAGATTGACAAAGGGAGGAGGAGAACAGATGAGGAGATGGATACAGAGTAGGGGGAGTATGAGATGGACAGAGGTCGGTTTATGAGGAAATCGAAAGAGATGGGGAGGGGGGGATGGAAGAAAAGTGGGGGAGTAGGACATGAGAGAGAGAGAGAGAGAGAGAGAAAGAGGAGGACAGAGATAGTGCAAGAGGAGATTTATAGACGGACAGGGAAAGAGGAGAGGGACTAATGCAAGACTGGAGAAAATACACACCTGGAAATACCAGACAATTATCTAGTTTTTACATATAATAGTTGCTACACGCGGAAGATAGATGTGTGCACAACTTATTGTTGCGTCAGATCACCAAGGATTTCCGTGAGGAGCAGTGGTTACATTTACGAAACCTGCATACAATTTTATTTACGTGTTTCCATTCTGATCGTACAACTCGTTTTAGAACATAGACTGAAGTAAATTAATCGGATTCGTAGATTTACGGAAAGTTTTGAAAGTTTTTGAGTGGAATACGTTCTTTGAAATTATGAATCTTGCAACTACGACGGTAAATGAGATGAAATAAAGGATGCGAAAAGCTATCTTCGACTTTTATACTAATCACATTGTAGTTACATTGGAATGTCATGAAATGGAGGCAGTTAGGTAATGCTGTAACCTATTTTCCAAGTTATTCAGGCTGTACATTGAGCAAGCAGTTAAGGAAACCAAGAAGAAATTTGAAAATGAAATTAACTTTCAAGAGGAAGAACTAGAAACCTTAAATTTTGACGATAATTCTGCCAAAGTTGGAAAAGTTCTTGGATTATCACTTGAACGGAATGGATGGTGCCTTGAAAATTGGTTAAAATACACATATCAGCGGAACTAAAACAAGGGAAACGAAGGCAGTCGAATTAAGTGATTCGTTGCTGAGTGAATTATATTAAGAAATGACACACTAAAAATGGTAGACGAGTTCTACTACTTGAAGTCAAAATAATTGACGGCTGCAAAAGTACAGTTGATATAAAGTGCAGTGTTAGGAAGACTTCTTTTCTGAAAGTATTTTTTTCGGGTGTAGCCATATATGGACGTGAGGTATGGAAAATAAACAGTACAGATAATCTTTGAAACGTACAACTGCAGAGAAAACGTGAAGATTAGGTGGGTAGACCGGATGCGTGATGAAGGTTTTGTCTAATCACGGAGAAAAAAAAAGAACATAGGAGAACTTGATTAAATGAAGAGATCAGTGTATGCAATAAGTTCTGAGGCGTCAAGCAAGAACTAATCAGGTAATTGAAGGTAAAAACTGCGAGACAAAGCCGAGCATTGACTATGATAAGTGGGTTTGACATGGTGGGCGATGCAGTTGATATGTAAACGTGGAGATTCTTGCACATGTAGAACTGCGTGGAGTACAGCAGCAAATCAGTTTTCAGACTGAAGCCACAAAAACAACAATACAATAGTCAAAGGATCTTTGATTGATGAATTTAAGGTAATGAAATAGCAGTAAAATATATCTGGTCAGACTTATAATTAGGCTAATACCCTCTAAGAAGAGGAAGGAAGGAAATTATAAAAATGAGAAAAAAACGAAGCACCACGAGGTAATTATCCGAATGAAACGAAAAACAGTAGATGTTATGTACATGTGCAGACAAACAGATGCTTTCATTTTCACAAAAACTGGATGATTTATTTAAGAGAAAAAGAGAAATAGCTTCAGAAATTGAGTAACTTAGTGATGCGCTGGTCTACGTCTGGCCCTCATGCAAGTAGTTATTCAGATTATCATTCATTGGATGCTGGATGTCCTCCTGAGACATAGAACCTAAATTCGTTCAATTGGTTTGTTAGTGTCAAGAGCAAGATGATGTCCACCCACACACGGCGAGAGTTTCTGCTGCTTGTCTTCACGCTTGCCAAACCCCACCTTGGCCAGCAAGGTCACCGGACCACTGCCCAATTGGGAACGTTTGGAGCATTATGGGCCGGACCCTCCAACCAGCTCGAGATTTTGCGAGATTTTGACAATACAAAGCGCCAGTTGGACTGAATTAGACACGATATCGCTCAGGAGGACACCCACCAGCTCTTTATCAACCAGGGCCAAGGCGAAAAACTGCTTGGACGTCAAAAGTGGACCAACGCATTATTGACTTGCTTAACCCTCGAAGCTCTTTCTCTGGAATAAATGATCCAATTTTTCAGAAGTTGAAATCGCTTGTTTGTCTTTACAAGTACATCACATCTACTCGTTTCTGCCCCATTCGGATAATTCCTTCGTGATCCGTCTTCCTTTCTTTTATTTTATTTTGTCTTATAGCTTATTTTACGTAGTATGTCTCCTTACATTAATGTTCCCAAATAAAGGTACTATTTTGTAATCAGACGAGTACATCATGAATTTTATAGCTTTAACAAAAATGTAAGAGGTTACGCTTTGTGAAATGTAAGTTCTGAAATGGCATGGAAAATATGCGAGCTATTTGCTTTAAGGATGAAATACGGGAGCATAAAAAAGGAAGATTGTGGGACGTGTAGCAAGTATAAAGATAAGCTGGTGTGGAGAGAGCGTGTTTATTTTCACAGTGAAGCACAAGGATTAGTGATGCGGTGCTGGAAGGGGGCGCTGATGGTGTGTTATAAACGAAATGTTACGAGAATTTATGGGTTACAGGGCTCAGGAGAGTCCGCAACAAATTTATGCGTTGGAGCTGTGAGGAGCGCTTAGAAAATGGGCCTTCACTTGCGAACATTCCATCTGCACCTATTCTGTCACATCATCAATTGTTCCCCTGGTTACCTCCACGACCAGATGCGGGGTGTTCAAAAAGTCTCGTCGCAGTGCCGTATTATTGTTAGCCGCGCGCGCCGTGTGCCGAAGTGAATATACCAAAATGAATCTCAGTGAAATACAAGTTACTAATTTAAGAAATATTGATTTTTACTTACAAATTTTCACACTAAACGTTGAAAGTGTCCCCCCCTCCCACCCTGTTGTTGAATACACAATTCAATTCGTATAATCATGTTTCCAAACACAATTTGTTACATTTCTTCTGTAACAGAAGCAGTGAAAGCGGATTCTGCGGATTTCAATTCATCGATGGATTTTGAACGGTTCTTATAGACAGTTGCTTTTATTATACTCTAGAATAAAATGTCAGGTAGTGCTAGGTCAGGCGATCGTGCAGGCCAAAGTCCCTGTGATATTACGCAATCACCAAAAACATTAGCAAGCAGCGACATTGAAACGCGAGCTGTATGCGCGGTTACACCACCTTGTACAAAATAACCGTTCAGTATTTCACTTAACACGAGTTCTACTATGAATGGTTACAGAATATCACTGCAGTATCGTTGTGCGTTTATTGTTTCTTTGAAAAACCCCGGCAGGCGAACAATCATATGGCACGCACGACTAACAATCATACGGCACGGCGGAGAGTCTTTTTGAAAACCCCGTTTTATTTCTACGTTAACCGAATATTTATCTTATTTTCTCTTTTTACCGCCATTTATTGGCAAAAACTTCGCACCTTCGAAATGTAAATGGTTGCTCCGTCCTAAGAATTCCCTTTCTGGTGCACCGTTTCTTTGCAGCTCGCTAATTAATTACTGCATTTCCTTCAAGTAAAGCTGATTCTGATTTCCTGCGAAATTTTGAGTGTTGATCTTTGAATCGACGAAAGTTTACTGTCTATATTCGCAAATGTAAGAACAAATTTTTTACTTCTTCATTTAGCAACAGGTGACTGCTATCAAAGTAATTTCATTAACATCGCCTCTATTAGCATCAACCCATTTGAATTACGTTACACGTACATCACTGATACTGGTCAACGTAAAAGTCTACTGGTAGCTTACTCTACCAGCGTGACAGGAAACAAATCTGCTAAAAGAAGACATTGTCCGGAATCAATGACGAATGGAGTGCATTCATCCATAACATTGTATTTAGCCTTGAAATTATGTTGCACACGTGATACTCGAAGCTTAGGTCATTTGCAAACGAATGAAAAACATGGTCATATTAAGGAATCAGATGACTACTCACCCGACAATAACTGAAACAAATAAGAAAACTGAAGTCAGGGTAATTCGAAGAGGATTTGAACTTCATCTCCTCTGGAATCCAGTGGTTTTATGACTGGGTCAAATTCTATTCCAGGCTCCATCAAGTACATTATTTGTTTCTTCCTTCCCTGTCGCTCTAATTAATCCTGGATGTCTCGGGGCGTGTCTTAACTATCACGCCTTCAGATTTTTATACACGTTTTCGTCTTCGTCCACCTATTCTAACACTTCTGTTTCACATCGTACAATTTTTTAGTTTTATGTTTCCCCTTCTTCCAATTCACGATGATGGTAATGATGATTATGATGATGATATCTGCTCTTTGGGGCGCTCAACTGCGCGGTTATCACCACCTGTACAATTGCCTAACCTTTGCTCAGTCCAATCTCGCCACTTTCATGAATGATGATGAAATTATGAGGACAAGACAAACACCCAGACATCTAGAGGCAGGTGAAAACTTCCAATTCATTAATTTTTGCTTTTCCCATATCGCGCCCTCAGTTTTCAGATGAACCTGTAACGTATGGATCCACTTCATCAGCCCTACAACAAATTTTGACCACAGAACATTTCTTGCTTGAAGAAAGCTTTCTACACAAGTTTCACTCTCTCCTTTGTCGCTCTTAATACAGTTGTTTGTCAATCATGTTCAAAAAATGGTTCAAATGGCTCTGAGCACTATGGGACTTAACTGCTGAGGTTATCAGTCCCCTAGAACTTATAACTACTTAAACCTAACTAACCTAAGGACATCACACACATCCATGCCCGAGGCAGTATTCGAAACTGCGACCGTAGCGGTCGCGTGGTTCCAGACTGTAGCGCCTAGAAGCGCTCGGCCACTCCGGCCGGCTGTCAATCATGTTTTCTAGATAGATGAAGCCATTGATATTTTCTCTTGTGTGAGTCTTTTATACAAGGGCCGTTTTGAAAGTAATGTCTTCTACTCTTTTGTGATGACTTGGGATATCCGCGCCAGATTTCGTGCAGTGGTAATGCTTCAACCCTCCTCTCTCATTTGAAGATAGTTCCGTTGTGCTACAGTAGTTGGCGCCAGCAGAGGAGTGTTTCAAAGTGGAGTCCGGTATGGACGCGTGATGTGTAATCGGATTCCTCATTGCTAAAGAAATTGCGCCGACTGAAATCCATCGACGCTTGCCAAAGTATATGGAGACAATACAGTACACGTGAGCAATGTGAGGTGATGGGTAGGGCATTTTCAACGAGATGAAAAGGGTTTGGATGACAAGCCACGGTCTAGTAGACCCTGCGCAGGTGTCATCCATCCCAATGAAGAGCATGTTGATCAACTCACCCGTGCTGATTGGCGGATAATGGCCAGAGAATGTCGCCTGTAATGCCGCGGGAACAGTGTTGGAACATCTTGGTTATCGCAAAGTCTGTGCGAGATAGGTCCCGCGGATGCTTAGAAGAAGAACAAAACATCGAATGAATACTTCTCGGGACCTGCTGGGCCAATATGAAGCTGAAGGTGAAAATATTCTGAATAGCATCGTCAATGGTGTGGTATCAACGTTCGATACCACACTTGTTAGGGGTTGCAGTTATCGACCGCTGTCCGTATTACTTTCGTTGGACCCGTGAGTCACGACCAGCGCCGCTAGCGCCGCTCCGCGGCTTGTATCAAGTT
Organism: Schistocerca cancellata; assembly: GCF_023864275.1. Lineage (NCBI taxonomy): Eukaryota > Metazoa > Arthropoda > Insecta > Orthoptera > Acrididae > Schistocerca > Schistocerca cancellata. The sequence goes on from NC_064633.1 coordinate 15,894,330, forward strand.
TCTAGCGAGCTCTCGTCCAGTCTTGCTCGAGACGTCAAGTAGTAAAGTAGGATAGCCTTCATCTGATAGGAAGCAACCTCTATCAAGGCGCTTAGTAACGTATGGCCTATGTGAGGCCTCAATAGCTACCTGTTTATAATTACATGTATACAGTCAAGAAGAATCCTGTACAGCCAGTTAAATACAGTATATATTATTTTTTACCAACGACTTCTCATTATTTTAGTCGTTGCAGACCCAGACCATGCAGCCAGCACCTTATCGACGTTGCTGACAAACCTGCTGTGATTTACATGTTTCTACACTGCTGGCCACCGTAAATGCAACACCAAGAAAGACAAGAGGTAGCACAACAAACTTTATTTTGTAGATAACATGTTGACCAAGTATCAAATGATTACGTTTACAGACGTCTGTGACATGTGGTTCCTGCCAGAATCAGTAGCCAGAGTAGCCGCCTTTGTTGGAGATCACCGCTGCCACACGTCTCGGCATTGAGTCAAAGAGACGTTGGATGTGTTCCTGGGGTACAGCAGCCCAAGCAGCTTCCACACGTTGCCGAAGATCATCTGGTGTGGCAGCTGGGGATGTAATCTGGGTCACTCGTTGAGCAACCATGGACCACATGTTTTCTATCGGCGAAAGATCCGGAGAGCGAGCCGCCCACGGAAGCAATTCAATCTGGTTATTGACGAAGAACCTTTGGACAATGCGTGCCACGTGTGGTCGCGCATTATCCTGTTGAAATATGGCTGTGGCCGAGCCCTGAAGGTAAGGAAGGACAACTGGCTCCAGCACCTCGGATATGTAGCGCCGGCTATTTAAAGTACCGGCAATGCGTACAGAGGCGTGCGTGAGTAATATCCAATACCGCCCCATAACATAATACCCGGTGCAAGACCAGTGTGGTGGTGCATAATGCAGCTGTCCAGCATCCTCTCTCCACGGTGTCTCCACACTCGAATCCGATCATCGTGGTGCTGCAGACAAAAGCGTGCCTCGTCATAAAGACAACGTCATTCCATTCTGCCGTCCACATCCGTCTGTCATCACACCATTGGCGACGGAGACGTCTGTGGTTCTGCGTCAATGGTAGACGAAGCAATGGACGTCTTGCGGACAGACCACTCTGCCGTAAACGGCGTCGAATGGTACGCGCAGACACTGGATGAGGCGTTACAGACGCAATGTGCTGTGCTATGGTTCGGGATGTCACTGAGCGATCCGTCACTGCCATGCGCACAATTTGCCTATCAGCACGTGCAGTGGTGCACCGAGGTGAATGCGATCGACCACGTCGGTCCGTCGTACCCTCCTGCATCCAACGGTCACATATCCGCATTACAGTTGTTTGGTTTCGTCCAGCAAGACTAGCGATTTCTCTGTATGATAATCCACAATCTCGGTAAGCCAGTATCCTTCCTCTGTCGAACTCGAATACTTGATCAAAAGGTGTTCGCTGTTGTCTACGAGGCATAACTGATCGTCTTGTGAAACAACCACAAGGTAAACACGCGTGCCGAACGTACACTCGTCAAAATCGCCAAGCCTTAAATGGCGCTATGAGGTGGCGCCACAGGCGCGCGTGACGTGCGTCTGCGCTGAAATTCTAATCAGTTGCATATCTCATCGCTGCAAACTCATGGTGTAAATTTCACTTGATTCGGATGCTTCCTTCAGGGTGTTGCATTTACGGTGGCCAGCAGTGTATTTAGCATTGGCCATTGGTGACGACCTATTCGTCGTCAGCATAACAACAGGAGATGAGACGTAGTGTCACGACTAGAAGCCGTAACATAATGACCGTGCACAGAACGAATCGTGATGTGCGGATTCCCTGTCAAAGAAGAAATTCAAGAGACAGTCGTCTGCAGGTAAAGTGATGTGCACAGACTTCTGGGATAGCCAGGGTGAGGTACTTTTGGATGTCCTGGAGCCCGGAGAAGGTGTCAATTCAGCCAGTTACAAGACAACACTCACTAAGCTGAAAGCTCGAATTTTCAGGATAAGGCCAGAGCAGGAAATCAACTTTCAACTGCAACGCGGTAACGCCAGGCCCCACACCAGTTTTGCGACTACGCAACTCACTGCAAAACTCTGCTGGACTGTATTGCCGCAGCCACCGCACAGTCCCGACTTAGCACCTCCACACTTCCATCTCTTTGGGCCTCTGAAAGGTGGACTACGTGGGGAATATTTTCAAGACTCGGATAATGTAAGGAAGTGATCAGCCTCAGATGGTTTCGATTTTGACAAGCGTGGCTTGCAGGCTCTGGTTCATCGTTGGCAGAAGTGCATAACGAATGGTGCTATGTGAAAAAATGACAGTCTATTGCTGAAATATTGGTGTCTTTAGCTGTGGTGTTGTGATTTTTTTATCTTCTGTAGTTTTCATGAATAAAAGTAGGAGGTATTACTTTCGGAACTATCCTCGCATATTATATTTTTCCTTCTGTTTATCTACACTTGAATCATTAGGTTAATAAAATCAAAAACTTAAAATTTTCACAGAGCACAAGATTTTCTGTTATAGCTCCTAATAGGTATAACATCCCTCAGACTTCAAGAAGAATATAATAATTCCAATCCCAAAGAAAACAGGTGTTGACAAATGTGAAAATTACCGAACTATCAGATTAATAAGTCACAGCTGCAAAATACTAACGCGAATTCTTTACAGACGAATGGAAAAACTGGTAGAAGCCGACCTCGGGGAAGATCTGTTTGGATTCCGTAGAGGTGTTGGAACACGTGAGGCAATACTGACCCTACGACTTATCTTAGAAGAAAGATTAAGGAAAGGCAAACCTACGTTTCTGGCAGTTGTAGACTTACAGGAAGCTTTTGACAATGTCGACTGGAATACTCTCTTTCAAATTCTGAGGATGGCAGGGGTAAAACACAGGGAGCGAAAGGCTATTTACAATTTGTACAGAAACCAGATGGCAGTTATAAGAGTTGAGGGACATGAAAGGGAAGCAGTGATTGGGAAGGGAGTGAGACATGGTTGTAGCCTCTCCCAGATGCTATTCAATCTGTATATTGAGCAAGCAGTAAAGGAAACAAAAGAAATGTTCGGAGTAGGTATTAATATCCATGGAGAAGAAATAAAAACTTTGAGGTTCGCCGATGACATTGTAATTCTGTCAGATACAGCAAAGGACTTGGAAGATCAGTTGAACGGAATGGACAGTGTCTTGAAGGGAGAGTATAAGATGAACATCAACAAAAGCAAAACGAGGATAATGGAATGTAGTCAAATTAAGTCGGGTGATGCTGAGGGAAGTAGATTAAGAAATGACACATAAAGTAGTAAAGGAGTTTTGCTATTTGGGGAGCAAAATAACTGATGATGGTCGAAGTAGAGAGGATATAAAATGTAGACTGGCAATGGCAAGGAAAGCGTTTCTGAAGAAGAGAAATTTGTTAACATCGAGTATTGATTTAAGTGTCAGGAAGTCGTTTCGGAAAGTATTTGTATGGAATGTAGCCATGTATGGAAGTGAAACATGGACGACAAATAGTTTAGACAAGAAGCTTTCGAAATGTGGTGCTACAGAAGAATGGTAAGGATTAGATGGGTAGATCACATAACTAATGAGGAGGTATTGAATAGAATTGGGGAGAAGAGGAATTTGTGGCACAAATTGACTAGAAGAAGGGATCGGTTGGTAGGACATGTGCTGAGGCATCAAGGGATCACCAATTTAGTACTGGAGGGCACCGTGGAGGGTAAAAATCGTAGAGGGAGACTAAGAGATGAATACACTAAACAGATTCAGAAGGATGTAGGTTGTAGTAGGTACTGGGAGATGAAGAAGCTTGCACAGGATAGAGTAGCATGGAGAGCTGCATCAAACCAGTCTCAGGACTGAAGACCACAACAACAACAACAACAACAACAACAGGTATAACATAGCCAACCGGTTGCAACAACATTGTACTTTTACCAGGTTTCGACGCCATCTATAGGTGCCTTCATCAGAAAATTCACGATTACCTAAAAAGAGTATAAATAAACATTAACATACAGAAAACAGAGGAGTAACCAGTTTTTATTCGGAAGAGTTTTACATGAAGGCTGTTCACACATCTGACAAATAACGAACGAAGTTAAGAGCAACAGTGTTGTCCATACAAGAAATATTTCATTAAGAAGTTAATACTACAGCCACATAAAATGAAAATATTGAAACTGACATAAGGATAGTAACTGATAACAAATCTCTAGCTACATGGCATAGCACGTTACACGCCGCTAAGGGCTGCGAGAGTTAAGTCACTGGAGGTGGTGTCATGCTAAGAGGCACACATGCCGAAGATGCCACGACGTGGGCACCAAACAAGTCGCTCCGTCAAATAACAATCGAAGATAACAGTTGCCTAATTTCTGAAATTATTTTCAATGGCATGTAAGTATTCATCCCAGATATGGAGAGCCAGTATTATGATAAATAAAAAAAAAATGTATAGGACGACGCAACACAAAATTACGTAAATTTTAATACGAATCTGCATCTACATATATACTCCCCTAGCCACCAAGCGGTGTGTGGCGGAATTCGCGCCAAAGTCATATTTCCCCCCCTCTGTTCCACTCGCGGATCGCGCGAGGGAAAAACGACCGTCTGAACGCCTCAGTACGAGCTCTTATTTCCCATATGTTTGAATGGTGATCATTGCGCAATTTCAAAGTTGGTGGTAATAATATATGCTCTACATCCTCGGTGAAGATCGGATTTCGGAATTTAGTGAGCAGCCCCTTCTGTTTAGCGCGCCGTCTATCTGCAAGCGTGTCCCACTTCACACTTTCAATGAGATTTGTAACGTTCTCGCGATGGCTAAATGTACCAGTCACGGATCTTGCCGCTCTTCTTTGGATTACGCCATAAATGAAAGAGAGAGGAGAAAACGATATCTTAGAGTTCACTCTGACGAAAAAAGGGGCTTCACTTTAGACATTTCTAACCAACGGCTATATACTGCTACAAAAAATTTTGTTACGTAATCCCAACTGTTCATTATCAAAGCGTCATTAAAAGAAAGGTGTTTGAAAACGTCTAACTTTGTGTCTGCAGTATAATGACCTCATGAACTTTAGGTATATGGTCCGTAATGGGACGCATGTTTCCTTAAGAGGTATCTTAGTATCTAACAGAACTGTCTCGTCTTTTTTGTCCTAAATAATATGTTGTGCATGTGTCACAGCTAATTTTTAAGACACCTGAGTTTTGTAAGGGAGAATGTGCTCGTTTCAAATTATGAATAAGATTATTTTTAAGCTATTACTAGTAGAAAATGGTGCATTACAGTCATATTTGTTTCGGAGAAGACAATGAATCCTGCACGCCACAGGTCCTAAATAAGGTAAAGACTTTTTTTCTTTTCATTACATTCGTTATTAGGAGAAATGGCAAGAGCGGTAATTATGCTATTGGTTTTTTTTCTTTTTTTTTTTTTTTTTTGGAAATATAATCCATAAAATTAGCTCGTTTACATTACTGGTCGCTATAGTTGTAATCAAATTGATTTCAGATTCGAGATTTTCACTAGATAAAGGAGTAGAAATGGTTCTGTGTTTGAAAGAATGGAAAAGACATTTTTGTGAGAAAGTGGGTGTGTTGCACAGGACGACACTTTTTGACCAGAACAGGTTTCTTTGCGAAAAATTTTGAAAGGAATTTTGTTATCAGCTATTGTTATTGCTAAGTCCAAATAATTTAAGTGGCAGAGGTTGTTTTAGAGTCCACATGTGAAAGTAAACTTTTCGAGAAGCTTGTTTAAAATTTTCAACTGTTGATCAGTGTCACTATACGGCCCTCTGTAAATAATCAAAATGTCGTCTACAAATCTGGCGTGTGAAAGAACTCAGGTGTCTATAATAGTAGCTGTGACACATGTCCAGCGTACTATATAGGACAAACAGCGCCAGCAATTTCTTTTACTTAAAAATAACGTCTCTAAGGAAAAGAAGGTACCAACTTATATAATTCATTCTTTTCTGTTGCAAAAATATAAGAAATCGATCTTGTACTAGAGACAAGGCCAGTTCCATTCCCTATACGTCTCCATTGATCATGCTACTTCCGTAATAGCTTCTTCAATGATGGACGTAAAACTCCAATCATTCTTCCTCACTTCGACAGTACAGTATCTGAAAGAGCAAAAATGTAGCATTTTTCTCAAGGTGAAACCATACGCCAGTCGTTGTGGACACGGTGGCGATTTTCCATCTGTTGCTCCAGGGACACACGGCTTGTATGTTGAACCGTGAATTTACCTTCAAAACCTTTTCTTACGAATTTACTTTATTTACTGGCGATTCATCAAGAACATTAACACATTTAATCACACTATGTGAGCGTGGAAGTAGTTGCCAGGGAGTAACTGATGAAATCAAAATGTAATTGCTCATAACAAATGTGAATTTTATTCCTAATAGCTTTTTTTTTTCAAGAAACAGATTTAAAATTATAGACAGAAAGCACCCTCTAAATATCAAGTTACAATTTATTCAGAGGCAGAAAGGAACAAATTTTTGAGTGTATGAGCTTTCGGGCTGAGCACCTTGCCGCTCCCTTTTGACACGGCCGTAGTCACGACCGCTCACAACAGCCTCTGAAAGACTACACAGGTGGAAATCTGCAACACACCAGATTACCTTAAAGTAAAAGTTTTAACAACTCAAACAAGCACACAAACTATGCATCCCATAGGAGGGATGTAAATGATACAAAACACTAAAATTGAAAGATTAACTTACCACCGAAGGTGCAACTTGATTTTAACTTCTAGGCAAAGTTTTACGGTGGAAGGGTGGCAACTTTATATACTAAAATGACCATTTAAATAAAAGCCCATGAAATGCTATCTTACATAAAATTATACAAGTTTGGCCAAACATGCGCTACAGTACACATATACCGCCTCTCAACATGACAGGCAAGATAAAAACATATTTCAGGAAGTAGGCAGTTACACTTCAAGCAATAAATTCGCTAACACACCGAACCCGACAAACATGACAAGGGCAGCTATTAACGTACGGCAGATTGATAGGGAGATTACTGAACAACCCGAATCGCAGGTTGCTCTAACCCGCCCCCACTCCACAAGGGAAATACGGACCACCAAATTCATAAATAACCACATTCCCACGGGTGGGCAAACGAGGAAGAATGGTGGGACGACCCCAAAACAAAGCGGCTGGTGACCTCACCAAGAAAACAAGTAGAATTTAACAAGTAAATGAAACAACATATCACCAATCACTTAACTTCTAATACACTGCGATTTCTGGCGAAGACATGGCGCAGCACCCCCGAAACGCTCTCCCGAACCGTCCGCTGGCAGCCGCTTCAACGGACGCAGGAAGGCGCGCCGATCTCCCGTCTCACGGCGTCGCAGCTCGCACCGGCCAGACCGATGTCGTGGGTTGACTCCTGTTGCTCTCGTGTCGACCGCGAAGCCACTACCCCTCGCTATACGGCGCGGCCCACTGGACTCAAGTGGCGCCGACGCTCAAGGCGCGGACAAGTCATCTTCTGTCTCAGTGCGCGACCGACCAACCGATCGATCCAACCGCCAATGACCGTTGCCTGAGCAGCTCGAGCAGACTGTCGGCCTAACGCACAGACTTAACAGACTTACAAGGGGAGGCCACGATGTTTGGAACGCGGATTTACTGTAAACTTCGTACACTCGCAGTACTCCATGAGGACAACAAAATGTGTAAGCAGTAGCGCGCACTTCTCAGGCGTTACTGAGAAATTCGCAGGATAATTTCGGTCGTCAAACATATATCTGTGCGTGGCCATTTTAACCATAAAGCGGCTGCATCCGAGTGGTGCCGGCACGGTAGTTCAGCGTGTTCGGTCAGAGCGTTAGCTTTCCTTTCTAATAAAAAACGGAGCGAACGGATGAACGACAAAACTGAACGGGTGTCATCGGCGTCCGCCCTGAACAAATTCAACGAAGAATATAGAACAGAATAAAAAAAATGTGGTTGGCGTTCAAGCCGCTGGATCGCTGGATCGAGCTCCGTTCTCAGTTTCTTTTTATTTTCAACACAGGTATTTTCTTTATTATTTATATTACAATTTATATAATAGGGAAAATACGTGTAATCGGATGAAATTTTATTAAATTTACAATGTTATTCGGCAGTCTACTAATTTTTATTATCACAAATATTGTAATACTCATAAGTGGCGACTAGTAAACGGCCAAACGCATAAAGTGATACTGAAAATGTATGCTTGTCCGTGATTTGAGAACTCCCTTACACCTGGAAGGAGCCCGAAACGACTTGTTACCTCCAAGTTTTGACCAGTACAGACGGCTTTCGAAAGATGTGCTATTAATCGTCGCTTTCGACTTTACGGGTACAAGTTGGAGGATGATATTTTTCGTAAAGACATGGGAAACGTGAAGTTAAACGGCACCAGCTGCATTGAATAAATGCTATGTTTCCTCATACGCAAGGACTTTTGACGTTTTCCGTGGAAAAACAAACCTCGTTAACATTTTCAAAAGCCTCTCTTTCAGACGATAGTTTGGAAGCAAACCATGCACAACACAGTATTTCCTGCAAAATCGGCGCTGATAATTGGTTATGCAGTATCGAGTGTATTTTAATAGCGTCTTCCAAGAAGCAATTTTTCGTTCTCTTTCGATTAAATACGAACAGTTTTGAAGACACAGACAAGCATACATTTTCAGTATCACTTTATGCGTTTGGTCGTTTACTAGTCGCTAGTTATGAATATTATATTATTTGTGATAATAAAAATTAGTAGACTGCCGAATAACATTGTAAATTTAATAAAAGTCCATCCGATTACATGTAATTTTCCCATTATATCAAATGTAATATAAATAGTATAGAAAATGACTGTGTTGGAAATAAAAAAAAAACTGGCGAACGGAACTCGATCCAGCTATCTAGCGGCTCAACGCCAACCACATTTTTTTTATTCTGTTCTATATTCTTCATTGAATTTGTTCAGGGCGGACGCCGATGACACCCGTTCAGTTTTGTCGTTCATCCGTTCGCTCCGTTTTTTATTAGGAAGGAAAGCTAACGCTCTGACCGAACATGCTGAACTACCGTGCCGGCACCACTCGGCTGCAGCCGCTTTATGGTTAAAATGGCCACGCACAGATATATGTTTGACGACCGAAATTATCTTGCGATTTTCTCAGTAATGCCTGAGAAGTGCGCGCTACTGCTTACACATTTTGTTGTCCTCATGGATTACTGCGAGTGTACGAAGTTTACAGTAAATCCGCGTTCCAAACGTCGTGGCCTCCCCTTGTCAGATGCAGGAACTCAGCCCCCAACCCAGCGACCACTCGTTGAGGGTCCTCACTGCACCACAAATTCAGACGTGAGACACACTAGCAAGCTGGGGACGAGAGACTGACCCCAGAATGACTCCAGGATCACCTAGACTGACCAACTGGCGAGTTTGTTTTTTTTTCTTTATTGTGATTTCATTCCCCTGCCCCATATTGGCAGGGGAGGGCTGTCAGCGGCACAATCCGCCGCTCTTCAGCCGAGTGACATGACAACTAAAACAAGAATAAAATGATACATACATAAGGAGATAAAAAAAGGGGAACATAAAACAGAGTAAGGGGAGAAAAGGGAGGTAAAAATACACAGACATGTAGACGTTCATGGGGGACAGTTAAGAAAGTCACCAGAAAGTTAAAAAAAAAAAAACACAGTTGGCGATTCTTAAAACACAGAGAAGACACTGAATGCGCATCCACAGGTTAAAAGTTGGCCACAGTATTAAAAACACTCCGAAACAACACACTTAAAACCCACTTGGAGCACACACGACGAAGAATAAAACTACCAGGTGGGACCTGCCAAGGGAAATGTCAAAGAGGATGGAAAAGGAGGGCCGGCCGCGGTGGTCTAGCGGTTCTGGCGCTGCAGTCCGGAACCGCGGGACTGCTACGGTCGCAGGTTCGAATCCTGCCTCGGGCATGGGTGTGTGTGATGTCCTTAGGTTAGTTAGGTTTAAGTAGTTCTAAGTTCTAGGGGACTTATGACCAAAGATGTTGAGTCCCATAGTGCTCAGAGCCATTTTTTTTTGGAAAAGGAGGGGAGAGCATTGGGCAGCTGAGGAAGTGGCGGGATGAAGAGAGGAGGGGCAACCGTGGGTTCACGAAGAGGCAGGAGACACGTGGGGTGGGAGAGGAAAAGGGAAGACAGGGCAGGAGGGAGCACAGAGACACTAAAAGGAGGCACAAGAGATGGAGGGGGAGTAGGAGGGGAAAGCCGCTCAGAAGGAGAGAGGGGGAGGAGAGGGCGCCGTGAAGAGGAGGCAGGAAGAGGGGGTTAGAGTTGAAGGAAGGGTAGATGTCAGGGTGAAGCTCATCACCCGGGAGGGGTAGATGGTGGAAGTTGTGGTGGGAAAGGAGATGGAGGGTGTGGAGATGGAGAGAGGGAGGGATACAACGGTAAAGGCGCGGCAACTGGTTGGGAGTGGAGAGGAAGGGGGACACCAGGGGGTGACGGGGACCAAGGCGGCGGGCAATATATAGTGTGCGGATGTGTTCAAGGAAAAGGAGAAGGTGGGGGAAGGGGATGAGGTCGTAGAGGATGTGCGTCGGGGACGGAAGGCGGATGCGGAAGGCGAGGCGGAGTGCATGGCGTTCGAGGATTTGGAGGGCTTTATAGATCCGGGGAGGGGCGGAAATCCAAGCGATGCTGGCATAACAAAGGATGGGGCGGATCATGGATTTGTAGGTGTGAAGGATGGTGGAAGGATACAGACCCCACATCTGGCCAGACAGGAGTTTCAGGAGGCGGAGGCGGTTGTGAGCTTTGTTTTGGATGGTAAGGAGATGGGGAGTCCAGGTGAGGTGGCGGTCGAGTGTGAGGCCAAGGTATTTGAGGGTAGGAGTGAGGTGGATAGGACGGCCATAAATGGTGAGGTAGAAATCATGGGGGCGGAAGGAGCGGGTGGTGAGGCCTATGATGATCGCCTGGGTCTTGGAGGGATTAACACGGACGAACCACTGGTTGCACCAAGCGGTGCCAACTGGCGAGCTCATAGCGCCCCTTAAATGCACGTGAACAGGCAATCTTTCCCACCAGAGGGAGACACAAAAGCTGCGATTGCCACAGCGGCGCCACCGCAAGAAACGGAGGGCGACTGCTTCACACTACGCGCAACGGCGCGCTCTTAAAAACAGCGATTTTTACCACGGCTCATATGTGTTGATAATCTGGTAAAGTACAGTTCGTATACTCTTTTCTCTTGCACTTATTTCCATTACCGATGTATCTTTTCCACTTTTCACTTGTTGTCAATGTGCCAAATGAAGAAGGGGCAAAAGTTAGAGTTCAGTGTCACGTCGACGGCAGGTCCTTGGAGAACTGAGATCGAATTGGATTACGATGATGGATAATAGCGGCCTCGTCCTTTTAGGAGCAACTATTGCAGAATTTGCTTCAAGTGGCAGAGGGAAGGTTAAAGCTGGAACTGGATCAAACGGAATTTGAATCACCACACTTTAGAATGCGAGCCCATGTTCTTACCACAGCGTCATCTCGCTTGATAAAGTGTCAAATTGTTGGGAAGTGAATATTTTCGGTGCTTGTGTATTATCGTCCAAAGATTGCGGTACTACACCATAGTCGGCAATACGCATCGATACCACAGACACTACCGATGCCTCGCTGCAATGCGTAACGCCAACGGGTGCCGCTACAGAAGACATGTACCCTCCCTTAGCACCGCATCACCATCGCACGGAAGTCGATATGGAGCCGAGCATTGACTCGTTTACACCAATCTGTGACCTCAGATGAGGCAGGAAGCATCATCTTTTTTGGACACCAGTACTATTCAAGTCTCAGATGGAACGCGACTTTTGTAAATGTTGAACTTGTACTTTAGAAGAAGAATTTGTAATTGTGTTCATCCAGTGAATCGTTGCAGTTCAAAGACAGTTGTAAATATTCGACACAGTCCTATGGCAACGGATTCTATACTTTTAAATAATGTACAAGGGCTTTTCCGAAACCAAGGTCGCGAAACGAAAACCACAGTGAAAATCAGAACTTTTTTTTCAGCAGCACTTAGCCACACCTTCCAGCTACCTCTCTAAACAGTCACCGCTCCGACATAGACATTTCTCTTGGCGCTGTACGAACTTTTCAGTACCCTTTTCACTGACAGCAGCCGCCTGTGCTTTCCGCCAATTCTCTAGGCTGGTCTGCCATTCGTTGTTTGTGCCAAAATCTTGTCTTTGTAGCCAGCGGTTCATGTGAGCAGGGATGAACAACAGGGGGAGTCAATAAAGGCCTGTATTATGGGTGATCAAATACGGTTCAAAAAAATGGTTCAAATGGCTCTGAGCACTATAGGACTAAACATCTTAGGTCATAAGTCCCCTAGAACTTAGAACTACTTAAACCTAACTAACCGAAGGACATCACACACACCCATGCCCGACGCAGGATTCGAACCTGCGACCGTAGCAGTCGCGCGGTTCCGGACTGCAGCGCCAGAACCGCTAGACCACCGCGGCCGGCGGTGATCAAATACTTTCCACCAAAAACGCGGAAGGAGCGTCTTCATAGCCCCTGCAAAATGCGGCCGAAAATTGTCTTGAAGAAAGAAATGCATGACATATATGTTATGTGGGCTACATAGCTTCAGGCGAAATCTCTCACCAAATCCACATACTTGGCGAGAGACACTGTTGTTTTAGGCACTTCTATGTGATCACTTTGATCTCTGAACTGAAAAGAGTGACATGAAAGATCGGCAGGCACACTAAAGACACTGCCCAACACATTTGTGCAAAGTACCACCTGATTTTCACAGCGGTTTCCATTTTTCGCTTAACTGGACCTTACTTTCCGAATACGCCTCGCATCATATGCTTCATTTCCGAACAGTCATCTACCAGAGCAATCAAAAACCCTCTGTTTTGACTGGAGAAGTCTAGTGAGGCCATAACAACTTGCATGAAATTCATGTTTCTAAAACACGTCAACGATTCACCGCATACTTTTCTGTGTGCTGTTTTGCTGCTGGTGAGACATCAGTTGTGCAGCTCCGTACTGGATTACCATTGTCCACATCTGATACGTTTCTGGAGCATGAACACAAATATTTTATTAGTGTTAGTTATAATTCAAGCTTTCTCAGTGGATTTCACTGATGGTCTCGCGTTATCCGCCGAGTCGCACCGTCACGTAGCGACGTCTCGACGAGTTTTGTGTTCGTCATCTTCAGTCGAAGTGAACTTCAATTGAAGATAGTGAGTAGGAAACTCATAGAAACGTTGCGACATCGCGACACCACGGCTCGACTAACAACACTAGAAAATTTCAGTATTTGTGTTTTTGTCGAGATAACTTTTATTTTGTACGACAAATATCCCTTTGGTTTATGAGAAGATTAGTAAAAGCCATAACAGCTGTTATTACACGTGCATTTATTATATTACTGCCGGTTTACCTTTAAATGGACATGTTCAGCAGAAAAAATTTACGAGGATCGTGTCTCAAAAAACTACTAACGGCCAGATGAATAGCTAAATGGCACGTGTTTAAAAACTCTCATTAACTTCGTGGACCACCTGCTATAAGGACATTCAGCAATACGCGCAGGGAGCTTAATAGTATGCCGCACTCTGATCAAGATTAGTTTGATTTATGGTGACCGTCGAGAGCGGTAAATAAATTGAAATTGGAGTGAGGCTGTTAATTGCGCAGTTTATTGTCAAGCATAACGCCAGCTGATGTGGTGGTCGCTTTTAGTTCGGCTGCGCTGGAGCCCCGCCGGCCATCGGAGTTGCTTGTCCGCTGCAACGAGGCCACCCCCTCCCCCCCCCCCCCCCCCATGGCGAGCCACGGTGCACTTGCCGCCTGGTCATTAAAAAAGTTGATGTCGGCGCGCACACAATTTACCGTGACCGCCGCCCAGTTTGTCCGCCGCTGCCAACACAAACTGTTTCCGCTTCGGGCAAGGCCTTCCGAAAAATAAAAAGCTGTCCCGGTGCTTCTCAGCCACAAGTGCCGTCAGCGGTTTTCTATTTTTGTACGCTTCTCCTAACGAACTGTGTGTTAACGAAACACGAAAAGCAATTGCTGCCAGTTTCGGCGAAGGCAACGGAAATAATTATCAGAAGTCACGTAAAGTTCACATACTGATAGATTCCTATTCTCGTAAAATGAAGAGTAGTCATAACAGGTGTTACGTAACTACTGTTTAGCGATACAGTATGCATCGGTGTTAAAAATAAAATTTTGATCATCTCTGTTCAAAGTTATGTACTGGGTGATCAAAAAGTCAGTATAAATTTGAAAACTTAATAAATCACCGAATAATGTACATAGAGAGGTAAAAATTGACACGCATGCTTGGAATGACATGGGGTTTTATTAGAACAAAAAAAAACAAAAAAAATCGTTCAAAAAATGTCCAACAGATGGCGCTTCATCTGATCAGAATAGTAATAACTAGCATAAAAAAGTAAGGCAAAGCAAAGATGATGTTCTTTACAGGAAATGTTCAATATGTCCACCATCATTCCTCAACAATAGCTGTAGTTGAGGAATAATATTGTGAACAGCACTGTAAAGCATGTCCCATGTCCGGAGTTATGGTGAGACATTGGCGTCGGATGTTGTCTTTCAGCATCCCTAGAGATGTCGGTCGATCACGATACACTTGCGGCTTCAGGTAACCCCAAAGCAAATAATCGTACAAACTGAGGTCTGGGGACCTGAGGGGCCAAAGCATCACGAAAGTGGCGGCTGGGCACACGATCATCACGAAACGACGCGCGCAAGAGGTCTTTCACGCATCCAACAATATGGGGTGTTTTTTTTTTTTTTGTTCTACATTATTCCGAGATTTATTCAGTTTTCTAATTTATACTGACTTTTTGATCACCCGGTATAAAGGACCAATATCTTTGCTGCCTTTGTACTGGCTACGAACACATTTTCAGGAGACCATGCTCCGACTTCTCCCTTTCAGTGAGATAAAAAATCGAGGAAGTAAAATGCCAAACAATAGTCATATTTGAGTATGGAATAAAATCATTATCTTATCTTTGATCTATCTGGACTATAATCACATATTTCATTGTTACATAAATCTATTTCGACTGTAAACTGCAGTCACACTCATATCGGATTCACCAAACGGCTAAGGCACACCTTATGTCAATGCATGTTCCGCGGTTTTAGAATTCTCTGCAACAACATTTAATCTGACGACGACTGCAGCTTACAGTCCAAATCCCTCTTCATACGACTAAATACTGTGATTGACCGGATTAGTGAAAGAGAAATACGGCTACGATAGCGTTAAAGTTCGGCGGAAGATGAGGTCATTACAGACTGATAACTTACTCTGTTGTTGAGGGACGCACGGGTCCGTTGAATCGAGTCATTCCGGCTTTCTACTAAAGTTACTTAAGAAAGCCACACAGTGAGCCGGGGGAAAAAAAGAGAAATTGTGCACATAAATTGATCACGTGTTCAGGTACTGATTTTGATAACGCCATAAGAAATCGACGTTTCTACGTGATTAAAGGACACAAGCACAAAAACAATATTTTCTTGTGCTAGGCCTAGTGTTACCTCTACGAACCTGGGTACAGTACAGCAGATGCCATGACGCAAATAATATGCAAATAGCGGTACAACAAAGCCAAATCCTAACCGTCCACAAAATTAGGCAACGGGTTTTTGGATAGACTTTGCTTTGCTGCAACGTTGAACACTAAGAGGAGCATGCTGCGAACGTCATCACTATGAGAAGCGCATTTCAAATGTAGAGAAATGTTTCGGATATTAGCAGAGAATATTCTCCTCACTCAACATGAGCAATACATGTTTTACATTACCACATCCTTATTTCAACATCGTATACTTCTTTTGGTCGTAGATTTGGGTATTCTGCAATGGAATCATTATTACGTTAATCATAAGCTTTCAAGGGACACAGACGAATGGTTTGCTGTAGATGTTTTTCCATATTATTGGCTAGTCAGCCACATACCTCAGAAAAGCAGAGTTTTAATAAATGTATAGTATTTTTATTTTTATAGAACAGGTCCGCCTTATGGAAACCAGTTTTACTTTCTTCTCACCTAAACAAGTTTCACCACTGTTGCGGCATTATCAACGAGTATGGTATTTATTTTGAAATTAATGTTAATACTGCTTACATACACTACATTATTCGTTTAACTTACTTTACACCCACAGTATCCAGGCTTCCTTGCGTATTGCATAGTTTTATGATATGACAGGCATCTTACAGAGTAGCAGGTACCAAGAACATCCCTACAGCATACCATCATCACCGCAAAACACATATTTGATCAAAAGTATCAACACTTTCACCTAAAGATTTGTTGTAAACCATAACAGTGGTGAGTTGAGCTAATCCGTGTAACAATATTACCTTAAGGCGGACCTTATCTTGTAACGCGCGTGTGTTTCTGAGAACTCAAATGCAGACACGCTTGTGTAACGTTTAACGTATAGGCCACACTAAAGTTTTTCACCATTTTGTATATTAACGATCAGTAGCGGCAATTCGAGAAAAATATTGAGGTCGTTTTACGTGGTTAATAACAGAGTTTATCTCATGACTGTTACTAATATTTTAACGTACTGAAAGGAAAGATTTGGTAAGTTTTAGGCACGCTGCTACTTCAAATATAATTTATATGCGCAAGTATCTGTAGTGTTGGGCGAACTACACCAAATTGACACAGCGATTAATTATTGCCATTATAATAACACATTTGTAACTTTATAAGCAGCACCAAATTATTCGATTACTGCTTAGTTATATCATTGTGCTCCATATATTTCGTAACAGTTATGTATTCTGAGTGTATTTTGTCTGAAACTACTTCTTCAGTTCTATCGAAGTGTTTCAGTAATAGACACAATTTATCGTAAAATGTTTCAATCGCCTGGAAAAAAAGTCATGCTCTTCTCTGAAAAATGGTAGGTAATATTAACATAATTTATGATGTAAAGTACTTTGACATTAGAGTGTTGCTGATGAAATACTGTAATTTAATCACATCAAAGCAAACGCTTCAAAATGACAGTAAGTACTGTATATTAAAAAAAAATGGTTCAAATGGCTCTGAGCACTATGGGACTTAACATCTATGGTCATCAGTCCCCTAGAACTTAGAACTACTTAAACCTAACTAACCTAAGGACATCACACAACACCCAGCCATCACCAGGCAGAGAAAATCCCTGACCCCGCCGGGAATCGAACCCGGGAACCCGGGCGTGGGAAGCGAGAACGCTACCGCACGACCACGAGATGCGGGCGTACTGTATATTACATAAGATACTTTTTCATTACAATGATTGTCTGGGATACCAGTGAATTAACGTAAACTAATGACGTATGACATTTATTCTGTAGGAATTCCTAAATATGGCGACATCCTACTGCTATTTAGAATCTGCTGCATTTTTAGACCGGCTTTACCCAAACACACCCTTTTCAAGATCATCAACTAGTGATGCATTTAAATAAGCGATTGAACAATTATTGGAGCTTGATGTTTAAATAAATAAACCAATATCACATATTAATCTATGAGAAATTCGTGATATCTTAACAAATACACATACATCTCATGTTAAATTAATAGCACTCTGAAACCAGTATGTGCTAAGTCTACAAGGAACTTATATACGGATTAATGAAAACTCTAAGGTTACCTTAGGAGAATATGATAATATGGGGCTACAGTAAACTTGTAAATAATGACGGAAAAATATTGAATGACAACACGTTTCTATATTTACATTTTACGTAATAACTTTCTTTAAAGTCAGTACCGCCATTAGACTGTTTTTATTTGCAGTGTTACAGTTACTAGATCATGATTTCGGCTTCAAAGTGCCATTGTAAAGTGTTTCAAGTGGTTTTTTGAACATAGCTGCTAAGGTTCAGTGACCGTGTCAGAATTATATTGTAACAAATAAACCAGGTCAATTTTTGACTTAATATTTGTGACTGAGGGCTTATTTGTTACAAAATGTTTCAAGCGTTATACAGTGCATAAGATGGCATACTGTCGTATTTAAAATACACTATTAGACACATTGCGTATTTTAAATACGACAGTATGCCGACTTGGACACTGTATAACACTTAAAACATTTGATAATGGCATTTTGAAGCCGAAATCGTGATCGTGTAAATGTAACACTGCAAATAAAAACAGTCTAATAGCGGTACTGACTTTAAAGACATATATTATGACTGTGCCCCACATTATGAAAAAAATATATTATTATATAACCACCAACCCCACTTTAATAGCGTAGGAATGGGATGGATATTCACGCAATTTAAAAGCAAATAAAAAGAGCATGGCTAAGACCCATGCGTAATCATCTTTGGTCGAATCGCACTACAGCACGTCGCTGTATACTGACGCTGCGGCTGTTGCTGCTGTGACGGCGTCATGCTGCCACACACAAGCAAATGCGTAACCACAACTTGAAGGTTGGAGAAGCACCGCCATCGACGTGGACCACAGGCTATGAATATGACTGAAGATGATAGGACTCATCTTGCCTTAACCGCTATCAACCGCTGGAAACCATCCACCAATCTGAGAAATAAGAGAGATGGAGGGTACACTCTCGCTCTGACACACGGCCAGCAACTGAAAAAGCATTACATGTACAAGTTCAAAAATGGGTCAAATGGCTCTGAGCACTATAGGATTTAACATCTGAGGTCATCAGTCCCCTAGAACGTAGAACTACTTAAACCTAACTGACCTAAGGACATCACACGCATCCATGCCCGAGGCAGCTATTCGTTGTTCATGACTACAAAGTCTTTCGCGACGGAGTCCTTGCATAAAAAGTTCTCGGTTTACTTGCCGCGTCAAATTTGGATAAAATCCCAAGCTTTCGATGACTACCTCCGTCATCTTCGTCAGGGGTAAAACTGACTGTCGTGGACCGTTGAGGCTTCCGCTTTTATAAGCAGTGGACGGCTTCTCATTGGCTGGATGACGTCACGGTGAAACCGATGCGTACTGAGGTGGCGGCCTCTATATCCATAGATTTTGTTTGCGCGCTTTATCCAGCGTTGCTTGCAGCGCCATCCATCGCAACAGGCAGAGAACTGCGAGGAATGTAAGAAGTCTCCCTCTGCGCTCTTTCTATATCAATTGCGCGCTTCCATGCATTGCTGAGTGCATAACCGGAATCTCTGTTGAAATTATTTTCACAGAGTCTAATTTCAACTGCTTCCCTTGTCCACACATGGATATAGAGGCCGCCACCTCAGTACGCATCGGTTTCACCGTGACGTCATCCAGCCAATGAGGAGCCGTCCACTGCTTATAAAAGCGGAAGCCTCAACGGTCCACGACAGTCAGTTTTACCCCTGACGAAGATGACGGAGGTAGTCATCGAAAGCTTGGGATTTTATCCAAATTTGACGCGGCAAGTAAACCGAGAACTTTTTATGCATTCGTTGTTCATGTACGCAGCTGAGAATTCTGTCCGCCACGATGTTGTTCGGATTTAATCGTTTACAAACATGTATGCCACAATTGGAATAGTCATGATAGGGAGGAGGGGAGACTTGATTCTAGTCTATTGGTCTAGGCAGAGAAGGGTGGATGGGACGAGAGGGATTTGGGGGGGGGGGGGAGGATGACCTTATCTTGGATGATTACCTGCATTAGAACTGGAGGAGTTCTTTGGTTTTCCGCCATTTTAATCGTCATGTAATTACGAGTCACGTGGACAGTGTACCAGCCTACATGTTGACCATGAATGTACCACCCATAAGTGCCCCAGAGCCGTGGCATCGGAAAGCGGGAACGGTACGTAACTGTTATCAAATAACATCCTGACCTTGAATGTACACACACAAATAATCTACAGGCATCGGCGGTGGAACCGGGGAAACGCAACATCTGTCAGGTTACATCCTTACCTCGAATATATGGTTGGTTGGTTGTTTTTGCGGAAGGAGACCAGACAGCGAGGTCATCGGTCTCATCGGATTAGGGAAGGACGGGGGGAGGAAGGCGGCCGTGCCCTTTGAAAGGAACCATCCCGGCATTTGCCTGGAGCGATTTAGGGAAATCACGGAAAACCTAAATCAGGATGGCCGGACGCGGGATTGAACCGTCGTCCTCCCGAATGCGAGTCCAGTGTCTAACCACTGCGCCACCTCGCTCGGTCCCTCGAATATACCTCACCCAAGTAGCCGACAGGCTTCAACAGGGGGAAGAATTCGCTGAAAGCGTGGGCGTGACCTTGGGATAAGATCTTTACCTGCAGTCGTATTGTTACTACTATCTTGTTCTTGAATTCGCCACTGTGTACCTCCGAAACTCATCAGTTTTATATAAGTTTAACTTTCATGCGTTTCGTACCCAAAATATGCAACAGAATTCCAAAGCATGCTTCAACTATTACACCAACACGATAGTGATGAGGCCATAATTCACAATCATTTCTTTCACTTTTACCGCGATTTCATCGGTTGACGATATACTGAGGCGTCCAAGATGCTCTTCTTCTCAACTTCTCCGCGATCCTCTTCGAAACGAAAATATGACTGGGAACCCTATTTTACTCAATACAGAGTCACTAAAAGCCGTATTTAACGAATCTAAAACTTTACTGCTCCTAATTCCGTTCTGATATGAAAATGTAACACAAATTTACTGAACCATGTTTACACAAAATACATAATCAGCTTTACTACGAAAACAGATGTAGTCTTTTTGACAGGTGACAAAAGATTAGCTAAGCACGATGCCCAACATCGTACATGTATTTTTCAAGTATATTTGCAAACAGAACCTCGAAAATAACCTATCAATAGGAGTGAAAAAATACACGAAATAACAAATTCCCTGTTACTTTTTAAACAAAATCCATATTACAGAGTAGTTCATCTGTATTCCACATGTCTGTTGGTATATACCTTTCCCTCGTATTTTGTATTGTATTGTAGAAGTTGGAGAAAGTTCACTCCACACACGAGTCGCGCTGGAGGCTGCAGAATCGCAAGAAACCCTCGATGAAAATGGTTAACGGTTCGTTCACAGCAACGACGTGGAAGAGACGACTGTTCTGTTGACGGGAGCCTCGCAGATGGTGGCAGAGGACTACTGCTAACACCCAGACTTCCATAGCTTTAGTCACAAGTATGGCTGTTCACTGGCGCACTTGGCACTTGTTCCAGGTTTACTTTTCACGAACGGTAATGCCCGAATGCATTGGATAAACTGCTCTGATGATCACCAGTTGCCAACAGTGACTTTTTCAAATGTCCAGACTTTTGACATCGGCTGCCAATTGGGATCTTGAATCATCATAATGAGAGCATTTGATGGTGCTGCGAAGTATGTGCGGCATCTGTGGATAGTACTGCCGTTTATTGATAGTTTTATGTCATGGAAGATGTACCTCGTTTTGTTGGCATTAAAAATTAAATTTACAGTTTCGGAATTTTACTGGGTACATTTCTTGGTATGTGTGTATACGACTATTTTGTGATTTTACTTTCTTTTTAAACATTGAGTAATCATCCTTAGGAAATATCCCCTCATATCATAGGCATACCTAATTATGGCATACGATAGTGTAAGAGTTCCTAAATCATCAATGTTGTTGGTCAATTCACACTCCAGATAGCCCTCTTATACTGATATTAAACTGGAAAAGAGATGAGTCACTAGGTTCGATGCGGCCCGCCACGAATCTGAGTAGCACTTACACCCTAAGTTCTCGGTTAGTTGATGAATGTATTCAACTCTACCTTCCCTTGAAAATTTTTGCCCCTGCAGCTCTCTATAGTACTGTAGAATAACTCTCCGACTTTTTAACACATTTCATGCCATCTTGTCCCATTTTCTTGTCTGTGGTTTCCATGCGTTCCTTTCTTAGCTGATTCTGCGGGAACCCCTTCATTACTTACCCGCCTACCTGATTTTCAACGTTCTTCTGTAGCACCACATCTCAAAAGCTTCAATTCTCGTCTTCTTGTTGCCCCACGGCATACGACTGACTGTCATACGATGCAGTGCCCTCAAACGTACAATCTCCGAAATTTTCTCCTCAGATTAAGGTCGATGTTTGGTATTAGTAGTCTTGTCTTGGCCAGGAATGCTCTGTTTCTCTGTCCTAATTTGCTTCTTACTTCCTCCTTCCTTTGTTAGTCGTGTGTCATTTTGCTTCCGAGGTAACAGCATTCTTGACCTTCATGTACTTCCTGCAGCCCCATTTTGATGTTAATTTTTTCGCTAATCTCACTTTTGCCACTCATTACTTTTGTCTTACTTCGATTACTGTCAATCCATTCCGTCTATTCGTTAGACTGTTCTTCACTTTTATTGTGGATCGTAATCTCATCACTGGTTCTTATTACTGTCAGTCTTTTATCCTAAATTTTATTCCTCACTCTTCACATTTTACTTTATTTCTGTAATTGCTTCTTCGATGTAGAGATTGAACAGTAGTGGTGAAAAACTGCATGCCTGTGTAATACTGTTTTTAATGTGTTCATTTCGTTCTTGATCCTTCACTGTTACTGTTTCAACTGGGTTGTTGTACATCTCGTACATCATCCCGCTTTCCCTGCAGCTTACTTCTTTTTTCTCAAAATTTCGAATATCTTGCAGCATTTCAGATTGTCATTAAGTGAACTTAACGATGGTGCTTGCTGGAACTGAGACGGTGGTCCTCGTGTTTCAGGAGTGGAACGACTACAAGCTCAAGTGGAACCCGGACGACTACGGCGGCGTGGACACCCTCCACGTTCCTTCGGAGCACATCTGGCTGCCCGACATCGTCCTCTACAACAAGTGAGTGTCCCTCCACCCACTGCAGCCACTGACACACCATTTCCCATTTTTATGAACTTCGTAGTTCTTTGTTACCATTAACTGGATTTGAGCACCTAGCGAACAGCTCTTGTGAAGTTCACTTCCTTTATAAAATTACAGACTATATCACGCTGAAAGTACGAATATAATGTTCTGATAAGCGACTAATCTGTATCGCAAACACTGCAGATTTATGTTCTTGGAAACTGTAACCAAGCCTTTCTCTTACAGGTTCTCAACTGAATATAGTGGGTCGTCTCAAAGTGAATTAGTTGTAAACCACTTAGTAAATGTCACCGCAAATTTGATTAGCAGCTATTTCTAAATCTGTACTTGAGCTGCTACTCATTGCAATGTTTGTTTCATCAGCAAACAAAACAATCTTAGCATCTGGCAATGTAACAGATGAGCGGTCATTAATGTCCACAAGAAAAAGCAATGGACCCAAGATGGAACCTTGAGGAAGACCACATGTAATTAATTCCCAATCAGATGAAGACTGACCTGCTTACTGCACAGGTATTCGCTACGACACCCTTTGTTTCCTGTTAGATAGATGAGACTGAAACTATTTCGCAACATTGCGGGTGACACCATAATTCAATTAAGAGAATGATGTTATTCACACAATCAAAGGCTCTTGAAAGTTCACACAAAATGCCGGTAGCCTCTAATTCATTATCTAATGGATTAAGTACATTCTCGCTGCAAGTGTAAATAGCTTTCTCTATATCAGAACCCTTAACAAATCTAAACTGTGATTGAACAATATATTATTTGCAGTCAGATGCTTAAGGAGACACTTGAAAGCAATCTTTTCAAATATTTTTGAGGAAGCCGGCAAAAGTGAAATTGGTCGAGAGTCTGATACACTCCTGGAAATGGAAAAAAGAACACATTGACACCGGTGTGTCAGACCCACCATACTTGTCCGCACACTGCGAGAGGGCTGTATAAGCAATGATCACACGCACGGCACAGCGGACACACCAGGAACCGCGGTGTTGGCCGTCGAATGGCGCTAGCTGCGCAGCATTTGTGCACCGCCGCCGTCAGTGTCAGCCAGTTTGCCGTGGCATACGGAGCTCCATCGCAGTCTTTAACACTGGTAGCATGCCGCGACAGCGTGGACGTGAACCGTATGTGCAGTCTACGGACTTTGAGCGAGGGCGTGTAGTGGGCATGCGGGAGGCCGGGTGGACGAACCGCCGAATTGCTCAACACGTGGGGCGTGAGGTCTCCACAGTACATCGATGTTGTCGCCAGTGGTCGGCGGAAGGTGCACGTGCCCGTCGACCTGGGACCGGACCGCAGCGACGCACGGATGCACGCCAAGACCGTAGGATCCTACGCAGTGCCGTAGGGGACCGCACCGCCACTTCCCAGCAAATTAGGGACACTGTTGCTCCTGGGGTATCGGCGAGGACCATTCGCAACCGTCTCCATGAAGCTGGGCTACGGTCCCGCACACCGTTAGGCCGTCTTCCGCTCACGCCCCAACATCGTGCAGCCCGCCTCCAGTGGTGTCGCGACAGGCGTGAATGGAGGGACGAATGGAGACGTGTCGTCTTCAGCGATGAGAGTCGCTTCTGCCTTGGTGCCAATAATGGTCGTATGCGTGTTTGGCGCCGTGCAGGTGAGCCCCACAATCAGGACTGCATACGACCGAGGCACACAGGGCCAACACCCGGCATCATGGTGTGGGGAGCGATCTCCTACACTGGCCGTACACCACTGGTGATCGTCGAGGGGACACTGAATAGTGCACGGTACATCCAAACCGTCATCGAACCCATCGTTCTACCATTCCTAGACCGGCAAGGGAACTTGCTGTTCCAACAGGACAATGCACGTCCGCATGTATCCCGTGCCACTCAACGTGCTCTAGAAGGTGTAAGTCAACTACCCTGGGCAGCAAGATCTCCGGATCTGTCCCCCATTGAGAATGTTTGGGACTGGATGAAGCGTCGTCTCACGCGGTCTGCACGTCCAGCACGAACGCTGGTCCAACTGAGGCGCCAGGTGGAAATGGCATGGCAAGCCGTTCCACAGGACTACATCCAGCATCTCTACGATCGTCTCCATGGGAGAATAGCAGCCTGCATTGCTGCGAAAGGTGGATATACACTGTACTAGTGCCGACATTGTGCATGCTCTGTGGCCTGTGTCTATGTGCCTGTGGTTCTGTCAGTGTGATCATGTGATGTATCTGACCCCAGGAATGTGTCAAGAAAGTTTCTCCTTCCTGGGACAATGAATTCACGGTGTTCTTATTTCAATTTCCAGGAGTGTAGATCTGTATATCCCCCTTCTTGTAAAGAGGCTTAACGTCAGCAGATTTTGGCCAGTCTGGAAATGTTCCACCGATGAGAGGTTGATTACAGAAATAAGTTAGAACTCAACTCGCATGAGCACTCTTCGCTTAACTTCGTTGATATGTTACCATACCCACTGAAATACTTAGATTTTAAGGATTTGATGGTGGATGCTACTTTTTTTGGAGACATGAGTGTCATTTCCATTTTACTGAAGTTATTTTTAAAGACTGCTCTCAGATAATCAATTGCACTGTTCAGAGAACCTGACAATCCCAAGCTGTGAGTAACAGTTCAGAACCTGTAAGAGATTTCCTTCCAGCATGTGTATAACATATGAAGACATGCAGATAGAAGAGGTTGATAGTGTTAAAATTCTGGGATTGCAACTAGATCAAAAATTCAGTTGGGAAGGGTATACCACAGAATTACTTAAGCGCCTAAACATGTCAATATTTGCAGTGAGAAAGAGTGATGTCAGATGTATGAGATATAAATATACTGTTGCATACTTTGCTTACTTTTATTCAATTATGTCGTATGGGATCATATTCTGGGGCAACTCATCAAGCCGAGCAAAAGATTTTAGGGTTCAAAAGCGTGTGATAAGAATCAGTTGTGGTGTAAATTCAAAAACATCATGTAGAAATCTGTTCAAGGAACTTTGTATTCTATCACTGCTTCTCAGTATATTTATTCCTTACCGAATTTTTTTGCAAATAATACATTTACAACCAATAGCTCAATACATAGTATCAATACTAGGAATAAGAATCTACATAAAGACCTAACATCACTTACCTTGGTCCAAAAAGGAGTCCAGATAAAATAAGTTTTAAGCAGAATTTGAAACACTTTTTATAGGCAACTCCTTCTACGCTATAGATGAATATCTTAACAGAGAGTGTTATGCCACCTTAAGTAAGAGTCTGTTTGATTTCAGTTTTGGCAGCACTTGGTCACATTCAAGATGTATTTTGTGTACGATAAATTTATTAATAGTGCATAACAGTGTTTCATTCTGACAGTGTGTTAATTCTGTAAATATTAGCTGTTCCAGTTTACCGCATTGTATTAACCTATTTCGACAATCTACTGACAAATGATCAAGGTAGTAAGTACTATATTGAAATGTCGTATGTTTTTATGTTATACTTTCTGACATGTTCCACACCCACGAGAATCATCTCATTTTTTGGGTCTATGGAACCAAAACTGAATCTAATCTAATCTAATCTTTGAACTTCTCTAAAGGGACTCATTGCGAAGACGTCATCGGCAATTGTTGAGTAAGGCACGTTTGGAATAATATGTCCAACGAGACAGAATGATCAGTTCCGAGAAATTCCTTGGTGATTTGGTAGTGACTGGTCCGAGCTAGTGCTGCTGCTGCAAAACTGACCTCTGTATGGAAACATCGAGTAGAAGAGGGTCGTATGCAGCGACTAGAGCGTTGCAGCATCAAAGTACCACAGTAATGGACAGAACATCTGCGTCCACACTCAGCACTGTGTCACTGCTACAGATGTGCACCTATTTGCGTCGACAGGTATACGCCGTAGATTAGAGGTGGACTGGTGGCACGAATCATATTATGTCAGCTTCCTCTGACGTCGCAAAAAAGTTCTTATACTGCAATGGACACGTAAACGCCGTCGATGTCGCTCCAACTGGCAACAGTGGTCTGCATTCTTGAGCGCCATAGCAAACAAACTATAAAAGCGACGACATCGCTCACCTTTTTTCCCTTTGGGAACCCTTCTGAGACTGATTTGATGCGTCCCGCTATGACTTTCTCTCTAGTGTCTTCCACTTCATCTCAAAGCAGCACTTTACCCAATGCCCTCCTTTATCTGTTGGATGTACTTCAACGTATATCTTCCCCCTTTCTTGTCCGCAACGGCTCCCTTATATTCTCCCTTTGTCTTATCATCTACCTGTTCTTTGGTCGGAATTTCCCGCATATTCCTTTTCTGATAGTTTCTGCTGCTGAACCTCTCATCTCTCATCTTATCAGAGACCACAATTTTCAGCATCCTTTTGTGAATCCTGTGTTTTACGCAATAGACTAATTTTAGGGAGGAATGCCTTCTTTGCCAGTGCTAGTCAGATTCTTACATCCTCCGTGATTCTCATATCCTCCATTGTCTGTTATTTTGCTTCCGAGGTAGCAGAATTCTCTCAGTAACTCCACTACAGCACTCCCTATTTATTTTTTAAAAGAAATCATTTTCGCCGTAGACTGCAGAAATTATTTATTTCTCAATTTCAATTTCGGTGCTTTGGGCCATCAAGTGGTACCGCAAAAGACTTTTGTCCTTTAAAAACTGTATTTGACTCTGAACCCAACCACGATAATTTAATGAACCCTAAGTTAGAAGTCACGTTTATCGCTAATGTCACTTCTGCTATATTTATTATTTATTTGGTTTACTCCCAGTCTATATTATATGACCATCAGACTGATTTTTCATCCAAAATGTCTTCTGTTGCCTCCTCCTGTCATTGATATGCTTCAGCTCTCAATTTCAATCCAATTCCTTTTTATTTTATTTCCATAATTGTTTCAGCGATTTACTTATTGAACAGTACTCACCTTACACACTTTCTAATCTGAGCGATTCCCTCTTTGTCTTAAACTCCTGTTATTCCCTCGTGTTTCTTGCATATATGCAGACAGAAACCCAAAAGTCCGTTAAAGTTTGAAAATTCAGGACGTCACGAAAAATGTGCCCAAGGAACTGAAGGTATGTTAGGCTGACACAAGTAGATAACATTATTGTGATTTTAAGTTCTTCAATTACTGAAACATGTTCTTTTTTGTGTCCACGGTGCACGTAGCACCCTCCGCCAACAACACATCCCGAAGGCATCAACGCGGCTCTTTTCACCACCTTCCACGGTACAGATCTCGCATAAGAATACAGGAAACACCAAAGCTTCTACCAAGTACATCTTCGTTGTATTGGATATTGCCCGATTCTGCCATACCTTAGTGAGTTTGACCATTGCAGCTCGGCCAAGAATGATTCGTCTCATCTCTTTATCACACTTTCCCTTCCAATTGATCAGAGAACCTAGATATACATAATCACTTACTATCTCCACATTCCTTAAGCATCCTGTAAGTTGGGTTTGATCGATGCCTTGGCGATTTATAACCATTAGTTTGGTTTTTTCCATGTTTATCTCTAGACTAAGCTTTAGATTAATATCTTTCACTCTTCAGAACAGATTACCATGTTTTTCCTCACTTCCTGCTATGAGTGTAGTATCATCTGCGAAGCGTAAATTGTTGATTTTCCTGCCGCCAATTGAAATCCCACCGCTCCAGCCATCCAGCGCTTTCCAGATTACACACCCTGCATAGATATTGTAGAGTTGAGGCGACAATATGCAACCATGTCTGACGCCATTTGTCTCATCGAAGAATTCCAAGTATTCACCATCTACATTTATGGTTGCAGTATGGCTATTATAAAGACCTTTTAGGAAGGATTCCAGGTGTTTTGGAACCCCACACTCGTTGAGCACATGCCACAACTTGTCCCACATGACACAATCAAAGGTCTTTCTATAATCTAGAAAGCAAATATAGGCACGGACACAGAACTCATAACCGAGACACCTAAACATCTCGAAAACGACACGTAGTGGGGAAAAATGTTGTAGGTGAAAAGTTAATGTTAGTAAAGGAGACATCTGTCGCTGCTACAAATGGCCGTCTTCTAGCCACCCCTCCTGCGTACGCGGGATCAACTTTGTATTCTCAAACTGGAACCACCCATTTTTATTCTACATTCTAATTCTACGCAAAAAATACGTATAGTTGAATCAGATCATTGTTTTCCATTCGTGATTGATGACGCAGTAATCAAAAAATATCAAGTGGGCCTGTCTTCGCAGTTAATAACCGACACATTTGAATCTACATTTCATTTACGCTGTAAATTTAACCCTTTGCGTTCCAACGGTTGACACTGATGTTCAAACGTTACTTGAATGCCGTAAGTGCGATTGTACATTTTGTAAACCCTCGTCGCCAGTTTTATTAAGGCCTCGTCCCAACTGCTGTGGAGGCCGAATGATTTCGAGAAACGGCTTCGAGTGCAGACGATATCTCCCTGCCACTAGTACACAGCTATGCCCCAGGATCAGGTAACAGGATAGAAGAACGAGATTCTACAACTCTCCAACAAGTTAGTAACGAAGTCACACGAATTGAGTTAAAAAAGTTTACTTACTTTTGCGACATGATGAATGATTAAGGCTGTAACACTGCATTTAATAAACACAAAAAAGGCCCTCAATGGCTAAGTGCAAATAATAGCAGGTAAAATTCACAGTATGTGGCAAATGCAATTTGCAACAACTGTCTGTTCGCTTCTAAGTGTTCGCTGAACGACGTTCCCTACCTAAATTAGCCCTGGAATATGATCCATAACCAAGTGGGCGAGAGCTGCTATTCCATTTTCAGAGTAGGTTCTGTTTTGGGTTGGCAGGAGAGCCAACACCGGGTACTAGAGGAAGCCGAAAGGCGCTCGTTTTAGCTCACGCAGGGTGGTGTGAGGTCTGGAACAGGACAAGGAAATTAGACTTTAGTAAAACAGACGTAGCTGGTGGAATACTTAACTTTAATCCATTAATGATGAGCGTCGCTCTTGACGGTACATGATTACAGTATCAATAGTAAATGGTAAAGGCGCCTTGCTAGGTCGTAGCAAATGACGTAGCTGAAGGCTATGCTAACTATCGTCTCGGCAAATGAGAGCGTATTTTGTCAGTGAACCATCGCTAGCAAAGTCGGTTGTCCAACTGGGGCGAGTGCTAGGAAGTCTCTCTAGACCTGCCGTGTGGCTGCGCTCGGTCTGCAATCACTGATAGTGGTGACACGCGGGTCCGACGTATACTAACGGACCGCGGCCGATTTAAAGGCTACCACCTAGCAAGTGTGGTGTCTGGCGGTTTCACCACAGGTTCTGTCCGTAGTCGTCCGTTCATTGGCGGATTGTACTCGGCAGGCAATTGGTCGAGGCGAAGTCGATATCTTCATCCTCAGCGCCGCCCGTGGCGCAGGTGGAACTCGCGCAAGTGGAGAGTCTCTTAAGGCAGTGGCACCAGCTCTCATCTTTGCGCGTATGGTGCTTTTGCCCTGGCTGTGTCTTATTCGGGTGACATAGCAGTACACTAGAAATAAAATGGGTAAACATTGATATTTATGGCAGATAAATTCCTTACACTGCAAGGTAGTTTTCTGTTCCCTGCGAGATTGACTGTGGTGAGTCCCTAAACGGACGGAATGCCTGATTTCGGTGGCCGCACTTGAATCCTGCCATTAGGCTCAGTGACTGCTTTATGCCTTCCCGTCAAACCGCCGTACTCTCGCGCTGGGGCTGGCGCTGGGTGCTACCGACAGAATACAGATCTCAACCATTTTAATAAGGTAAAATGCCCATTAAGTGATAGTGACAGGCACACCTACCGTGGATACATACAGGGTGTTTCAAAAATGACCGGTATATTTGAAACGGCAATAAAAACTAAACGAGCAGCGATAGAAATACACCGTTTGTTGCAATATGCTTGGGACAACAGTACATTTTCAGGCAGACAAACTTTCGAAATTACAGTAGTTACAATTTTCAACAACAGATGGCGCTGCGGCCTGGGAAACTCTATAGTACGATAGTACATTTTCAGGCAGACAAACTTTCGAAATTACAGTAGTTACAATTTTCAACAACAGATGGCGCTGCGGCCTGGGAAACTCTATAGTACGATATTTTCCACATACCACCATGCGTAGCAATAATATGGCGTAGTCTCTGAATGAAATTACCCGAAACCTTTGACAACGTGTCTGGCGGAATGGCTTCACATGCAGATGAGATGTACTGCTTCAGCTGTTCAATTGTTTCTGGATTCTGGTGGTACACCTGGTCTTTCAAGTGTCCCCACAGGGGTTCATGTCTGGCGAATAGGGAGGCCAATCCACGCCGCCTCCTGTATGTTTCGGATCGCCCAAAGCAATCACACGATCATCGAAATATTCATTCAGGAAATTAAAGACGTCGGCCGTGCGATGTGGCCGGGCACCATCTTGCAAAAACCACGAGGTGTTCGCAGTGTCGTCTAAGGCAGTTTGTACCGCCACAAATTCACGAAGAATGTCCAGATAGCGTGATGCAGTAATCGTTTCGGATCTGAAAAATGGGCCAATGATTCCTTTGAAAGAAATGGCGGCCCAGACCAGTACTTTTTGAGGATGCAGGGACGATGGGACTGCAACATGGGGCTTTTCGGTTCCCCATATGCGCCAGTTCTGTTTATTGACAAAGCCGTCCAGGTAAAAATAAGCTTCGTCAGTAAACCAAATGCTGCCCACATGCATATCGCCGTCATCAATCCTGTGCACTATATCGTTAGCGAATGTCTCTCGTGCAGCAATGGTAGCGGCGCTGAGGGGTTGCCGCGTTTGAATTTTGTATGGATAGAGGTGTAAACTCTGGCGCATGAGACGATACGTGGACGTTGGCGTCATTTGGACCGCAGCTGCAACACGGCGAACGGAAACCCGAGGCCGCTGTTGGATCACCTACTGCACTAGCTGCGCGTTGCCCTCTGTGGTTGCCGTACGCGGTCGCCCTACCTTTCCAGCACGTTCATCCGTCACGTTCCCAGTCCGTTGAAATTTTTCAAACAGATCCTTTATTGTATCGCTTTTCGATACTTTGGTTACATTAGACCTCCGTTGAAAACTTCGTCTTGTTGCAACAACACTGTGTTCTAGGCGGTGGAATTCCAACACCAGACAAATCCTCTGTTCTAAGAAATAAACCATGTTGTCTACAGCACACTTGCACGTTGTGAACAGCACACGCTTACAGCAGAAAGACGACGTACAGAATGGCGCACCTACAGACTGCGTTGTCTTCTATATCTTTCACAACACTTGCAGCGCCATCTGTTGTTGAAAATTGTAACTACTGTAATTTCGAAAGTTTGTCCGCCTGAAAA
Source organism: Schistocerca cancellata (assembly GCF_023864275.1). Taxonomy (NCBI): domain Eukaryota; kingdom Metazoa; phylum Arthropoda; class Insecta; order Orthoptera; family Acrididae; genus Schistocerca; species Schistocerca cancellata. The sequence goes on from NC_064633.1 coordinate 15,926,567, forward strand.
TGTACTGTTGTCCCAAGCATATTGCAACAAACGGTGTATTTCTATCGCTGCTCGTTTAGTTTTTATTGCCGTTTCAAATATACCCGTCATTTTTCAAACACCCTGTACATACCGCGTAAACACTCACAAGCTGGCCCCACCGCTCAGCGCCAAATGGTACGCCCCATTGCAGCGCTGGGCCCTCTTATAATCACGAACACCAAATGTCTCGGCACCACTTCGTTCTTGATCTTATTCTGGCACAGACAGACTAATAGACGTGGTATCTGTCGCAGAGGGGATCGAACTAATTGTATTTCATGGCGAGGCTGCAAGAAGCACCCCCAATGGTGATATACAAGGTGACTCACCAAAACCATGAACCCCAAAAGTGAGAGGCAGGGAGACTCACCGATATCAAGCAGTCCAATGGGAACAGAAAAGTATTACGGCGACGTCGTTGTTCTTGGAATACACTAAACATACTTTTTAACCAGACACTGAAACGGCTAACCCTATTGTACTCTACAATCAAGTTTGAAACAACAAAGTAAATTTCGAACATAAATACAACTGTTAGAACACAAAGCTGTACATTTACATCGCAAATGAAATATAGAAACAAATGCGTCGGTTATGAATTGCAAAAACAGACACACTTGATATCGGTCGATTTCAGCGCCATCTGTCACGAATGGGAAACAATGGTTCGATTAAAACTTATGTATTTTTTAGCGTAGAATCCAAATATGTAATAAAAATGAACGTGAGTTTCCCATTTCAGAATACAAAGTTAACCCCACCCACGCAGGAGGTGTGATTAGGAGGTCACCAGTGTTGCACAAACTAATGTCCCCTATACTAATATAAACTTTTCATTCAGAACATTATTTTAGTACGAAGCGTCGTTTTTGAGATATTTAGTTGTATTAAGATAAAACAGACGCTACGTACACTTTCGTGCATGGACTGTGCATCCGTAAACTTAATCTCCCAGGCCATGTCGTCTAAATGGTGTATGCTGTAACGAAGAAGATTTATAAATTCTTTTCTTTCGTGATTGTTTATGGAACATGTGTGTTGTTTTTGTATTTCCATTTTTTGAATGTTACTGATGAGAATACATTTTTGTAAGGTGTGTCGTAGGTATCATGCACCATAGTTCTTTCTTAAGTGCATTACCTCATTACTGTTTCTACAAATTTGCGTCTTTTATCAAAAGATGACGCGATCACCGAAATGTGGGAACAGCTGAGCTAGAGTTCGTAACAGACTTTTGCGGAGGTGGTACGTGTTGATGGAACCCTAGACACTTCTCGTAGTATTTTGCTTTCATATTCGTTGTCTGCGACAGCTCACTACAATACTGTCACCGACCAACCTAACCGTGACCTCGTTTGAAGATGGGCAATCGAACCAGAAGATGTAGACGCAGAATAATGCAATAAAAAGTGGCTTGTCGCAGTTTCTGGACCTTGTAACGCATTTTGAAAGTACACTATGTGACCAAAAGTATCCGAACACCTGGCTGAAAATGAATTACAATTTCTTGGCGCCCTCCATCGGTAATTCTGGAGTTCAATGGGGTACTGGCCCATCCTTGGCCTTGATGACAGCTTTCTACTCTCGCAGGCATACGTTCAATCAGGTGCTGGAAGGTTTCTTGGGGAATTCCAGCCCATTCTTCACGGAGTGCTACACTGTGGAGAGGTATGGTTGTCGATCGGTGAGGCCTGGCACGAAGCCGACGTTCCAAAAGATCCCAAAGGTGTTCTATAGGATTTAGGTCAGGACTCTGTGCAGGCCAGTCCATCACAGGGATGTTATTGTCGTGTAACCACTCCGTCACAGACCTTGCATTATCAACTGGTACTCCATCTTGTTAAAAGATTCAATCGCCATCCCCGAATTGCTCTTCAACAGTAGGAAGCAAGAAGGTGCTTAAAACATCAACGTAGATTGTGCTGTGATGGTGCCACGCAAAAGAACAAGTGGTGCAAGCCCCCACCATGAAAAACATGACCACACCATAACACCACCGCCTCCGAATTTTATTGTTGGCACTACACAGGCTGACAGATGACGTCCACCTGGCGTTCGCCATACCCACACCCTGCCATCGGATCGCCACGTTGTGTACCGTGATTCGTCACTCCACACAACATTTTTCCACCGTTCAGTCGTTCAATGTTAAGACTCCTTAACCAAGCGAGGCGTCGTTTGGCATTTACCGGCGTGATGTGCGGCTTATGAGCAGCCGCTCGACCATAAAATCCAAGTTTTCTCATCTCCCGCAACTGTCATACTACTTGCAGTGGATCTTCATGCAGGTTGGAATTCCCGTTTGATGGTCTGGATAGATGTCTGCCTATTACACATTACGACCCTCTTTAACTGTCGGCGGTCGCTGTCAGTCAACAGACGAGGTAGGCCTGTACGCTTTTGTGCTGTACGTGTCCCTTCACTTTCGAACTCCTATGTGATGGTCTGGATAGATGTCTGCCTTTTATACAATACGACCCTCTTCAACTGTCGACGGTCACTGTCAGACGAGGTCGGTCTGTACGCTTCGTGCTGTATGTGTCCCTTCACGTTTACACTTCATTGTCACATTGGAAACAGTGGACCTAGGGATGTTTTGGAGTGTGGGAATCTCAGGTACGGACAAATGACACAAGTGACAGTCAATCACCTGACCACGTTCGATGTACGTGAGTTCCGCAGAGTGCCCCATTCTTTTATTTCACGGTGTTTAATGACTACTGAAGTCGCTGATATGGAGTACTTGGCAGTAGGTGGCAGTACAATGCACCTAATATGAAAAAAGTACGTTTTGGGGGGTGTCCGGATACTTTTGATCACGTAGTGTAATTCCTAGTAACGGGTATCGTAGATAATAGTAAGCTGCGCTACAATTCTAGACAGGAAATAAACTCTTGGTGTGGCTCTGTGCTATCTCCAGAAAGCCGCTTTCCCAGAAAGGATCGCCACATTGTGTACCGTGATTCGTCACTCCACACAACATTTTTCCACCGTTCAGTCGTTTAATGTTCAGGCTCCTTAAGCAAGCGAGGCGTCGTTTGGCATTTATCGGCGTGATGTGCGGCTTATGAGCAGCCGCTCGACCATAAAATCCAAGTTTTCTCATCTCCCGCAACTGTCATAGTACTTGCAGTGGATCTTCATGCAGGTTGGAATTCCCGTTTGATGGTCTGGATAGATGTCTGCTTATTACACATTACGACCCTCTTTAACTGACCCTCTTTAACTGTCGGCGGTCGCTGTCAGTCAACAGACGAGGTAGGCCTGTACGCTTTTGTGCTGTACGTGTCCCTTCACTTTCGAACTCCTATGTGATGGTCTGGATAGATGTCTGCCTTTTATACAATACGACCCTCTTCAACTGTCGACGGTCACTGTCAGACGAGGTCGGTCTGTACGCTTCGTGCTGTATGTGTCCCTTCACGTTGCCACTTCACTGTCACATCGGAAACAGTGGACGTAGGGATGTTTTGGAGTGTGGGAATCTCAGGTATGGACAAATGGCACAAGTGACAGCCGATCACCTGACCGCGTTCGATGTACGTGAGTTCCGCAGAGTGCCCCATTCTTCTATTTCACGGTGTCGAATGACTACTGAAGTCGCTGATATGGAGTACTTGGCAGTAGGTGGCAGTACAATGCACCTAATATGAAAAAAGTATGTTTTTGGGGGTGTCCGGATACTTTTGATCACGTTGTGTAATTCCTAGTAACGGGTAGACATTAGTAGGCTACGCTACAATTCTAGACAGGAAATAAACTCTTAGTGTGGCTCTGTGCTATCTCCAAAAAGCCGCTTTCCCAGAAAGAGTTCCAGGCTCTGCAGAGCGTCTGGCTGTGAAAGTGTCAGTCCGCACAGGTGTTCAAGCCCCATCAAACTGTTAGCACAATGTGGTGAAACATGCAGCTGCAATATGAAGTGAGTGACAAGTTGACACTTTGATCGGTCAGGTTTAGTATGAGACGTAAATCGCGGGGCGTTTAACTCTGCTAAGTGCATTAAGGCACTGTGTGTTCAGTTGTCTCTGCAGTGGGAAACGCGACAAGCCAGCAGTTCCGGGAACAGCCGGGCTCTCTGAAAGCGGTCGCTACGGGCACGTGTTGGGGTGAATTGGGAAGCTGGAGGGTGGGGGCCCGTCTCTCACCACCCCAGGGATTGCCCCGTTGGGCCCAACTTGTTTAATTAAACCTGGAATTTACCGACACGACGCGACTCTGGCTCCACCTCTCCTTGTTGCTGTCTCTTTATACCCCTGCGTCCTATCTCTCTCATCCTCCCATTCTCTCTTTCTCTCTCCTCTGTGTATGTACTCCCCAGACAGCTTTATCAAACGCAACACAAACTGATCTCTAATACCAAAATGTGGTTTGAAACATTTCATGGTTTTTCGAATTGTATCAAACGTAATTCCTAGATCTTTCTTCGATCCTCAATCTTTCTCCGGAAATACCAAATTTCAGAAGGTTATGCCACGAGCTTTTATAGCCCATAATCTATCTCACCCTTTTCGAGGTCTACCTGTTCCAGCTAATGTAGACACTAGACAACAGTGAACATCTGTCTCAGATAAAACCGGTTGCCCCTCAATTCTCTTCTATATCAATCAGTCATATTCGTCTGCTGACATTGTGATCTCCCCATACATTACCATGTTTCGCAGGCTATTTATAACCAGGCACGCCCACGGGGCTCTTTTCCAGGTTGTTATTTCTTGGTGGGGGAAGGGGTAGGTAATTTTTGTTGCTGTATCTGGACCCTCCCCCCACCATCCGCACACCCTTAACACCACCCCTACCACAGATACCTTGGCTCTTAATGACAATTGCAATGTAGGAAATGTTTCATTAGAACTGAATTAAAATGTATGAAATACTTTTATATAACGATAATGTTGAGGCCGCGGTGGCCGTGCGGTTCTAGGCGCTCCGTCCGGAACCGCGCGACTGCTACGGTCGCAGGTTCGAATCCTGCCTCGGGGATGGATGTGTGTGATGTCCTTAGGTTAGTTAGGTTTAACTAGTTCTAAGTTCTAGGGGACTAATGACTTCAGAAGTTGAGTCCCATAGTGCTCAGAGCCATTTGAACCATTTGATAATGTTGAATGGGAACAGGCCAATGACAAAAATTTATCCAGAATGAGATATCAACCCTGCAGCGGAGTATGCGCTGATATGAAACTTCCTGGCAGATTAAAACTGTGTGCTGGACGGAGACTCGAACTCGGAACCTTTGCCTTTCGCGGGCAAGTGCTCTACCATCTTTTTTTTAATTCTCATTTTGTTCGTTTTCGTTCATTCTATCTGCTCGGGGCGGACGTCGCAAGACACCAGGTTCAGTTCGTCGTTGATCCATTATCTCAGTTTTTTTTATTACAGAGGGCAGCTAACCCTCTGACCGAACACGCTGAGCTACCGTGCCGGCTGACCATCTGAGCTACCCAAGCACGACTCACGCCCCGTCCTCACAGCTTTACTTCTGCCAGTCTTGCAGTCTCCTAGTCTTGCATATTTGGGAAAAGAAGTCAAGAGTAACGGAGGTTACGGAAATAATAAAATAACTAAAAAGAAACAACATCTAAGACACATTTTTATGGATAAAATACTATGCTTGGTCTTTCTAGGAAGAAGGATAAGAAATCAAGAACAACACGGACTCCAGAAGGGAAAAGAAAACATGGTGGGGGGGGGGGGTGAAGCAGTATTTATTATTGTTCAGTAAGAAGTTAAAATAATAATAATAATAATGTTTTTCTTCAGACTTTCCCGGCGATCTGTTGACATCTTGAGGTGTTGGGTATTCTGGCGGATATCAGTGATATTCCTGCATGATATTTCATCAGATGCGACATGAGACTGCTTGTCGACTCCGTAACCCATTTATTCTAAGAAGTCCACCGTTGTGTGGCGCTCTGTCTTCCGCTTAGTTAACATGGAGTTTTTGAAAAATGATGGGAAAGTGTGAAATAGCCTGGCGACTGTGTCACCCGATTTATGATGGTGTACGTAACAGTGAATGTTTGATGGTAATGGAAATTTTACTTATGTACTAGATGATGGTAGTGGTGCCTATAATCTGAATTGGCGATGGATAGCGACGGTGGATGTCTTGTGGTGTGGGTGTTCTCTTTCACTAAGCCAGTTGATGAGATGAAACTGTGAATTATGGCATGCTTCATGGAATGAGATGGATTTTTGTGTGATAAGGTGATAGATGGTGGGCTGACCCAGTGTGACCTGCAGCTCTTCGTTGCTGGTGAATCGTGGTTTATCTGAGATGATGGCTTGACTCTCTTGACGTTGTCCAAACTTATGTCGGCCGCTATGTCCATACTTATGATCTAGTGGCAGAATGACGAATTTTAATGTGGAGTTAAGCTGCTGGTCCTGTTGCGTTTCCAGGAACCCCTGCCCAGGATCGCAGTCTCTATTGAGATCGTACCCAGTTTCACGCTTCATGAGGTTTTTCTTCTCCTTTATCTCCACAAAATCTCTTGTAGTACTATCTCCGTAACTGGGATCTATCGCTCCCTCATATTTCACGAAATGATTGAGTTCCACACATTGCTCGTCAGTGGCTGATTTAGTAGTCGGTGTTAGTTGGGCATGCCTCTGCTGTATTTTGCATCTTATTTCAACTGTCCTTGTTGTTTTACCAAAGTACGATATGCCACACTGGCAAGGTATGTTACAAGTTCCTGGTTTTCATTATCCCAGGTCGCCTCCCAAATTTCTCAATAGGCCTATTATTGTGATGCGTGGACATTACGGTCAATTGGTGTTATGCTTCTTGAGAATCCGCTGATTCTGGCCGAAACAGGCCACTCTGAGGGCACGTACGCCACAGTGTTTACCTGATCTTGCTCTTCTTCTGGATAGGTGAGTGGTTGAAAGGCCTTCCAAATATGTTCAGCCATGTATCCATTCTTGCAGAACACTCACAGTAGATGCTCTGTTTCTACTGCAAAACCATCTGGGTGTGACAAGGTATGTACTCTGTGGAGCAATGCTTATAGAACTGCGTTCTTCTGCACTGGTTGGGCAGAGATGATGGCTTGTAGGTATGAATCAGTGTGTGTAGTTTTGCGATAAACACTGTGGCCAGTCGACCCATCTTCTTTGCTTTTGACAAAACATCCAGAAACGGCAACAAGCTATTCTTTTCCTGTTACATGGTGAACTTGTTGATTGGATGGCGTGAGTTCAGGAGCTCATTGAGACCAGACCATAATGGTCCACAAATCTGAAGAAGCATGTGGGTTTGTATCTAGCCATCTCTAATGCCTCCTCTTCAGATATATCCATGAACATATTATCAATTGCTGGAGACAGAGGGTTGCTCATGGCTGCACTGTCTGCTCTTAATATTTTCCCCAACGCAGAAAATACGTTGAGGTTAGGTTACACCTGAACAATTTTTGTATGTCCATCCTTGTCATCGATGGTCTGTGCGACTTCGGCCGTTCACTTACGTAATAAAATGAACCATCGCCAGCTGTCGTTTTGATGTTATTTCATTGCATAGCAACCAGTTTCTGTGAGTCAATACGCCATCTACAGCCCTTAACTGACGCTGAGGGGGTGAACTCAGATCATATACCGATCCCATCTGTGGCCAGTACCTACGAATTGGCTTCTGTAGAATACTGTGAGAGCGGTGTTGTGTTTACAGCTATCAACTACCAACTGGCTGGGGACCAGTGAATGTTTTGTGAGTGTTCTGTCCACCTACCAAAATAACAAGGCTACTGGAAAATGTGAAATACCACCTGGCATTACAGAAACCAGGATTTATAATGCACCTTCCCAATGTGTCATGTCGTACATTGGCCAAACAACTAGGGCAGTGAACATGCAAAGAACATCACAGGCATACCTGACTAAGATAGGCAAGGAAATTAGCCACCGCTGAGCACCATCTGGAACTGAATCATGCCATGAACTATGATGAAACAAGACCCACAGACACTGAGACAGACAGGAGTAGTGGGATAATGGGGTACCACCATATCTTTGATATCAAGTTGATATCAAAATATTACGCAAATTAATTAATAATCAATTAATTACCCCAACTCCTGATGATGTCAAAGGTTTCCCCATGCAACACTTGAGTCCCTTCCACCATCCCCAGCCCTGGAATTGAAGGGAAATTGAAATTTTGGCGGGGATTTCAAAAAATGTAAGAAAATTCAAATTTATTGGCACGAATGTCAAATTTGTATGTTCACCTTGAGGGTCAGAGACCAACGGACGTACTTCATTACTACCAGAGGGTGCTGTTGACCCTCCCCCACCCACCCCCATCATTCGCTGCCCGACCCTCCCATCTTCCCCGTCCACACCTCCCCTTCCCTCCCACCCCTCCCCCAGATAAGGAGTAAATATTTCCGTTTATACGAGTTATATTCGAGAATAGAAGGAGTCAGATCATACAAGCGTTTTCCCTTTGCTAAAGTATCGTTACTAGTGAAAATCCTATATAACACTATGATGTAACGTATATTTCCTTATCAAGAAAATCTGTTTCTATCTGCCAAGTCCTGCAGCACAGTGCTTGAATATTAAACTCATTCTTAGCTCATGAGGGAACTCTAAGAGCATGCTCTACCTCTACGCAGTATGCCTCCTGACTTTCGAAATCTGTAACAGTAAACAAACGTCTCGTCAAATATTAAACCTCTCAAGATAACCGCACAGAGAAGCTACAAAAATCAGCTTTGTACTACGTATTACTTCGACGATACAGCTGATTTTATTACGATGGTCATCTCTCCCTGGTAGGTGCGAGATTGATATTCCGTTAAAGGATCATGCGACAGTTGGAAAACGTCTGATTATGGCTCCAAGTCTTGAATCATATCCCTGCTATTCTCCCCCTCGCTTCCACCCGCCTGATGGCATTCCATTGATATAGAATTCATAGGCTTATTAATTAAATAGATCATGAGAGTCTCTTAGTATGATTTTTCCTGAATTTGTATTACGCTCGGCACGTGACCGTTCCAGACACATCTGTGACATCTCTGTAGGCTTCCCATAGGCTAGGCAGTCACTTCCTCTGATACCAAAAGAGGTGGTAACCGTCGTCAAGCAGTTGAAGACATCCATCGGTAAGTGCACTCATTCCCTCAGTTATCCTGTCATTCTGGTGGAAGTCAGTCATTTAGCATTCGGGTGTAACGCACACGTACTAATACTGGTGAACCTTTCAGGTTTTAGCATGTTTCACTCTCTTCTCCACCCCCACGACGCCTCCGCCACCGGATTGCACGTGAACAGCACCCACCAGGTCGTGAACGTCCACCCGAATGTCAGCGCTGTACCGCTCCCAGCAGACAAGCCACAGTTTGGCATGCTGGACAGGTGTTAAGGATTCCATATTCCCAAAAGTCTTCCTGTCCTTCTCAGGAGGCTCAAATGGTTCAAATGGCTCTGAGAACGATGGGACTTAACTTCTGAGGTCATCAGTCACCTAGAACTTATAACTACTTTAACCTAACCTAAGGACATCACACACATCCATTCCCGAGGCAGGATTCGAGCCTGCGACCGCAGTTCCAAACTGTAGCGCCTAGAACCGCTCGGCCACCCTTCTCAGGAGGACTGGGCGCTTAAATGTCGCTGGTGTAAATACGAGGGCATTGAACGATACGCTTCCCCTCTATTGATGCTTTCCTCTTGGCTCCTGCCAGATTAATTGGTGGATGCTTTGAGGGCTCAATTGGGAATTCGTGAAGGGAAGACAATGTTCTTTTCGACATACATTATTGAAAACCGCCCTTTGAAGATGACCACAGAGGGATTCTACTTCCGCCTATGTACTAGTACATTTCACGTAAGGACGACTATACAAGGTACGAGAAATTAGCGCTCATAGGGAGGCGTATAGACAGAATTTTTCCTTCACTGTATTTACGAGTTGAATACGAAAGAGAATGACTAGTAGAGCTACGGCATACACTCCGCCAGACACCGTATGATGGCTCACGAAGTAACCATATAGATATAAATGTAAATTCAATCTACCTATTAAGATGCCTATCATTCCATTTATAGGTACATAAAACTCACAGAAGAAAGTTGACCTTTTATCGAGAAAACAAAAGACAGAGCTTCTGCTGCTGATTGTGTGTCTGTAGAAACCTTTGTATTAGCCCCTAATTTTCCTCGATGCAGTCACTTCATGAGACGTATTGAGACATTATAATATGTTTGTCCACAATACTTAGAAAAACCGATACAGAGATCACCTCTCGACTCTCCTTTCGTCAGAGTATCGCTTACCTGTCCTATTCTCAGGATTCCTTTAGTCTTCGAAATTTAGTATTTGAATCCATCTGATTTCGATAGATAACTCATTCCTCCTACCTCCCCCTAAGTTACAGACTCCTGCTAATTCTCTTGTAATCCCATCAGGTCCGACAGCACTGTACCATTAGTTAGAAAGCTGACAGATAGAGAGACATCACAATGAGAAAAATAGCACAGTAATATACAAGAGGAAATTCACAGCCATGCACAGTTCACGCATACTGCACAAAGAAATTCAGAAGCATAACACCTACAGTACATCGATAAGAAACGACGGCCTGTAAATGTCACTCTGTACATGTCCTAATATCCTTTACCAAAAATACGACAGTGTAATGGTAACCGAGTCTTCTTTGACACCACAGTGTCTCTCTTCCCTAAACATGTTTGTAACATCTAACAGAGTAAAACTACGAACTGTAAAAACTTTGCTAAATTACCTGATAGAGAACTCAATAAGATCTTACTGCCTCTCTCTCTTCGAATATATCAGGGAAACTCTTACTGTGTTTGTGTTGACATCGACCATATGTGGTGATCCCATTAAATCTACGTGTGTTGGCCCACTGGAGTAGAAGACCAGTGATCGAAGTCACTTCCAAGGACCTGTGTAAGGTTTTGTCACCTCTACTGTAGGAAGACCATATCAATTATCGGTCTCAAGAAGAGGGTTCTTGTGTTGTTATTTGATAGCCAGTTTGATCACTGATTTTTGCTGTAACATATCGAAGCAGTATATGACTACAGCTGAGTACATAGACATACATTTTGTTTTTCTACCATGACTTCGATATCAGTGTTAGGTGCTAAATCAACATTAAAATGTTTCGATCCATTGGTTTTCGCAGAAAGCGGAACACTGTACGGCGTAAACGACGCTGGTCTCAGAACACACAGAATGGTGGAAATTAAAGACAGAAGCATTGTTTCTTGTGGACAAAAAAGTGGTAGACATCCCAACATATGGAAACTGAAAGAGCTTGCGGCATTGTGGAGCTTTTCCAAACTGCGGTCCAAATGTGATAACGTCTACATTCAATTTCATCTTCCACAGTGACGGCATAGCAGGTATTTCAGTGTTCCATCTCGAAGAGACCATGAGCATTGATTCCTCATATTGCAGCCATGGACGCCGTCAATGTTTCGGTGCTGATCACTCCCGGGAAATGTTACTCCCCCCACGACTCTAACCATCTCAAACTAGTGGCGTCAGTCAATCACTATGTGGCAATCAGCACCGCACTAGTGGACGGATGGGGAGGAAAAAACACCGTCAATATAGGCTTATGTACTGTAATAAGCGCCACAGTTGATAATGCGATCAATTTTAGCAGTTTTACAAGCTTTTCCGAATTTCAGTGCCAACCAATGACATGGCTGCATGTTTCCCAGTATTTGTTTCATCGCTAAACGACACCTCCACTGCTTTACGTGTATAATATACTAGATTGTGAATGAAGATAGATAACTGTACATTACTTTTACTTGCTGTTAATTCTCAGACATACATACAAAATATTCCAGACAGCGTCCTATACCGATGCAGTTCGGTTATCTCCGTATATAATAGTGCGAAATTTACGATTATGATTGGCCAACTTTCCCTTTGCGGATGTGAGTGACAGAATATTCTCGTATTTGTAAAATAAAGTTGTATATTTTTTAATTTCCCCGCACTGTCTCTGACCAACCCTCCCTGCAACACAGTCGTCAATTTAATTTACAACTGACCAGTAGTGGGAGGGTACTATGCCTTACAAGTTCCACATCTCATGAAGGAAGAGTGAGCTGAGTCCGTAATTGGTGTTCAGTGAAGACTGTTCTGCAACAGACTTACTCATGACAACCGTCTAAGTGCACAAGCTCTCTCCAGATGTGTGCATGTCAAGGAGTTTAGCACCCCTTATAAGTGTGTAGGACATATGGTAGTGTTGTGGAGATATAATAGACAGTTAAGAAGAGACGTGTGGTTTATGCATGATTGAGCTCGAAGTCGGACAGTTTGAAGCATTTTACACAAATCAACTGTACTATCAATACTGAAGTAATGATCTCGTGTCTCGGGTCAGTAACAAGAAGATACTGGCAGGAGAGAAGTGATCACAGAACATAAATTCACTCCTAAGGCTAAATGGTTCTGAACCTAAACACAATATAATGTTTAAGCCATGTGGTTTCCGAAACATTAGTCATTCAGAGTCCAACACTCTTAATACTCTAACGCACGACATACGTAGAATATCTGACATAACACCCCCCCCCCCCCGCAAGTTTTCCATGCCACTTACTAAAGTGACAAACTTTAAGATGATTAAACTACACACAAAAAAACATAAATTCTCTGTGAAACATGCACAGTATACTTTCTGGGGGTGTAAATCTCCAAGTTCTCACATCCGATTACGGTTTAGAAAATATGCTGTGCTTACATCTGTCCCATAAAATGATCGATAGCAACTGTGGTGCTTGTTGCAATACATCTCCCCATATCAAGGGTGTCTTTTCCACCCCTACTAGTACGCTGCTAATTAACACACAAGGATTGACTGATACCACTTGTTTGCAATGGGGAGAGTGTTGGTGGGAGCAATACATTCTGTGAATGACCAGCACCGAAACAGTGATCGCGTACATGCCTGCAATATGAGGAACAAATGCTCTTGGTGTCTTTGAAGTGGAACACTGAGACATCTGCTTCCCCATAATTGTGAAAAATGAGATTAAATGTAGAGGTCATCACCTTTGGACAACTGTTTAGAAACACTCCACACTCCCACAAACTCTTCCACTTTCCATATTTTGCGATGTCTTCCAAATTTGTCTTTTATTTCAAGCACTCTGTGTGTTCTGATACCAGCATGGTTTACGCCATACAGTGTTCCGCTTTCTGTGAGAACCAATGGATCGAAATATTTTAATGTTGATTTAGCACCTAACACAGATCTCGAAGTCATGGTAGAAGAAAATGTATGGCTGTGTAGACAGCTCCTGCCATACACTGCCTCGATGTGTTACAACGAAAAACAATGTATCAAACTGGTTATTAAACAACACAAGAAACACCTCCTTGCGACTGATAGTCGACGTGGTCATCCTCCAGTACAGGTGACAAAACCTTACAAAGGTCCATGGAAGTGAGTTCAATCATTGATCTCCTACTCCTGTAGACCAATACATGTACGCCTATATTTAATGGGATTACCACACATGGTCCATGTCAACACAAAGACGGTATTTGTTTCCCTGATATATCAGAAGAGAGAGATGCAGTAAATTCATATCGAGTTCTCTACCAGGTAATTTTATCGATGTTTGCGGTTTTACTGCATTAGATGCTACAGAAATAATGAGGGAAGAGACACACTGTGCTGTCAACAAAGACTTGGTCACAGTCATATTTCTGGAGTGTTAATCACAGAAACATGATAAAAAGAGTCAGAGTGACATTTATAGACAGTCATTTGATATTGGTGAATTACAGGTGCTATGCTTCTGAATTTCTTTGTGCAGTCCACATACACTCTGCATGGTTGTGAATTTCCTTCTGTATGTTAGTGTGCTATTTTTCTCATCATGATAGCTCTCTACCTGACAGCCATCTAACTAATCGAGCAGTGCCAGCAGAACGTGATGTGATTTCAAGAGAATTAGCAGTAGTCTGTAACTCGGTGAGAGACATGTCTTACTCGTCGAAAACAGATAGATTCAAATACAATATATGCCGAAGATGGAAAGATTTGCGAGATTACGATAAGCAATACTCAGACGAAAGAGGAGTTGAGATGTGAGCTCTACACCAATTCCTCTAAGTATATTACAACCTCTCACATACATCTCAAAAAGTGACTGCAGTGAGAAAACTAAGGCCAAATACGAAGGTTTCTAGTGAGACGCAATCGGCAACAGAAGTTCCCTATGTTGTTTTCTCGATAAATATGCTGACATTTGTGTACCTATAAATGGATGGAGAGACATCTTAGTAGCAAGACTAAATCTACATTTTCATCTATATGCCTAATTTGCAAGACATCGTATGGTGTGTGGCGGTGGGAATCCTGTATCACTACTAGTCATTCCCTTTTCTATTCCACTCGAAAATAGTGTGAGGAAAGAGAACCATCAATATGCCTCTCTATGAGCACTAATTTCTCATACCGCATCTTCGTGGCCCTTATGGCTGAAGTAGGATCCTTCTGTGGTCAGCTTCAGATGCCAGTTCTCAATAGGGCTTCTCAAAGAGAACACTGTCTTCCCTGCTAAGGGAATCCTAGGTATGCAGACTTGTATACACGGTTAGTTGATAGGTATTTTGTTACTGCTCACTGCATCAGCCTTTCCGGGATATTTCGAAAACACATATCAAAACATTTTAGTTTGTTGGAGGGATGAGGGGATGCATATCGTTCAACGCCCTGGTACCTCACCCTCCGACATTTAAGTGCCCATTCCTCCTGAGAAGGATAGGACAGCTTTTGCAAATATGGACTCCTTAACAGCTCCCTGGCATAGCGAGGAGTGGGTTGTCAGCTGGGAGTGGTACAGCCCTGACACCTTGGAGGAGGTTCACGACACCTATTGGCTGCTGTACACATGTAATCTGGTGGCGGAGGCGTCGTAGGGGTGAAGAAGAGAGTTAAACATCCCACCACAGACCAACAGCTCTCAGCAGTATTAGCACAGAAGAAGTATAAAGTTACTTACTTCCACCAGCGCACGAGACAGAATGGAATCAGTGTTGGATGTGTTCAGCCATTTGACAATGGGTGACACTCATTTTGGTATCAGAGGAAGTGACAACCAAACCTGTGGGAAGCCTACAGAGATGTCCCGGAAGCGTCTGTAATGGTTTCCGGGAGAGTATAATACAAATGCAGGAAAAAGTCACTCACCGTGCAAAGGGACTGCCATTATAAATTTAATTAATTAAATTATGAATTAGATATCAATGTCGTGGTGCCACGGGGCTGGTACAAACGAGGACGAGAGTACTGTGGATATTATTCAAGACTTGGAGCGGAAATCAGGTTTTTATCAACTGTGGAAAGATCGTGTAACTGAATTTCACTCCCTCACCAGAGAGACATGACTATCGTAATGAAATCAGCTATATTATGTAATTGATAAAGTGGTTAGCAGTACAGACCTTTTATCTTGAGAGATTTTATACGTGACGAGACATTTGTTTACTTTAAGATAGATCGAAAGTGAGGGAGCATTCTTAGCACTTCATCATGAGGCAGAAACGACTTTAGTATTCTAGTCCTGTGATTCCGGTCGTGGCAGATAATAAAAAATTCTGTCTGATGATGCAACGTTTGGAGGGAACATAATCTATGCAAAAATAATGTTGAACTGGATTTTTCACGACAGTTAAGGATACTTTAGTGACGTGAAAACGTTTGTATGGTCAAATTTCTTCTGTCTTTGAGAATAGCTTGTAAAAACGGAAGGAATCTACGTTCCCCGTGAGAAACTCTTGGTGTATTGACAAAACAACATCCCCAGTTTTAATTTTTTAAACTGATGAGTCTTTGTCAGGGTTGGGACCGCAGTTAGTCTGAGTCGCGCCGCATTGTGCCATGGCTGGTGGTGTCAGAAGCTGGGTGGCCGGAAGTAGAGCCATAAAGAAGTTTATCACGAGCCGTGGTTTCTAGTCTGGCAGGCTCTTCAGGAACACAATATCCTTGGTAGATGGGACTGGATTAGGCTGGAGGTGACTGGTCAGTTTTCTTTTTTTTTTTTTGTCTTGAGACTCTGTTTTTTGGTTAAGTTAATGAGTGTTACATTCATAAAAAGTATTGGACAATATATTTTCTATTTTTTTGTTGGATAGGATGTGACTTGTAACTTGTATATAGGTATAAGCGTGTTCTGTTCCTAAATGATGTTGCTACCGAAATCTTGTACATAGGGACAGGATGTTAGAGGTGCAGTGGGATAGTGGGTCACTGTTGTAATATTATTACTACCCGTACTTATGCTCTTCCCAGCAGCTGTACACTTGTGTAATATAGCTGATTTCATTACGATAGTCATGTCTCTCTGGTAAGTGAGGGAGTGGAATTCAGTTACACGATCTTTCTACAACTGAAAAAAAACCTTATTTCCGATCCAAGTCTTGAATAATTTCCACAGTACGCTCGTCCTCATTTGTACCAGCCCCGTGGCACCACGACATTGATATCTAATTCATAATCTAATTAATTAAATTTATAATGGCAGTCCCTTTGCACGGTGAGTGACTTTTTCCTGCATTTGTATTATACTCTCCCGGATCTGCTGTCCTGACCATCCACCCTTTCCATATATTGCCACTGGCTAGAATTACCAGAGCAACAGCCGGCCAGAGTGGCCGTGCGGTTCTAGGCGCTACAGTCTGGAGCCGAGTGACCGCTACGGTCGCAGGTTCGAATCCTGCCTCGGGCATGGATGTGTGTGATTCCTTAAGTGAGTAAGGTTTAATTAGTTCTAAGTTCTAGGCGACTGATGACCTCAGAAGTTATGTCGCATAGTGCTCAGAGCAATTTGAACCAATTTTGAACCAGATCAACTCTCCAGTGCTAGACCAATAGCGAAAATATCCTCTCCACAACTAGCAGTTATTGAGAAAACTGAATGGACATAATGTATAGTGTTCGATCAATGGCAACTCAAATTGTTGAAATAAACAATATTCCGCGCTGTGTACAAAATAATAAAGAGTTATGTTCACCCACCCTGAGGCTCAGCACAGAGTCATTCTCCCACCAATCTGCAGATGGGGCAAGGGTGGGGAGGGGTGGGGAGGAGAGAATGGGAGGCAACAGTATCTTTTGGTGGTCATGTTGTGAAGTAGGTCAGTTGGCCTTTGAACCTCAAGGTGCTCCTGCAAGAAATTTGAATTTCCATCCATTTTTCGAATTCCCCACCAAAATTTCAATACGTCGCCGATGTGAGGGTAGCGGGAAGGGATCCAAGTACCAGCTGATCATTATTTAATTTGCATAATAAATTTGATTACCATTTGATGTCAACATTGGACTGGTACCCCCATCACCCCACTGTTGACAGAAGCATGTGTCCAGGGACGAAACACCAGCACTCAGCCTCAAAGACCAGATAAAGAGAGAGCGCCTAAGAACTTCTCTATTTGATACTGATAATTGGATATTTGCTGGACCTCTCCGACAGCTTCAGATATCGTGCAATAATGACACTGATATGAGGCAGAATACTCGAAATCTCAACATGTCTGTAACAATAATTTGTTTACATCAGTATCAGTATATTTCTTTAGCGTCACGAAGTAAGAGTCTGGGATGCGTGATGTCGAGACATGGAATACACTGATGAACAGAAGTTTCTGCTCTGTGAGTTAATGAAATAGCATTAGCGAGACATATGTACCATCTCTTCTTTCATGGTGATGGCAGTGGAAGTAACATGCAGCACTGGAGTGTGCTGACTTATCCAAGTCAGCAGACTTTCGAGGCCGTTGCCTCCGGTATTGCTGCTCAGGTAACACAATGGTCCTGCACAAGGAAGTGGCGTCCATGCGTAGCACTTACAATGTTGTCCAACATACCGTTTACTGATTTTTAATACAGTACTGTGGTGGACATGAAAAGGGTGTGCCTGAGAAAACTCCAACACCTCTGAGTGGAATGGAGATGGTAATGCAGAGCTATGATTTGGTCTCTCCACCAGAGGTGGACAACAAATGACTGACCTCACAGATGCAGGTCAGGACCAGCAGCCTATAATGCACCTCTCTGATACTGTGACACGTCGACGGTGCACAAAACACCATCAGTTCGTCTTTCAGCAGGACTTCACAGATGAGGTGTAGGCTGCATACACGTCCAGGTTTGGCAGATCTGGCAGTATCCAAGGTAGAAATCGTCTGGCAAGTGGTAAGCAGCATTTCACAGGATCTACATTGTATCTTACTCATCGTAACTGGATTGGATACAGGCTTAGAAGTTCTAAGTATTTATTGCTATCCATCTGAGACAGTGACGTTGTGTCTTTCTGAGGATGACTACATTTGTCCTCGTTTTCCGGGCTCATAGCAGATTGCAGAACCGCGGTGCGTGGAGTAGGGTGCTGAAGGACGGTGTGCGCTCTCTGCGCCTAATGATATAGCATTAATAGATATACATGTATTCGACTGAAGTGTCAAAATTGATTCATCTTCTCCACGGCCATGGAGAGGGCAATGAAGGTAGCACACGGTCTTCGAATGTTCTGGCTCGTCCACATCTGCAGATTCTTGATGCTGTTGTCTAGACTGTGGCTGCTTACGTAACACCGCGGTCCTGTGCAGAGGAGCACACGGCAGGTGTACCTCGTTCAGTGCCGTTGACCACCAGTTCATTGACTGCTTTTTACTAGGGTATTCTCGTGGTTGTGGAAGGTGTGTGCCCGAGTAAACTCCAGCAGCTCTGCAGGGAACGGTAGTGCAGAGCTCCTGCATGGCATCTCCATCAGAGGTAGGCTATGGACACTGGTGTCTGCATACAGTTGCAAGTAAGGAGCAGCAGTCTTTAGCGCGACTCCCGGTAATCAACGGGCGAGTGGTCGGGAGTAAGTCACAGGGTCTGCATCGTACCTGGCTCGCTGTAACTGAATTGCGTATTGGCTTAGAAGGCTGAGTATTTATTGCTGTCCTTGTGAGGCAATAACGTTATGTCTTGCTGAAGATGACAGCATATGTACTAGTTCACTGGACTCATCAGCGTCTTTACCACATAACATTGTCACAACAGTGGCTTTCAGTGCTTCAGCTTGGTGCTTTTCCTGCGTATCTGCAATCTGAGAGATATTCTTGTGAAATATTTACTCGTGCTATCAGAATGACGTCATGATCCCTCCTCGGTGATGTCACACTTCATTTAAAAAGCATTCGTCCATATATTTTAGAAGACGTGACATTGATTTAATTTCTGTAATAGCAAAAAACTCTCTCAACTTTGGCAACGTAGAATTTACATGGCACGCAATCCGGTCAAAAGTACCCATACACCGAATGTAACCGGTAAATGACCAAGAGTAGTCACTGACCCGCCAGTATAAAAGGAAGCTGTCACGTGACTAACAAAGTGGCCGGGGAGGTATAGACCCTTTTACAGCTGGTCAAGTGGACTGTTTATAATGTGGAAACGTGAAGTAACATCCGCAGCAAAAAAAAAAAAAAGAGACCAGGTAGATCTACGGTACAGACAGGCACGGACCACCAAGTATCCCAGATACTGTTTCTAAAATTTCATATCGATTCACTAGATGGAGTCACTTGTGAGTTTTAAAGTGCTACCAGCAGTCCACGCACCACAATGATTATGCGTGTGAGGTTGGAGTACGGTGACGGAGGAGCTCCTCGTAAGCCACATATGGAAAGGTCTCTACATAAGCCTCTTCATCTTTTTCTTTAACCTCTACCACGTGAAACGTCTCCTTAGAAAAATTATACATGACTGTGCTTAAACTGACACTCAATATTTTTAGCGCAACGCAATCTGACTTTCAAAAATCCCTACAAAAGAATGGCCCTGACTAACATTAACCTATACTTTTCACAAATCACTTACCTCACAAAAATTTTCGTTACTCGAACTACTGCAATACAGCGAGCGCCACTACTGCCAGCTAAATAAAAGATTCAAACTACTGAAGGCACTAACTACTGACAGGTACAGTTAGCAAAAGAAAGATTTTGATAGAGAACAAACAATGTATTTACCTTAATATTGTTCAAAAGTCATATTATATATATATCAGTTCATGACATCCAGTCTTACAAATGTCCAAACTCCGCCATCTCTCTCCCCACATCTACCACTGCTGGCAGCTCACCTCCAACTGCGCAACGCTACGCGCTGTTCACATCCAGCTGCCCAACACTACAATGTCAGACAACAATGCAAACTAGCCACAGACTGCACACAGCACAGCCAGTGATACTGCACACAGCACAGCTAGTGATTTTCGTACAGAGCGCTACGTAACGTTGCCAATAAGAAAACATAAACAGCCTACTTACACACGTTAATTCTGGGATCAAACTATAAACTACATAAGAAAGAGACTGAGTAGCTCAGTGTGTGTATAATGGTCACAAGGTATATTACCTTTGTTTCAACTCACGTCTTACTAAGATTTTTTGTACTTATCGGAACCCCACACGCACGTATGAAACTTATCTGTCGGTGAATGATCTGCACAATTAAGATAGTTGAATAAATATTGAATAAATAACTTGGCCATGTTTATCTGTTGCACAACGGATAGCAGTAGGACGTAAAATGGAAGTCTGGGCGGGATTATGTAAGCATGTGCTCAGGTAAAAATATCACATTTATTCAAGAAAGCTGAGCAAAAGAATAAGCTAAGCAACTAATAAATGAGTAATGCTTGTTGCTCTTCACAACAATTTCGGCTGAATTACAAAGTCACATTTACAAGTGCGTCTTAGAGGCCCCAGCATGATTTATTATTAATTATTAACTACGAAAAGGTCAGAGGAATCTTTAAATAGTGACATTCAATCACTTACACACATATAATAGATATTCATGATAAATATAAGAACGAAGAAAAACATTATCAGTGTACAAGTGGTTGGCAAACGGTCGTTCCCTGTCTTGAGTGCACGATGCAAGTGAACAAGAATTCACCGATAAGAATAAACTGTTAATAATTGCTCCATGAAAGAGGTTCTGAAGCTTATTTGGAAGTTTCACCCCGAGAATTACTAACTGTGACTTGTAACGACTCTCACAATCCACGAACACGTGTTCGCCACAAACAGAAATTCTGCACTAAATGAGTGCTAAAATTCAGAATAGCTAACAAAACAGGACAGGATATATTACTGTAAGATACGAGCTGCGAACTTAAGGCTCTCAAATCAGTACTTAACATATGCTGAGACTACAAAGACAAGTGCAATCCAGACTAGGAACTGAAATCTTAATTAGCCAAGTTTCAGAAATCTGTTCAATTATACTATACTCGTGAGACCAACAACGAACTAAACCAGACTGAAATGACAAGATTCATCACTAGTCCACGTGTTTGAGCAGAGGTAGAACAGATCAATGGCTAGCATGCGTGGCGAAATGCAATTGCTTATAATGTTCCGAAGTTAGCAAAAAAGATTCCGTATACCGCTCAACAAACGATGGGCGATGACAGCAGGACGTTAATTTTGACTTGAGCTGAAATGTACAAAAGTAATGAATCATCTACCAATAGGCGTACTTACACTTAGTCGGTGTCGCCCGTCTCATGTCTCCCGGAACAGCGCCGAGCGAACTCTTTTGGAACCCACGCTTCCGATCTTCCGGAAGTGCTCAGAGAGCTCCCTATTGTGTGGTGCCAACCTGTACAACAGCTTCGTCCAAGGCGAACAAAAATCTTTTTCCTACCTGGTACGTGCTATTCTGCCACAGTAGCAGACTACTTTTACTTCCACAGATATTGAAATTTACCTTATACGTTTCAGTCAGCAGATGAGAGGAAGAAAGGATGTGTATATACTGACATGCTGGACATAGATGTGCTGAATATGCGTGTTGGGCTCCTATAATTACCAATAACCTTAGTAAAATGTGAGGTGAAACAAAGGTAATATACCTTGTGGCCACTATAGACACAGTCAGTTGCTCAGTCTTTTATTATGCAGTTCATATGTTGCGCCAAGAATTGGGGTGGCAGAGATGGGTACATTAAGTTAAATTATTAAACAAAATGATGAAGAGGCGATGTAGAGACCCTTCAACATTCCTCCAGCCGTGCTCAGCAATGCTTGAGGCAATGTAATGAGCGACGCGAGTGGACAGTGGGTGACTTCAAACAAGTGATCAGATATGATGACTCACGATATACCCTGTGATAATTTGGCTAAACGGTTTGGATTTCGCACATGCCTAGAGACAGTTACGGGCCCTCATGTGAAACGCCGACTGTGAAGTAAAGATGAGTTTGTGGTACGATATTGGGGAGTTCGATATGGCGCTCAAGAAAACCCTAAATGCGGTAGTGAATGAAAACGTTTTATACCGTTCTGTATTACGTACAGTAGAGGAACACTTCGGGGACGGTGATTCTTTGAATCAGCATGACAATGCACGCTGCCATAATGCAGCATCTGTGAACCATTGGTTTGTGGACAATGACACTGCTGCCCAGGGTTCCGAATTGACCCGAATGGAGCGCCTTTGGGAGAAGTTATAACGTCGTCACAGCTCCAGAGTCTAGTGTCCAACATCACTGCCTTCCCTGATTTCGTGACCTGAGGAACAAAGGCCTATTATTAGTCCATAGACATTCAAACAAAGTCACTGAAATTGTCCCCAAAACAGTTCAATCCGCTGTAAAAGTAAAGGTTGGACATAGACAGTTTTAACGTCCATTAATAATTTCTTGCATACTTTTGGTCCGACAGTGTATAAAATGGAAGAATACGCCCGCCACTATCTCTATTTCACATAACACTACACTTCTGGGTACAGATATGCAGGGCTATATGGTGCGAGCGTATTCCAGTCGATTCCGCACTACTTTTTCTTTTTGGAGGGTCTTTCCTCTTGTATTTTCCCTTAAGGTGGCATTACGGTTCGAACTGTCGGTACACGAACGGTGTCAGGTTTTCTGTTGCGAGCACGTTCAGCCAGCCTTTAAATGGTTCAGAATTTTCTCTGCCGGCGGTCAAACCATAAACACTTCACCCAGGATGGCTCTTATGAAAGCAACTCAAAAGTAATCTGTCTCAAAAGTGGTTTGAAGTTTGTTAAAATTCCTTGTCATTTTCGCGACTTTTATTCACCAAACTTGTTTATTCTCTGTAGGCTAGCTGAGAAATTTGGTAACTCATGTAAGTGTCTTAAGATATGGGCAGTTTTACTAAACTTCTTTGTGCGTTGGGGAGGTTTCGTTTGGCATGACTCCTTTGTATCAGAGTCTGTTTAGAATTTGAGACTGCGTAAAACGAGCGTCGGAGGAGATGCGCCTAGGCAGGTTAATAGAGCCGTGGATCGGTTTTTCTATCTGCAAATATGTGGCTGTCTGTGTCGCATATGTGAAAATGCGTTACAAAACAGGTGCTTGTGGAGTTCATGGGTTCATCAAAGTTGAATATAAAGGCTGCCATTCTACATGATATCACCATATTCCGTCACTACTCGTTGGTTATGTTTAGAAGACGTGTCAGTGCAGCGTTCATGCCCAGTAAATTACGGAAGATATGCTCAAATTTTTTCTCGGTGTTGTTTCGTAACATTTTATAAAATATCAAATATGATTCAAGAGAAGTACAGTCTCAACTGCAACTGGGCATCGAATTAAAATCATGTGTGTGTGAGTGTGTGTGTGTGTGTGTGTGTGTGTGTGTGTGTGTGTGTGTGTGTGTTTTCGTGTGTGATTGTGAGGCAGGGACTCATAAAAGTAAATACTATGAGGCAATCTAAAACGTAAGAAAATAGAGTTTTTTTTAATGGACAAACCATATTATTTCTTACGCTGTCAATAACATGAAAAATCACAACATGGATGGCGCTGGTTGCATCGCAACACGTCAATTACATCGCGAGAAACTGCAAAGCGAAGTTGGCACTTGAAATAAACGAAATGCACCGCTATTGCATATCCCAGGTGCAAGCGTGCTCGCTACGTATCAGTTCTTTGTGGCAGCAAACCCTATTATTACTTTCAGTCCTCATAACAGCACTGAAAGTAAGATTACGTACGTCAATCACATCTTGATTATGACCAGCGTGCGGTCCACGCTTGCGTCTGGAGACGTGCAGCAGAGACGCGTTTCTGTTGTTTCAAATGCGCTCTGCAATTTCTTGGGACGTAATTACTGTATTGCGATGCAACTAACGCCAATCCCTTTGCGATTTTTCATGTTACTGATTGCGTAAGAAATAATAAGCGGTGTCCATTTGAAGAAAAAAACATAAGTTTGTCTTGAAACTATTATTTCCTTACACTGTAGAATGCCTCATAGCATTTATTTTCGTGAGTCTCTGCCTTACATTCATACAAATGAAAGTCGTTTATCTATTTTCGTTCCAGAGGTACTTGCACTGAAACGTTTAAGATGGTTCAAATGGCTCTGAGCACTATGGGACTTAACATCTATGGTCATCAGTCCCCTAGAACTTAGAACTACTTAAAACTAACTAACCTAAGGACATCACACAACACCCAGTCATCACGAAGCAGAGAAAATCCCTGACCCCGCCGGGAATCGAACCCGGGAACCCGGGCGTGGGAAACGAGAATGCTACCACACGACCACGAGCTGCGGACGAAACGTTTAAGAGTGGTATAATAATACATACGTGCCTTGCCAGTAATGATATGCTCAATGGGGTGCACAATATACAGGGTGTTATAAAAAGGTACGGCCAAACTTTCAGGAAACATTCCTCACACACAAATAAAGAAAAGATGTTATGCGGGCATGTGTCCGGAAACGCTTAATTTCCATGTTAGAGCTCATTTTTGTTTCGCCAGTATGTACTGTACTTCCTCGATTCACCGCCAGTTGGCCCAATTGAAGGAAGGTAATGTTGACTTCGGTGCTTGTGTTGACATGCGACTCATTGCTCTACAGTACTGGCATCAAGCACATCAGTACGTAGCATCAAAAGGTTAGTGTTAATCACGAACGTGGTTTTGCAGTCAGTGCAATGTTTACAAATGTGGAGTTGGCAGCCGGCCGCGGTGGTCTAGCGGTTCTGGCGCTGCAGTCCGGAACCGCGGGACTGCTACGGTCGCAGGTTCGAATCCTGCCTCGGGCATGGGTGTGTGTGATGTCCTTAGGTTAGTTAGGTTTAAGTAGTTCTAAGTTCTAGGGGACTTATGACCTAAGATGTTGAGTCCCATAGTGCTCAGAGCCATTTGAACCATTTTTTTTTTTTTTTTTTGGAGTTGGCAGATGCCCATTTGATGTATGGATTAGCACGGGGCAATAGCCGTGGCGCGGTACGTTTGTATCGAGACAGATTTCCAGAACGAAGGTGTCCCGACTGGAAGACGTTCGAAGCAATTGATCGGCGTCTTAGGGAGCACGGAACATTCCAGCCTATGACTTGCGACTGGAGAAGACCTAGAACGACGAGGACACCTGCAATGGACGAGGCAATTCTTCGTGTTGACGATAACCGGCAGGCCGGTGTGGCCGTGCGGTTCTAGGCGCTTCAGCCAATACTGCTCAGAGCCATTTGAACCATTTGACGATAACCCTAATGTCAGCGTCAGAGAAGTTGCTGCTGAACAAGGTAACATTGACCACGTCGCTGTATGGTGAGTGCTACGGGAGAACCAGTTGTTTCCGTACCATGTACAGCGTGTGCAGACCGTATCAGCAGCTGATTGGCCTCCAAGGGTACACTTCTGCGAATAGTTCATCCAACATCATGTCAATCGTCATTTCAGTGCAAATGTTCTCTTTACGGATGAGGCTTCATTCCAACGTGATCAAATTGTAAATTTTCACAGTCAACATGTGTGGGCTGACGAGAATCCGCACCCAGTTGTGCAATCACGTCATCAACACAGATTTTCTGTGAACGTTTGGGGAGGCATTGTTGGTGATGTCTTGATTGGGCCCCATGTTCTTCCACCTACGCTCAATGGAGCACGTTATCATGATTTCATACGGGATACTCTACCTGTGCTGCTAGAACATGTGCCTTTACAAGTACGACACAACATGTGGTTCATGCACGATGGAGCTCCTGCACATTTCAGTCGAAGTGTTCGTACGCGCATCTCGTGGTCGTGCGGTAGCGTTCTCACTTCCCACGCCCGGGTTCCCGGGTTCGATTCCCGGCGGGGTCAGGGATTTTCTCTGCCTCGTGATGGCTGGGTGTTGTGTGCTGTCCTTAGGTTAGTTAAGTTCTAGGGGACTGATGACCATCGATGTTAAGTCCCATAGTGCTCAGAGCCATTTGAACCATTTTGTTCGTACGCTTCTCAACAACAGATTCGGTGACCGATGGATTGGTAGAGGCGGACCAATTCCATGGCCTCCACGCTCTCCTGACGTCTCTTGACTTTCATTTATGGGGGCATTTGAAAGCTCTTGTCTACGCAACCCCGGTACCAAATGTAGAGACTCTTCGTGCTCGTATTGTGGACGGCTGTGATTCAATACGCCATTCTCCAGGGTTGCATCAGCGCATCAGGGATTCCATGTGACGGAGGGTGGATGGTTCAAAAATGGTTCAAATGGCTCTGAGCACTATGGGACTCAACTTCTGAGGTTATTAGTCCCCTAGAACTTAGAACTAGTTAAACCTAGCTAACCTAAGGACATCACACACATCCATGCCCGAGGCAGGATTGGAACCTGCGACCGTAGCGGCCTCGCGGTTCCAGACTGCAGCGCCTATAACCGCACGGCCACTTCGGCCGGCGAGGGTGGATGCATGTATCCTCGCTAACGGAGGACATTTTGAACATTTCCTGTAACAAAGTGTTTGAAGTCAAGCTGGTACGTTGTGTTGCTGTGTGTTTCCATTCCATGATTAATGTTATTTGAAGAGAAGTAATAAAATGAGCTCTAACATGTTAAGTAAGCGTTTCCGGATACATGTCCACATAACATATTTTCTTTCTTTGTGTGTGAAGAATGTTTCCTGAAAGTTTGGCCGTACCTTTTTGTAACACCCTGTATACTAACTAGCCTATTACGGAAATGAGAAAACTCTGCGAGCAACGAGCATAATGGATCGTGGACGAGACATGTGTATTGTGTGACAAGTTCACGATCTGGGTTGGAAGGGAAGCGTGTCCGAATAGCTAGGCGGTTAAAGGGACCGCTCACATAAAGCGAGGAATCTGGATTCAAGTTCCGGTCCGGCACGAGAATTTAATTCCGTTGCCAACTGCGGCCAGCGGCCACTGTATCGAATACTTGCATCTGTTTCTCAGATGTGTCTGAAAAAAGGCACCACACAAATAATAAATGTGAAATACTTTAAAATACATGATCTAAAATCCACGTTTTGGCCTTATTGCAACGGATGCTTAAGAGATTACATCGCCTGTAGTATGTTAGCCCACCCACTACTCTTTTGCGAGTACACAGAATTTGTGGAAGATGATGGACACAAAAAAAGATTTACTGCACCAAACTCCACTTCGTGAATGGCCTGGCCCAATTTGTTTCCCACTCCTATCGACGTGCAACGGTACCGTGTTGCGGGGACCTTAGTGTGTGCCTATGAACAAATTAATGACACAAGAGTGTTTCCGGGATGATACTTAAAATTTCATGATTTTTCTTCCTGTTTCCTCTTCCAGTTAGTATATCGGCTAGGAGTAACAAGAAGCTTTGTGCGGTGCTATTTATTTATTATTCCTGTTACTTCTCTTCAAATGTCTATAAATGTTACTCTCAGTTTCTCTGAAACTAATCTATAAGCTCGAGATGTACTCTATCTAACTTACGACAAGGGCATAGGATTAAACGTCGTAATACTATGCTTAGGCAGAATGTCCACTATTAAACTACAATTTGGTGATGAGGATGCGGGTAATGACGAAGGGCTGTAATTGCCAACACAGTTTATGGTCAGTAGCTGACATATTCTTGTAGTAATTGTACAGTTGTAGAATTGAAAAGCTGCTACAGTCGCTTCGTAGCGGAAAGGCGTCAGGACCAGATGAGATACCTATAAGGTTCTATGAAGATTATGCGTAAGAACTTGCACCCCCTCTAGCAGTAATTTATCGTAGATCGCTTTAGCAACGAAAGGTACCTAACGACTGGAAAAACGCGCAGGTCATTCACATTTTTAAGAAAGGTCGTAAGACAGATCCACACAATTACAGACCTATATCGTTGATGTCAGTATGTTGTAGTGTTATGGAACATGTTTTAAGCTCAAGAATTATGAAGTTTTTGGAAAATGAGCATCTTCTCTATAAAAACAACATGGATTCCGCAAACACAGATCCTGCGCAACTCAGATCGCTCTATTCCTCCATGAGATCCACAGTGCAGTGGACAACGGCGCTCAAATTGATGACGTATTCCTTGATTGCAGTAGGACATTTGACACCCTACCGCATTGCCGTTTAACGAAAAAAAATAAGATTTTACGGAGTATCTGAGCAGACTTGCGATTGGATTCAAGACTTCCTTGCAGATAGAACTGAACACGTCGCTCGTAATGGAACAAGAAAGTTTGATGTAAAGATAGTATCCGGGGCGCTACGGGGAAGTGTGATAGGACAAATATACAGGGTGATTCAAAAAAAAAAATACCACAACTTTAGGAATTTAAAACTCTGCAACGACAAAAGGCAGAGCTAAGCACTATCTGTCGGCGAATTAAGGGAGCTATAAAGTTTCATTTAGTTGTACATTTGTTCGCTTGAGGCGCTGTTGACTAGGCGTCAGCGTCAGTTGATGCTAAGATGGCTACTGTAACTGGACTACAGTGTCTGGAGATGTTAGAGAATTGGCTGTTCCCTCAGCTCGAACAAGAAGCACAACAATTCATATTTCAGCAGGATGGAGCGCCACCACATTGGCACTTATCTGTCCGTAACTACCTGAACGTCAACTACCCGAGGCGATGGATCGGCCGCCAGGCAGCCCGTGACAGAGCACTTCATCACTGGCCTCCAAGAAGCCCTGATCTTACCCCCTGCGATTTTTTCTTATGGGGGTATGTTAAGGATATGGTGTTTCGGCCACCTCTCCCAGCCACCATTGATGATTTGAAACGAGAAATGACAGCAGCTATCCAAACTGTTACGCCTGATATGCTGCAGAGAGTGTGGAACGAGTTGGAGTATCGGGTTGATATTGATCGAGTGTCTGGAGGGGGCCATATTGAACATCTCTGAACTTGTTTTTGAGTGAAAAAAAAACCTTTTTAAATACTCTTTGTAATGATGTATAACAGAAGGTTATATTATGTTTCTTTCATTAAATACACATTTTTAAAGTTGTGGTATTCTTTTTGAATCACCCTGTATATAAAAGATCTAGTAGAAAGCGTCGGATGCTCTTTAAAGCTATTCGCAGATGATGCAGTTGTCTATACCAAAGTAGCAACGACAGAAGATAGTAAGAATTTGCAAAACGGCCTACAGAGAATTGATGAATGGTGCAGGCTCTGGCAGTTGACCCTGAACGTAAATTTAATGTAACATACTGCTCACACATAGGAAAAGAAATCCACTGCTGTACAGCTGCACTATTGATGACAAACAGCTGGAGACAGCGTCTGCCATAAAATATCTAGGCGTAACTATCCAGAGCGACCTTAAGTGGAATGACCACATAAAAGAGATAGTGGGAAAAGCAGATACCAGTCTCAGGTTCATCAGAAGAAAAGGAAATGTAACTCATCCACGAACGAAGTGGCCTATAAGGCGGTTGTTCACCCGATTCGTGTGTATTGTTCATCTATCTGGGATCCCTAACGGCTAGGACTGATAGAGGAGATAGAGATGGTCCATAAAAGAGGGCGCGTTTCTTCACGAGATCGTTTAGCTGGCGAGAGAGCGTTACGGAGATGCTGAACAAACTCCACTGGCAGACGTTACAAGAGAGGCGTTGTGCATCTCGGAGATATTTACTATTGAAATTTTGGGACAGCACTCTTCAGGAGGCGTCGGACAACATATTACTTCCCTCCACATACATCTCACGTGTTGACCACGAGGAGAAAATTCGAGAAATTAGAGCCAATGCAGAGGCTTACCGACAATCATTCTTCCCACGCACTATCCACGAGGGGAACAGGGTTGGAGGGATCAGATAGTGGTACCGAAAGTACTCTCCGCCACACACCATTAGGTGGCTAGCGGAGTACGATGTAGATGTAGATGACTACTAAAATTTTCCCTTCACAGTCACATCACCGATAGTAGATTACGGCAGCTTTAGAAGGGTTGAAATGTCCCCGGGTAAGTTATTACTCAGTTGACATCTTTTGACTATGCCACGTTCGAAATCGCTGTGCTGTGCTGAGCTGTTCTGCTGTTATTGCTTCTCTGCTGGCAGCAAAAGCACTTCCTGCCTTCTTTTATACTGGGGGGGTCAGAAATTCGCGAGAGCTCGTGGCCAAGTCCTCGTTATATAGGGGTATCAAGTCACTTTTGACGAGTTAATGTACGTGTTGCCACGGCGCATATAGTCGAAGCAGCGACCGCCTACATGGATGCCTCGCCTACAACGTTGCTGTGGCAGCCCCATCTTTGTACTGCATGATAACGCTGCTCGTGTTGACATTGGTGGCGCCTGTTGCGTCTACACTGTTGTCGCCCGATTTGTTTACATTACGTCGGAAACTTCTGGTGTGCCCAGGCGCCGTAGTGTTCGACATCTTAGTCTGTAGGCTACGAGGCAATTGTCTACACAATGCCTTTTGAAACTGGGGGTTGTAAACCTAGTACGGGTCGCATTAACACGTTTTCCTCAGTTTTTAATCTTATCCTTATTGTACCGGATGGTTATAATTAAAGAGCAGCTGATCACGAAGGTCCAGTGTGGGGTGTTAACATCGAATGGCAGCGAACATTGGTAGATATGCTAACGCGTTACTGCAGAACCGATTTGCGGTGGAAAAAGTTAGTTCCAGTTATGTCCACCAGATGAAAATATGGCGCTGTATACTGTGTATATGACGGTATTCACAACCACGCTCTCATTTGGAAGGCTGTAACAGTGAATAGTTTCGCTATCGAGAAGTGAGACCGTGCGCTATTGGTGAAACTGCTTTACGTGAATGGTAGCAATTACAGTGCTGCATTGAGAGAGTATTGCCGACTGAAAGGCCAGAGGAGGGGTTCAAGTGGCTCTGAGCACTATGGGACTTAATATCCCAGGTCATCAGTCCCCTAGAACTTAGAGCTACTTAAACCTAACTAACCTAAGGACATCACACACATCCATGCCCGAGACAGTATTCGAACCTGCGACCGTAGCATTCAAGCGGTTCCGGACTGAAGCGCCTAGAACCGCTTGGCCACCGCGGCCGGCAGAGGAGAGGCCTGATATCATTAAATGGTTTAATTAATATCACAATTAATTTGAAAAACATGAGTCAGCTTGCTGTTGCACCTGCAAGAGAAAGGCACCCTAACCCGGTAGAAGTTATTTACGAACTTTTTGTTGCTGTAACTGACCGTGGATAACTTACGCCGGGTAATGCTGGTGTTCGTGCAGTGGCACGAGAATTTTCCATCCCATGTCAAGAGTTTGGAAAATTTTGCGGCCTATTTTACACTAGTAATCCGTACAAGATACGAACGATGCAGCAGCTGAAACCTCATGATCAGCAGCAACGTTCTGAATATGCTCTTCGATTTGTGGAACGGATTGAAGTTCATGATATGTGACCGGCCATTGTTTTCTGGGTTGACGAGGCACATTTCACACTACAAGGTGCACTGAATGCACAGAATTGTTGATTTAGGGGAACTGTATGTGGCTTAGTTGTGTTGATCCCCAAGAACATTTATTCCCGGTCCGTTCTTCTTTAAAGAGAGTATGGTCAGAGGACCTGTCACGAGTACCGTGACGTCTCCACGTTATCCAGATCTCTTTGTACAGTATGTGACTCTTGCTGTAGAAGAGAATAAGTGTATGGAAAACACTGTTTTCATGCTAAACAGTGCATCTCATGGTGCTCGTGCAGTGAAAGATCTACTTAATGCTTACTTCCACGTAGTTGATCTCGCCAGACGTTTTGCAGACCCGTAACCTGCAAGATCTCATGATCTGAATCCGTGCGACTTTTGATCTGGGAATATCTGAAAGAAAGCGTTTACCAGGGACACATAGGGTCTCTACCTAATCTAAAGACCAGTATACAGCAACACGATTCTAAGATTCCACGGGACTGCTGCGAACAACAGTTGATCACGTAGTTTTACAGACGCAGCGTCTCTTCCACGTCTCCAGTTCATCCGGTATCTTAGGCAATCAAATATGAAGAATTTTCACAAATCACTTACAACAATCAAATACAGTTCTTCAAATTTTGTTTCTGCTGTATGGTTTTACTGTTATTTCCGAATATACTGAAGGCAGTTCTGTGTAATTTACATAAACGATTGCTTAGCCAGTGAACACCTGAAAACTGCCAGCTTAAAAATTCACTTATAAAACAAGCTACTCCTTTCAGTGGCCGTGCATGTTACTTGAACAGCTATTAGGTCATAGTAAATGCAAAGCAGGTCTAAATGCTGCTTATGGATCATATTGTGTAAATGACGTAATATTTCTCAGAGACCACTGCTCGGCACTGTCAGGTGGCGGCTCGCGTTTACACATCGAAAATCGGCGGTTGACAGATATACACTGAAGAGCGGGAAAAAAAACTGGTATGTAGCCTAATATCGTGTAGGGCCCCCGCTAGCATGCAGAAGTGCTGCAACACTACGTGGCATGCACTCGACTAATCTCTGAAGTAGTGCATGAATCCTGCATCGCTGTCCATAAATCGCTAAGACTACGAGGGGTTGGGGATCTCTACTCGGAACATTGGCGTGCGGCTGTTGGCTCTGTGAAATCTATGTCTGGCAAAATCAACATTTCGAGTCAGCCTGAAGATCCCTTCGGCTGCTGCTTATCTGCTGTGGCCGTCACAAAGAAATAAACACATTTGTAGTTTTCAAAAAAATTTCATCATCTATATGAACATTGTCTTTATTACATAATACTTAAAATAAATGAACTTAGTGGGTCGTTATCAAATGATGCTGGTGCGATGACGGATACCATGAAGGGCCCTACATCACTACAATCTAATATGCATACTTAGACGATTTTTTTCTGGATTTGTGATTCATGATTCACCCATTACAAGTCACATCATCTCAACAACTTTCGCTGTGACCAAGGATTTCATATTTGTAAGGAAATCAAAGATTATAAACCAAATCCAGATGCAAAAAACAGCTGAAAATTTCAGAATCAAATTACTGTCTATAGTTTTTCGAAAAAGCTATAATTATGAAGCAACTATCATCAGACTTGATATAGGCCTACATACACTCCTGGAAATTGAAATAAGAACACCGTGAATTCATTGTCCCAGGAAGGGGAAACTTTATTGACACATTCCTGGGGTCAGATACATCTCATGATCACACTGACAGAACCACAGGCACATAGACACAGGCAACAGAGCATGCACAATGTCGGCACTAGTACAGTGTATATCCACCTTTCGCAGCAATGCAGGCTGCTATTCTCCCATGGAGACGATCGTAGAGATGCTGGATGTAGTCCTGTGGAATGGCTTTCCATGCCATTTCCACCTGGCGCCTCAGTTGGACCAGCGTTCGTGCTGGACGTGCAGACCGCGTGAGACGACGCTTCATCCAGTCCCAAACATGCTCAATGGGGGACAGATCCGGAGATCTTGCTGGCCAGGGTAGTTGACTTACACCTTCTAGAGCACGTTGGGTGGCACGGGATACATGCGGACGTCCATTGTCCTGTTGGAACAGCAGGTTCCCTTGCCGGTCTAGGAATGGTAGAACGATGGGTTCGATGACGGTTTGGATGTACCGTGCACTATTCAGTGTCCCCTCGACGATCACCAGTGGTGTACGGCCAGTGTAGGAGATCGCTCCCCACACCATGATGCCGGGTGTTGGCCCTGTGTGCCTCGGTCGTATGCAGTCCTGATTGTGGCGCTCACCTGCACGGCGCCAAACACGCATACGGCCATCATTGGCACCAAGGCAGAAGCGACTCTCATCGCTGAAGAAGACACGTCTCCATTCGTCCCTCCATTCACGCCTGTCGCGACACCACTGGAGGCGGGCTGCACGATGTTGGGGCGTGAGCGGAAGACGGCCTAACGGTGTGCGGGACCGTAGCCCAGCTTCATGGAGACGGTTGCGAATGGTCCTCGCCGATACCCCAGGAGCAACAGTGTCCCTAATTTGCTGGGAAGTGGCGGTGCGGTCCCCTACGGCACTGCGTAGGATCCTACGGTCTTGGCGTGCATCCGTGCGTCGCTGCGGTCCGGTCCCAGGTCGACGGGCACGTGCACCTTCCGCCGACCACTGGCGACAACATCGATGTACTGTGGAGACCTCACGCCCCACGTGTTGAGCAATTCGGCGGTACGTCCACCCGGCCTCCCGCATGCCCACTATACGCCCTCGCTCAAAGTCCGTCAACTGCACATACGGTTCACGTCCACGCTGTCGCGGCATGCTACCAGTGTTAAAGACTGCGATGGAGCTCCGTATGCCACGGCAAACTGGCTGACACTGATGGCGGCGGTGCACAAATGCTGCGCAGCTAGCGCCATTCGACGGCCAACACCGCGGTTCCTGGTGTGTCCGCTGTGCCGTGCGTGTGATCATTGCTTGTACAGCCCTCTCGCAGTGTCCGGAGTAAGTATGGTGGGTCTGACACACCGGTGTCAATGTGTTCTTTTTTCCATTTCCAGGAGTGTATGAGTATGCTGATGTTAAAGACTCAGTATTGGAAAACTAGAATGACTCTTGTATAAAATATTATCGGACTTCTTTCAGCTTCAGTCCTGGGTATAGCCCTAACCTTACGACGTTTACCATCGTTGTGTTTCGTCTGGAGCAAGGAGCAACCGATTGTCGTTAATGCAGCTGTGGTTACCTTAAATACCTTGTTTCGGTTTGTGATTCTTAGACAATTAGGTCATACTGCTAAAAATGGTTTCAACATATGCACGGATGGTGCCACTGCTCCTGTAGAATCCTAAAAATTGTACCGAATGTCTCTGCTTCATCTCTGCGTCGGGAACTCGCTTCTGTGCAGCACTAATATTGTATCTGCTGTTCCGACTGAAGTTGTATTTACACGTTTTTATTTCTACAGTCCTTAATAACAGAATCCCAATAAGTAGAAGCTTGGGATAAAACTTTCCTTTTACTATAGCATTTTCTGTTCATTTTTGAGGCTCTGAGCAGTAAATGCAGATATCTCAAATTCTGAATTTTTAAAGTGCCGTTTATGTTCTGCACAACAGTCGGGACCTGCACGGATGGACTAATGGATGTAGTGACTTCCGCGCTCACAGGGGATATTATAAACCCTGGGACCTCAGGCAGACGTTGTCCTTAACTGGGTGCAGCATTTCCTTTATCGTCTTAGGGAATCGGTAAATAGGTCTTATTGTTTGTCTTCCCAGGGCACTGCCTATTTTCCTACGTGTAGCACCACAGAAATGAAGAAGCAAACTCGGCATGTAATATTTTCGTGTTTCCTCTTCTTGAAGAGTGCCAACTTCACGTAATATGAATCATTGCTGTTTTTTCGGAATGTGTACTTCACATGCTTAATTTCGAAATCCAAGAGGTTCCCATCAGAAGCAGTTGTAGCCTTCCACAATAATTTATTTAAAATGGCTTGATTCTGGAATGGATGGTGAATAATCTGTGCACTGAGATATAAATCAATTCCAAAACACATCAAAGTGGCAACTTTCCTTTTCTCTCTCTCTCTCTCTCTCGACAGTGAACAGGTTGCATGCCACTAATGTGTTCAAGGAACACCGCAAGAACTTTGGTGTCATGTGGCGAGACCACAAACGTGTTGTCGACACAGTGATGAAATGAAGATGGGCGAAATGCAAACAAATTTAATGCATGTTCCTCTAAACGTTTCTTATAGATGTAGGGCACTGCTGCCGGAACGCGTAGGCAGTCTGTCATTCATTTCATAAAATTTGCTGTCGTGCAAGAAGTAGGTGGTCGTCATATTACCCAGAATATTTCACTAGTTCAGTAGAAAAGTGCTACGCTAACAGCTGATTTGTGATCTCCTCTAATGTGGAGAGAGACCACATCTGAACTGACTAAAAGGTCGCTTGAATGAAGTATAGTTTGCCAAATTTTCTCAGTGAACATCTCAGAGTTTTTAACGCGCTTTTCGCAGTGTCCTATAATCAGATTCTTTTAACTGGTTAGATACTTGGCCAACCTTCAGTGAGAGAACCTGCAGCGCTGGTGACTGGTATCAGTGGCAAGCCTCCTTTGCAGATTTTATGTAATCCAAACAGCTAGGGAGGTCTAGAGTTCGATCTCATAGATTTTTCGTGATGCCCACTGGTAGCCAACAAATCATGCAGGGGCTCCACCGATTTTTTGCTGCATAACGGAGTAGGGTCGCATTTTAGGCACTTGCATGTATGATCCTCCAAGGACGATGTCATTTTCTATGGTGTTCAGTGAGATTAAGAACAACTGTGAAATTTCCCCTGCAACCCGGTGTCACAAGGAGATCGTCGTCTCTCCACAATGCGCAAACATCTTCCCTCTTTTTGCTCAGTTGCTGCTTGTCTTGGGAGGCTTGGCGCCGGCCGTTGTGGCTGAGCAGTTCTAGGCGCTTCAGGCCAGAACCGCGATGGTGCTACGGTCGCAGGTTCGAATCCTGCCTCTGGCATGTATGTGTGTGATGGCCTTACGTTAGTTAGGTGTAAGCAGTTCTAAGTCTATGGGACTGATGACATCAGATGTTCAGTTCAATAGTGATCAGAGCCATTTGAACCATTTGGAGGCTTGGCTGTGGCTAAAACGTGATTTGTGCCGATCTTACCTCATCGGCGTCATCCTGCGAGATATTCCCCACCGCCTTTTCCTGCCCACTAAATATATCCACAATGCGTACAGTGTTATGTGCAAGAACGTAATTCAGTTCTCTATTCAGGGCCGAAATGGCTCCTCCGTCCGCATCCGTCAGTTGCTTCGGAGGAAGACGTTGGTGGTAACCATCGAAAGCTCGATGTTTTACCCTTAACTGTCGAGGCAATAAGTCAAAGAATATTTTATAGAAGAATGTGGCTATCATCTGTCACATGAAAGCCGCAGTTACACCACTGAGAATCGAGTTTCAAGAGGTGTTCAGTTTCCAGGAAGTTAAAGAAAGCCAAATCCTAAAAGATTACAGTCATCAACAAACACACCTCCGATAATCTGTAAGCCTGGACTCCAGAATGCAAAGGAATAGTCATTGTCACGTAGCATGTGTCCCTCGCCTTGCGTCCGAAGTTGCTGATCAGTTTACAGAAAACAAGTTTATTCGAAGCAGATCTGTTGAACGAAAACACATTAGCAGTTGATAATATATTCATCACGTCCTTGGAAAAATTAAGAAGCGGTACTTGTTTCAAAACCATAGATTCAGTAAGATATACGATAGTTCACTCGCTGCTCACGAAAATCAGTGACAAAATCTGAGTACCCAAAGTACATCGTGAAGAGCTGGAGGAAAAATATTAACTTACTAGTTCATTCAAGATGACGTAACTAAAGAAGTCCATGGCAGAAAGTAAAACTGGGAAACAGGCTCCATAGGTGACATCCAAATGCAAGAATCTAAGGATTTCAATCTACAGTCGAAAGTATCGATGCTAAACTCCTCATTAACTGAGCAAAAAAGGTAAAGGAAGTCACCAAAAGCACAGTTAAATGATAAAGTTAATGCTAGTTTACACGACAACATTAGGTTCCAAAATTTGTTTCGTGGAGCCAGTTTCGCGAAAATGGTCTCGTATGTGGCTGCAGACATAGTGACTGCAGTGTAAACTTAAATATCGCCGTCTTGTGTGCCGAAATCCTGTCTGAAATGAAAGGTTTGGCAGCTGCACGACTTGTGACAGAGTTAATGCTTGTATGCATGAAATCGCTCTATAAGAAAATAAATAACACATGTCCTACAGGAATGGATAAAAGAAAAAAACCTCAGCTTGGTTTCTCAGCGACCTTCCTTAAATAAACTATTCTCAAACACCCGAGAAGTTATTTCAATCATAGGAAAATATACTGAATAAAAAATTTAGCATAACTAATTGTTTACGTTTTCTTTCTGCACACAGACTTCCTTCACAAGTAATTCGCCAACTGGAACCAGGGGATTTTTGTCTTGTGAATGTGTTCTGTTCCATAGCCAGATGTTTTACTTGCTTCTATTTTTTGTAGTTCTTTTGCTCGTTTTCGACAAAGTCTTGCGCAACCACGCACTGTAAGTGTGCAGTGGCGCGTAGCGTAGTTTCCGAAACATAATTTCACAGCCTAGTATCTACGAGATGTAAACTTGTCTCTATATAACAAACATAGCAAACCATACAGTTGGTTTTTAAGCCACCTTCACAAATTTTTCGAAATTATGGTTCTCAAAGTATACACATTTGTAGTAGATCCTCAGCCTGCACGTGAGCGAGCAGGATTTTCAAATTAATGATGCTTCGAGCATGCCATTTTCATTTTAACAGCATGGCCGGAAGCAAGTACATAAAAATGAGCTAGGTTGTACTCAGAGGACAGTATACGTAGGAACACTCGATGTTTCCTGCTTACTATGTCAGCTCGGTTTTAAGGTCAGATAAAGGAATGCGCACTAGAGACAGCCAAGAGCATTTTCTGTCATTTTCAGCTGTCTTTTTGCGTTGTTATGAGACAGAAGACTCCATTTTGTGCAGCATTTGCAAATTTATTTAATTCTATGCATTTAATTGCTGCAGAACATACGAAAGCTATTATGAATATGTTGTTATTCCTTCAGATATAGAATTTTATGGCCGCTAAAATGCTGTATATTCGCTAGATGGCAACAAGAAACACTGCTTCACATTTGGGACATGGAAGGTTCGTAGTCTTAATAAACTAGCTGCGGCAGCGACTTTGATATATGAATTAGAAACATACAAGACAGACATTGTAGCTCTACAGGAAGTTAGGTTCGTTGGAGAAGGGATACACACATAGCATAATTGTGTCATTTTTTATGGGGGAGATGAAAAACGTCAGTAATTTGGTACTGGCTTTGCTGTTAAGAACAGGATTGTCAATCGGATTAAGGAATTCCACCCCATTAACAAAAGAATGTCTTACATAACAATCAAACAGCAGTGGTACGATACAACATTCATAAATGTCCATGCACCGACTGAAGATTCAGCTGAGGATGAGAAAGATGAGTACTATGAAGAATTAGAGAGAGTAGTCGAAAGTATTCCAACAAGAAATATGAGAATTATCCTAGGGGACTTAAAAAGTAAAAATAGATAAAGAGGATATGTTCATCCCCACAATAGGAAAACATTGCAAGCACTCGACCACAAACGAAAATGGATTAAAAATCATCAATTTTGCACTGTCACAGAATATGAGAATTTGCTCGATGATGTTCCCTCACAAAGAAATACACTAAGGTACATTGAGCTCTCCAGATGGCAAAGCAGTAAATCAGATTGACCATGTTATGACAGATCAACGTTACATTTCATTTATAAGAGATGTCAGAGAGTACAGAGGAGCTGAAATTGGCTCAGATCATTTGCTAGTGGTAGGAAAGATGAAAATCATGCTGATTTGGAATCAAAAACTAAAAGCCACGCCAAAACCTAATTTAGGCATCGAACGACTGAAGGAACTGTCTGTTAAAGAAACCTATGCGATTGAAATAAATAACCGATTTACATCATTGAAAGAAGCTGAGGAGGTAAATAGTGTCGAGGAGGCTGGGAAAAGAAGAAAGACTGTAGTAACAGATGCAGCAGAAAAAACACTGAACAGGAAAAAGAAAACGAAGAAACAGATATGGTTCAACGAAACGTGTCAGAGATCAGTGGAAAAGAGGAAAGAACCCAGGATGCTGTATCGACATAATAAGGAGAGTGAGGACAGGAGAGAGACCTTCAAGGCGGTTAGAAGAGGAACAGCAAGAGTTGTACGAACAGAGAAAAGGAAGTACCTAACTGGAGTCCTAGAATCTATAGAAGTGGAAAGCAGGAATGGAAACTCAAAGAAGTTGTTTCAGTATACAAAGAAAAGTAAGAGAGGTTATCAAAGTGAAACCCTATTCATAAAAGATGAAGATCAAAATATGCTAACACAGCTGGAGGTTATCCTCAAAAGATGAAAAGAGTAGTGATCCGCACATAGCCCTCAATTACGCAATGTCTGAGAGTGACAGCATTAATAATGACGAATGTAGAATCACAGATCAGGAAGGGAACCACACCATTGAAAAGCTGAAAAACAAGAAGGCAGCGGGTGAGGACTAGGTATCAGAGAGATGTTAAAAGAAGGCGGAAGCAAACTACACAAAGAAATTTATAACCTTATCACAATCATACGGAAAACTGAAACACTGCCTGAAGATTGGAAAACTGCAATCATTTGTCCCACACACAAGAAAGGAAACAGAATGGAATACGGAAAGTACAGAGGAATCAGTTTGCTGAACATAACATACAAAACCCTGTCAATGTTCATCCTGGAAAAACTTAAACCTTACGAAGAAAACATTATTCAAGATAACCAGACTAGATTTCGAACAAACCGTTCCACAACTGATAATTTCTTTATTGTACGACAAATCTTTGAGAAATACTGGGAATTCAACAAAAACATCCACTGTCTCTTCATTGATTTCCAGCGAGCCTATGACAGCATCCACAGAAGTAGCCTCTACAACGCGTTGCGAGAATTTAGTAAACCCAGAAAAATCATTAAGATGATACAACGTGCATGGGTAGCTCTCACTCGGCAGTGAAGCTCAGAGGATCCATATCCCCCACCTTCCCAATTAAATCATGCTTAAGACATGTGTCCTCTTCAACCTTACATTAGAGATAGTGGTTTGGGAGATTAATTTACATCTATACAATGGTCTCCGATTAGAACACAAAGAAGTAAAAAT
Source organism: Schistocerca cancellata (assembly GCF_023864275.1). NCBI lineage: Eukaryota > Metazoa > Arthropoda > Insecta > Orthoptera > Acrididae > Schistocerca > Schistocerca cancellata. Next base: position 15,967,557 of record NC_064633.1, read on the forward strand.
CCTGGCTTATGCAGATGATATAGTGTTGCTGAGTGAAACTGAAGAAGAACTGAAAGACATGTTCAGATCTCTCAGGCACAGTTCCAGCAAAATGGGGCTTCTTATTAACGAAGAGAAAACAAAATATATGGAAATATGTCGAGTCATAAACCCAAATCCTTACTTTGAAATTGACCAACATTCTAAATTCAGAAATGTTCTTCAGCTTAAATACCTTAGATCACGTTTCAACAGTAAAAATATCATAAAAATGGATATAAAAGAAAGAATAGCCTCAGGGACAAGATGTCTGTACTCACTGAGCAACCCACTCAAAAGTAAAGCTTTGTCAATTACCACAAAGACGAAGATATACAGCACTTTCATCTGCCCCATAGTACTCTACGGTTCAGAAAGCGGGACGCTTACAAAGAATGAAAGTGGAAAACTGAATGTTTTCGAAAGAAAAGTAATGAGAAAAATCTGGGGACCTTCGTTGGAGAATGGCGTATGGAGAATTCGAAAGAACAACCCACTATCATCCAGAAATTAAAAAGTAGGAGAATGCAATGGGCTGGACATGTGGCTAGAATGGAAAACAACAGAACCACCAAAAAAGCATTTGAAGGAACTCTCCAGGCAACATTGGACCGATCTAGTACAAGGTGGAAAGATGACACGGAGAAGGACGTCGCAGCATTAGAAATTTTCGCACAGAGAAAGGTCCTTTACCATAAAACAAGTCATACTTCCAAATGAAAGAGATTTTTCAACGTCTTAACAGTTTTACCTGTCTTGAAAGTGGAAACTTCTGTTAGGTTCCAATAGCTTCCATTTCAAAATGTATTTAATTTGTAACTGGTTTTTGATAATATTTCTGCTTAGCTTGATTTCATTTATTGATTATTGGTGTTAGTGGGGTAATAATGAAGCAGGTAGGCTGTTAAAAACGACATTGACAAGATTTTCTCGACTCCAGTGCTTTTAAATTTCATTCGAATATTTATTAATGGATATATAAACATGTTGTTCCTTGGAATATGTTTTTACACTTAGAAATACATTAATTTTCCTGAGTAATTTTTGTAATTTCAGAAAACAATTGCAACACATAAAAAGTGAATGCTATCAATTAAAGATGAGATAAACATATATTTAAGTCTATTAATTAATGATTCTAGACATGAAAACCTGGAAAGTGTAAGAAAGTACACTACTTTTCCTTACCATAGAGACTCTTTGTCTTTCGTGTTGAAATACACTATGATGAGAAATTCTACATACAGGAAAGTTCCTACAATTTGAAGCAAGTGATCTAGTCCTTGCTAAAGACTCACATGATTTGAATCTGTAGAGAGCAATCCAGTCACAGCTCTGAGAAATATACTAACTTATAACCAGTTAAAACCGAACTCTACAGCGACGCATGCCTGTGAGTTTCGTCTGCATAATAGGAAAGCTCACCGTTTACACACGAGATGGTCAGGTATCCATCTAGAGTAGCATAACACCTCCAGATATCTGTGAGAAGGGTTTCACCGTGTTCTTGCATACGAGATCCACTACATGATGGTCCTCCGTGCATACTCCAAAACATAAACTCTATTACTCATTGGAAAAGGTGATAAGGTGTTATCCCTAAGCAATGAGACGCTGAAAGTTGAGCTGAAGACTGTACCAAGAAACACAAGTTGCTTCTTGGTTGTAATGTCAATCTAATGACAGATTTTAAGATTGCGTGAAAATATTCGCAACTAGAGACAGCCATGGACAGTCTCGACTGATAAACGGCTGAGACTCATCAAATAGTCGTAAGGTCTCACATTCTCATCTGAGAAGGCAAGGGTGGAACGATGGAAACAGCAAGTGCCGGACCTCTGCAGATGCTTGGCGACAGGCAAAGGAAAAGAAATGTATCTATGCTACAGCTACCAGGCTCACTTCGAAATGGGTGATTTTAGTTTCACTTTTGAGTTATGTGGGTGTAGTACTAACAGCGATATATGAGTCTTCCCGCTAATGTCCTGTTGGTTTTGCTGTCCTGCATAGATGGTAGAAGAAGCAAAGCATTCCACAATGGCGTCTGACATCGAGATGTGTATAAAACATAGATTTCTCATTGGGTCTCTTACAGGGGGACTAAAGGCACTAACGGAAATCTGTTTGAAGATAACAGAGTGGACGTGAGAAATGCGAGGCGACAGATACTTCGTTTTATGGCGAAGAGATGCGCACGACCATCCATACTCCGGTTAACATTGCTCAGCTGCCATCCTTCATGCTCAACAGTCTAGTCTCGATGAACTTATATGTAAATGATCGGCTGATTACAAAAAATATACTCTATGCTCAATTGAACGTCGACTGTAATGTCTTTGCCAAGACATTACGGAACCTGGGTTATCGCGAAGTGTGTGTGCGACAGGGGGCCTGAAGATGCTTACAGAATTGAATGGAAGTTTTTCGGCACCCGGTGAACTGACGCGAGGCTGAAGGTGACAGTTTCTTGAAAATTATCACCACTGGAGATGAGATGTCATCTGAGTGAGCTGGAATCCAGAAGACCGTCCACAGATGGTAGCACGTAAATCCTCCATCAGAAAAGATATTGTGAGACGTGAGTTTCTCCCATGTACATAATTTTCAAATAAATTACGCAATTCAGCGGGGTGACGTCGACGAAAACCGCCGATATTTTATCAAGGGGTATTCGTATCTTGGTTCACAGTGTCGTTCAAACCATTATACTCCCTGAGAGTTTGTCAGCTGAGTTAATTCATCTTGAGGTCACGTCTCGACAGAACAGTTATAATGAAGGACAGATCAGACGTGGATTGCGCTGTCGACCAACCTTGCACCGGGTGAATGGTGACAATACCAAGTTGACGCCAACGTCCACTTCTGTCTTAGGCAGGGAGCATTTCCAACAATCCTGGTCATATTTTCTGAAAATGTCATATGAAATGTATTTTAGGACTTCCATCAATAACAATCGTTCTTTCCGGTTTCATTAAAGATGGCCTTGATGTGTGTAAGGCGAGTATCTGTCTTATTCCTTGCAGTTGTGGCATTTCATATATTGGTCAGACTAACAGGGCCGTGGAAGACAGCGAACAAATCGTCTGTTGCAGAATATTGTCTTGAAACCGGTCACCCTGTGGAATATAACAACATAGAGATTGCGCATGCGCTTCCAGCTATTGGGACAGTGTTATTAAGGAAGCGCTTTTAGCAAGTAACTTTGTAAAAGGAGATGGAGGTGTCTGCTTAAATCTCGGTGGAACCTTACTCTCTCCCTTGTTAAAAAATTGAGGTCCAAAGTTAAGGCTACGTCACACGTTGTTCAATAACTTTTAGTATCAATACGTTCTGGCGTCGGCCATCTTCGGTTGTTGAGATGGCGCTAGTATCAGTGTGTGTGTGTGTGTGTGTGTGTGTGTGTGTGTGTGTGTATGCGTGTGTGTGTTTGTGTGTCTGTTATTTTTCCGGAATCGCTCTACGAATTGAAGTTTTAAATTTCGGAGCTCAGCGCTTTCCTGCTGTAGTTTTATCTTGAACATTCTACACTCCTGGAAATTGAAATAAGAACACCGTGAATTCATTGTCCCAGGAAGGGGAAACTTTATTGACACATTCCTGGGGTCAGATACATCACATGATCACACTGACAGAACCACAGGCACATAGACACAGGCAACAGAGCATGCACAATGTCGGCACTAGTACAGTGTATATCCACATTTCGCAGCAATGCAGGCTGCTATTCTCCCATGGAGACGATCGTAGAGATGCTGGATGTAGTCCTGTGGAACGGCTTGCCATGCCATTTCCACCTGGCGCCTCAGTTGGACCAGCGTTCGTGCTGGACGTGCAGACCGCGTGAGACGACGCTTCATCCAGTCCCAAACATGCTCAATGGGGGACAGATCCGGAGCTCTTGCTGGCCAGGGTAGTGGACTTACACCTTCTAGAGCACGTTGGGTGGCACGGGATACATGCGGACGTGCATTGTCCTGTTGGAACAGCAAGTTCCCTTGCCAGTCTAGGAATGGTAGAACGATGGGTTCATGTGAAACCCAGCTCGCGCTATTCGTCCACGAGACTCAGAGGGCCATAGACACGGGTTCACAGGTAGATGCCGTGTTTCTTGACTTCCGCAAGCCGTTCGATACAGTTCCCCACAGTCGTTTATTGAACAAAGTAAGAGCATATGGACTATCAGACCAATTGTGTGATTGGATTGAGGAGTTCCTAGATAACAGGACGCAGCATGTTATTCTCAATGGAGAGAAGTCTTCCGAAGTAAGAGTAATTTCAGGTGTGCCGCAGGGGAGTGTCATAGGACCATTGCTATTCACAATATACATAAATGACCTGGTGGATGACATCGGAAGTTCACTGAGGCTTTTTGCAGATGATGCTGTGGTGTATCGAGAGGTTGTAACAATGGAAAATTGTACTGAAATGCAGGAGGATCTGCAGCAAATTGACGCATGGTGCAGGGAATGGCAACTGAATCTCAATGTAGACAAGTGTAATGTGCTGCGAATACACAGAAAGATAGATCCTTTATCATTTAGCTACAAAATAGCAGGTCAGCAACTGGAAGCAGTTAATACCATAAATTATCTGGGAGTACGCATTAGGAGTGATTTAAAATGGAATGATCATATAATGTTGATTGTCGGTAAAGCAGATGCCAGACTGAGATTCATTGGAAGAATCCTAAGGAAATGCAATCCGAAAACAAAGGAAGTAGGTTACAGTACGCTTGTTCGCCCACTGCTTGAATGCTGCTCAGCAGTGTGGGATCCGTACCAGATAGGGTTGATACAAGACATAGAGAAGATCCAACGGAGAGCAGCGCGCTTCGTTACAGGATCATTTAGTAATCGAGAAAGCGTTACGGAGATGATAGATAAACTCCAGTGGAAGACTCTGCAGGAGAGACGCTCAGTAGCTCGGTACGGGCTTTTGTCAAAGTTTCGAGAACATACCTTCACCGAAGAGTCAAGCAGTATATTGCTCCCTCCTACGTATATCTCGCGAAGAGACCATGAGTATAAAATCAGAGAGATTAGAGCCCACACAGAGGCATACCGACAATCCTTCTTTCCACGAACAATACGAGACTGGAATAGAAGGGAGAACCGATAGATGTACTGAAGGTACCCTCCGCCACACACCGTCAGGTGGCTTGCGGAGTATGGATGTAGATGTAGATGTAGATGACGGTTTGGATGTACCGTGCACTATTCAGTGTCCCCTCGACGATCACCAGTGGTGTACGGCCAGTGTAGGAGATCGCTCCCCACACCATGATGCAGGGTGTTGGCCCTGTGTGCCTCAGTCGTATGCAGTCCTGATTGTGGCGCTCACCTGCACGGCGCCAAACACGCATACGACCATCATTGGCACCAAGGCAGAAGCGACTCTCATAGCTGAAGACGACACGTCTCCATTCGTCCCTCCATTCACGCCTGTCGCGACACCACTGGAGGCGGGCTCCACGTTGTTGGGGCGTGAGCGGAAGACGGCCTAACGGTGTGCGGGACCGTAGCCCAGCTTCATGGAGACGGTTGCGAATGGTCCTCGCCGATACCCCAGGAGCAACAGTGTCCCTAATTTGCTGGGAAGTGGCGGTGTGGTCCCCTACGGCACTGCGTAGGATCCTACGGTCTTGGCGTGCATCCGTGCGTCACTGCGGTCCGGTCCCAGGTCGACGGGCACGTGCATCTTCCGCCGACCACTGGCGACAACATCGATGTACTGTGGAGACCTCACGCCCCACGTGTTGAGCAATTCGGCGGTATGTCCACCCGGCCTCCCGCATGCCCACTATACGCCCTCGCTCAAAGTCCGTCAACTGCACATACGATTCACGTCCACGCTGTCGCGGCATGCTACCAGTGTTAAAGACTGCGATGGAGCTCCGTATGCCACGGCAAACTGGCTGACACTGATGGCGGCGGTGCACAAATGCTGCGCAGCTAGCGCCATTCGACGGCCAACACTGCGGTTCCTGGTGTGTCCGCTGTGCCGTGCGTGTGATCATTGCTTGTACAGCCCTCTCGCAGTGTCCGGAGCAAGTATGGTGGGTCTGACACACCGGTGTTAATGTGTTCTTTTTTCCATTTCCAGGAGTGTAGGTGTTTTTCTCAAAGCTGTAAGACATTGGTCAGCCTCAGCTGGTTCTGAATTTTACGAGTGCTATACGCAGGCTTTTGTTCGTAATCCGGAAGACGGGCATACTAAATGGCGGTAACTGTGTACAAAAATGCCAGCATGTTACTGCAGTCTTGCTCCATTTAACTGTAATACTGTAGTCTCTGTATATGGTCTAGTTTCCATGATAGTATATGGGATGTGCTACATTCGGAATGATCCACGTACATCAAATCACGAAAGAGAAGTCTTTATACCATCAGGCACATAACTGCTTTTTAGCTGTTATTTATCTTATTTTATTGCCTTAAGTACTTTCTTCTTTGGAAAAGCTTTAGGTGTCTCTACAGTCTCTGGATGATAAATGTGGAGACAGTTGCATGCACTGCATGATTAGTTATTCACGGAGGTCCACTGTGGGCTGTAATTGTCGTATGCCTGTGAAAATTGGTATATATGCTAAGGCGTTAACGCGGAACCGATTTACTCTTTTCCAATCTTGGCCACCAGGTGCAAACGTGGCGTTGGACACTGTTTATGTGATGGTATGACATCCACGGTGCCATTTGACAATCCATAACTGATAGTGAAACTATTTACTGTTTATAGTGGTGCTCTGAGACAGTATCGCAGAGTAATAGGACTGAGGTGAGTTCCGATGTCATTAAATGGTTAAAGAAGATGATGATTAAACTTGAAAACAGGGGTGAGCTTAATGTGGAACAAGGTAGAGGAAGGCTTCCAATCCGCTTGGAAGTTACTGACGATGCTGCTGTTGCTGTAACTGTCCATGATGCACGTACCACGGATAGTGCTAATGCTCGTTCAGTGTCGAGAGAATTGTCCATCCCATGGTCAACAGTACGTAAAGTCTGTCTCACACTAGTACTGGTATAAGATCCAGACGGTGCACCGACTGAAACCTCATGATTTGCAGATGCGTTCTGAATTTGTTCTTCGGTTTCTGCGGTGGGTCGAAGTTGATGACATGTGGCCAGGCTGTATTTTATGGAATAACGAGGCGGATATTGCGCTACACGGTGTAGTCACCACACAGAACTGCCGAATTATGGCTTAACTTATGCTTAAGCCGCGTGCTGTGCACTAACAACCATTGCACTGTGTTATGGATTCACAAGCACCTTCACTCTCAGTCCGTTCTTCTTTGAAGATAATACACCCAGAGGGCCTGCCAAGTGTACCTTCATATCTGTACGTTATCGACACTTCCCTGCACAGCATGTGATTGCTGTTTTGGAAGAGCGCTGCTGTGTGGAAACCACTGTTTTCGTGCCAGATGGGGCAACGGCTCATGTCGCTCACCAAATGAAAGATCTGTTCAATGCAACCTTCCACGAATCTTTATCCCGAGAGGTATTGGAACACGTGAGGCAATAGTGACCTTACGACTTATCTTAGAAGAAACATTAAGGAAAGGCAAAACTACGTTTCTAGCATTTGTAGACTTAGAGAAAGCTTTTGACAGTATTGACTGTCTTTCAAATTCTAAAGGTGGCAGGGGTAAAATACAGGGAGCGAAAGGCTATTTACAATTTTTACAGAAACCAGATAGCAGTTATAAGAGTCGAGGGGTACGAAAGGGAAGCAGTGGTTGGGAAGGGAATAAGACAGGGTTGTAGCCTCTCCCCGATGCTATTCAATCTGTATATTGAGCAAGCAGTTAAGGAAACAAAAGAAAAATTTGGAGTAGGTATTAAAATCCAGGGAGAAGAAATAAAAACTTTGAGGTTCACCGATGACATTGTAATTCTGTCAGACAGCAAAGGACTTGGAAGATCAGTTGAACGGAATGGACAGTGTCTTGAAAGAAGGATATAAGATGAACAACAACAAAAGTAAAACGAGGATAATGGAATGTAGTCGAATTAAGTCGGATTATGCTGCGGGAATTAGATTAGAAAATGAGACGCTTAAAGTAGTAAAGGAGTTTTGCTATTTGTGGAGCAAAATAACTGATGATGGTCGAAGTAGAGAGGATATAAAATGTAGACTGGCAATAGCAAGGAAAGCGTTTCTGAAGAAGAGAAATTTGTTAACATCGAGTATAGATTTAAGTGTCAGGAAGTCGTTTCTGAAAGTATTTGTATGGAGTGTAGCCATGTATGGAAGTGAAACATGGACAATAAATAGTTTGGACAAGAAGAGAATAGAACCTTTCGAAATGTGGTGCTACAGAAGAATGTTGAAGATTAGGTGGGTAGATCACGTAACTAATGAGGAGGTGTTGAATAGGATTGGGGAGAAGAGAAGTTTGTGGCAAAACTTGAGTAGAAGAAGGGATCGGTTGGTAGGACATGTCCTGAGGCATCAAGGGATCACAAATTTATTGGAGGGCAGCGTGGAGGGTAAAAATCGTAGAGGGAGACCAAGAGATGATACTGGGAGATGAAGGAGCTTGCACAGGATAGATTAGCATGGAGAGCTGCATAAAACCAGTCTCAGGACTGAAGACCACAACAACAACAACAACAACAACAACATTGCAGATGCTTGGCCTGCAAGATCGCCTGATCTGTGTGCACGTGACTTGTGGCTCTTACGGTACCTAAACCATCACGTCTGCGGGAACTGCTGCAAAAAAACTGTTGATCACGTCATTTTACGATTGGTGCATCTCGTCAGCATCTCCAGTGCTCATACTGAACAAGTTATGTAAGCAACATTTAGTACGAGGGTGCGTCAAATGAAAACCTTAAATATTTTTTAAAATTATTTATTGTGCACAAATGGTATAAAGCTGTATCACTTGTCAACATAATATCCCCCACGCTCAATGCAAGTTCTCCATCACTTACCAGTTGGATAAATTCCTTTAGAAAAAATTCTTTTGCTAGTCCGCGCAACCACTCATGAACCGCGTGGCGTACCTCTTCATTAGAACGGAACTTCTTTCCTCCCATTGCGTCTTTGAGTGGTCCAAACATATGGAAATCATTTGTGGCAAGGTCTGTGTTGCTCGCTTTCTTCGTTTCAGGTTGGTGGAAGTGAATCCAGGTTTCGTCCCCAGTAACGATTCTTGCAAGGAAGCTATCACCTTCTCGCTCAAAGCGCCGAAGAAGTTCTTCACAAGCATCAACACGTCGTTCTCTCATTTCTGGAGTCAGCTGCCGTAGCACCCATCTTGCAGACACTTTGTGAAACTGGAGCACATCATGCACAATTGTGATATGCTGACCCATGACTAATCTGTAAACATACTGCAATGTCATTCAGTGTCCCTCCGTGGTTTTCCTTCACTATGGCTTCAACTGCTGCAATGTTCTGTGGAGTCACAACTAGTTGTGCCTGACCTGGACGAGGAGCATCTTCCACTGAAGTCACACCACTTGCGATTTCCTACTCCATTCGTAGACTTGCTGCTATGACAAACATGCATCACCGTATGGAACCTTCATTCGTCGATGAATTCCAATAGGTTTCACACCTTCACTACGCAAAACCCGAATAACAGTACGCTGTTCTTCCCTGGTTCAAGTCGGAAGTGGGGCGGCCATCTTTATACTGATACTGTGACGGTGTGTGTGCCTCTCGTCGACCACCGATACTAGTAGACTGGCCTTGCTGTGCAGAAGCTATAGGGCTGGTGTGGCTCCAACATAAACCACGTGACTGTTGTCAAAACGTGGCGGGATTTCAAATCACCGGTTTGCCATACTATGTTTGTATCGTATTTTACCCACATTTCTCAGTTGACTGCCAAACGCTTCCAACAAAAATTACTTTTTTATTTGCGAAAAATTATGGCAGAACTACATTTGACCTGGATTTGTTCACAGTACCATTTATAAAATCTAACAAATACATCGAACGCCCCTCTGGTGGCAGCGGGACGAAATTACTATAAACTATCAATTAAAGTAAAATGTCGTTAAAATTCTTTTAAACAGTAGGAGTGGGCTCGTGTCAAAACTTTAAACATTGGATTCGCCGCGTTTTGAGCTCTAGTCACTTATAAAAGAAAATGGGATATGGGAATTATGTCAACTATAGGTGCCAAAATTGTCGACTTTAGGAGCAGGTCCATTTTAGAGTATCAATTATAGGTGCACTTCTGAGGTTCAGTTCCTACTATTTTTACAAAAGTTTAAACTATCAGTTTAAAAAAAATGATATTTTAGATGAAAGGAGAGACTTTGAAGTTCTAGAAAATAATTTTGGAGCCTACATTTATTAAATAGTATTAGAAGGTACAAAAAATTCTCTTAATGTGTCGACTATAGGTGCTCTTACCTTATTATAATCTCACTTGTATAAACAAAAAAGGCGCGTATGTGCAGATGGCTCAAAGTTTTTCCGTTTCAGGGCCAGTATCCAAACCTGCCTTCGGTTTTCATCCTTAGGGAACCTATGAGTAGTAACGAGAAACAGTTATACTTACTTCTGTAACCGAATTATCACAGATACTTTCCAAAATGTAACATGAGTCTGACTTCACAGGCATCACTTTCAACAGTTTAACTTACGTGATATTCTATTTCAAGTGCAAAAAACATATAAAAGTCACTTCAGCAGTTTTCAATAAACGCATCTGCACTATCATAGAAACACTTACACGTGAAACGTAACGCCATTTCCCCAGACAAAACGCTGAGTACAGCCATAAGCGGAACACGAAACAATTCATGTTTTGCCAACATTCACGTGACTTTAGCCCAGAGATGTTGGAACCACGAAAATGACGTCGGGGCCAGTCTATTATATTTATGGTCGAAGGTGCATCTACACTATGCTGCCACCTACGGGCCATTCTGCACGCTGTTTGTAGCACGCTTACCGACTTACAGGATGACGGCGCGAAATTTCGATTTCTTATTACAAATTTAAGGTTTTCATTTGACTCACCCTCGTAATAAGATCAATATTACGGCTTTCTCACTTGTTTTACCTCCTCTGCCCACGTCCCATTCCTAATCCATTTCAAACATTTCAATTAGGCTTTCTTCCATTCACAGCGCCAAATTTGCACCTGGGGCCAAAACTGGACTGCTTTTATTCCTGGCCCGCATCTCGTGATCGTGCGGTAGCGTTCTGGGTTCCCGGGTTCGATTCCCGGCGGGGTCAGGGATTTTCTCTGCCTCGTGATGGCTGGGTGTTGTGTGCTGTCCTTAGGTTAGTTAGGTTTAAGTAGTTCTAAGTTCTAGGCGACTGATGACCTCAGCTGTTAAGTCCCATAGTGCTCAGAGCCATTTGAACCATTTTATTCCTGCGCAGATCAGATCTGCATTAACATATTAGAATATTTATCAAGCTTCGCTGCCATACGATAATAGAAGCCCATTCGGGACCTCTGTGGGTAGCTGTAGTTTAATCATAAACCGACTATGTTGCCCATTGATTCTGAGAGTACTGGTAAAGTCAAGATCCTTGCTGTGCGAGCAGGATTTGCATTAGCCAGTCAGCTGGGGGCAGTCGCACGGCCGCCCCTGTGCTCTGCTGCCTCCTCGCAGACACACAGAAGACGTCATCGCTACCGCTACTGCTGCTGCCCAGATAAGCGCCCTGGCGGCGTTAACATTAAGCGGAATGGCATCCAGAATTAAGCCTCCGCGGCACCAGATCCGCCGCTGCATTACTGCTTATTGCAGCTGCAATGGGGATCTCAGTAACCTCCTCGAGAAACAGCGCCACTTTCTGCTGCGACGTAGCGTTGCACGGCTTAATTAAATTTCCATCTCTAGTTACTGCGAGCGTGTGAACTGTGCCAGATGTCACGGCATTCCGCAAATGTGCACCTACTTGTGAGTTAATGTTTCCTTCTTATGTGACGATCAGATACGTCGTATCTCCGTTAAGACTTACCATTAGATGGTAACCACAAGTAGCAAGATCAGACCTCTTAGGAAAACGGCTTATAATCTCCCTAAAGGAAGCACTGCATTCCAATTTTGAGAAGCAACAGGCTTCTCTACATAGCAACGTATCCGTTAAGGTCGGATGTGATTATGACTAAGTATATGTTGCCATAAACGACTCCCCACAACTATAGATGACACTATTCCAGAACTGATCTTAACTGTCAGTAGCGATCGCTTGATCAAAGAGAACGTACTATTCGTATCTGAGCACTAAACTGCTGCCGGACGATGTGGCCGACAGGTTCTAGGCGCTTCAGTCTGGAAGCGCGAGACCACTACGGTCGCAGGTTCGAATCCTGCCTCGGGCATGGATGTGTGTGATGTCCTTAGGTTAGTTAAGTTGAAGTAGTTCTAAGTTCTAGGGGACTGATGACCTCAGATGTTAAGTCCCATAGTGCTCAGAGCCATTTGAATCATTTTGAACCACTAAACTGGTAACGAATAATATCTTATATGTTGTTGTTCTGGTCTTCAGTCCAGAGACTGGTTTGATGCAGCTCTCCATGCTACTCTATCCTGTGCAAGCTTCTTCATCTCACAGTACCTACTGCAACCTACATCCTTCTGAATCTGTTTAGTGTATTCACCTCTTGGTCTCCCTCTACGATTTTTACTCTCCATGCTACCCTCCAATATTAAATTGGTGATCCCTTGTTCTACCAACCGATCCCTTCTTCTAGTCAAGTTGTGCCATATCTTGTATAACGTAAAAGAATACAAGGTGAACAGCAATAAAATCGACAAACTGCAGGGACGTATTCTTGACTGGAAGTGGAGGAGGAGGAGTCCTATGAACACGTGTCCGGAAGTGTACAGAGTACAAGCAACGACAACAAATTGTCCTGGAACACAGTACAAAGCTATATTGCATCCACGTCACAACAGATATCCAAAGTGGCCTCCACACGTCACATCACGGATTGTCGTACTCTTTAGCATGTTCAGGCCTCTCTGCGCATAGCGTCACAGGCGTCAAAAACACGCTGTTGAAGGGTTTGTACGCTAAAAATTAAAGCAGCAAACTTGCACAGATACCTCGCGTGGGAGGGAGAAAGAGGTGTGAATTTTATTTAGATTCTATAAATAAAATGCAAGGAGTGCCGTTCAACATAAAAGTGGTTAATTCAGTGAAACTGCATTAAACTGTATATGCAATAATTATTGAAATTTTACCAAATTCATCAAACATTCATTCACAAATTATTCAAATAATGATAAACAAAAATAAAAAATTGGGTCACCAGATACTGTAGAAAGTGTATATATAAAAAAAAAATTCGACACCAAGAGCTCACAACAAGTGAATTATATAAGGTGCCTGCCCTGGTATTTGCCTTCTAACATGAGCATTGTATGACTTCATTCTAATTTAACATATAAATTACACAATACGGGTTGACCTGGTGTAAGTAATGAGGAAGGAATAAAGAAAAAAACAGATGAACATATGACTCTCTTAGCGGGCAAACGGTGAGTACTGTGCCTTGCATCTTTATGAACATCTAACACATTGCAAAGAAATTGAAGAAAGCGAAAGAAGAATGCGCGGCTAGGAAAGAGGGCGTTTTCTGTATTACCACGTTCATAGCGTGGTCGCCATGGTGCTAGAGTCGGCTGATTGTGTGCGGCTGCATCGAGACTCTGCTGGCGACGTAGTTGATAGCGTCTAACATGCCCTACGCTGAAAATAGTGGCCGAAACCTGCTACTGCAAGTTACCATTACTGGACGACGGTATGCGTCCATCTGCAAGTGCAAATCTACGAGAAACTGCATTAAACAAAGCTCAGTTCTAACAGTACTACCATCATCGGACGTGTAGTAAATCAAAATGTGATCCTGAGTTAAGCTCTTGATAACGCGCACAATGAGTGAAGCTCGCCCACTTGGATCTAACAAACTTTACTCTCTACTCTGTTTTTGCGACGAATGCAAAGTGCATTGTCTCATGACAAGCGATAAGAGAATTCTTGCGACTTATCGGAAGCAGTCAAGAGTGAACTCCTGCCTCCTCAGAACACGTATTGTGTTCGAGTATAATGACTTTTCTGGAGACTAGAAATCTACTCTGTAGGAATCAGCATGGGTTTCGAAAAAGACGGTCATGTGAAACCCAGCTCGCGCTATTCGTCCACGAGACACACAGGGCCATAAACACGGGTTCACAGGTACATGCCGTGTTTCTTGACTTCCGCAAGGCGTTCGATACAGTTCCCCACAGTCGTTTACTGAACAAAGTAAGAGCATATGGACTATCAGACCAATTGTGTGATTGGATTGTGGAGTTCCTAGATAACAGGACGCAGCATGTCATTCTCAATGGAGAGAAGTCTTCCGAAGTAAGAGTGATTTCAGGTGTGCCGCAGGGGAGTATCATAGGACCGTTGCTATTCACAATATACATAAATGACCTGGTGGATGACATTGGAAGCTCACTGAGGCTTTTTGCAGATGATGCTGTGGTGTATCGAGAGGTTGTAACAATGGAAAATTGTAATGAAATGCAGGAGGATCTGCAGCGAATTGACGCATGGTGCAGGGAATGGCAATTGAATCTCAATGTAGACAAGTGTAATGTGCTGCGAATACACAGAAAGAGGCATACCGACAATCCTTCTTTCCACGAACAATACGAGACTGGAATAGAAGGGAGAACCGATAGAGGTACTCAAGGTACCCTCCGCCACACACCGTCAGGTGGCTTGCGGAATATGGATGTAGATGTAGACGTAGATGAAGCTGTATTCGGAATGCAAAATACTAGTGCGCTCCTCGCACCTGGAGAGAGAGAGCCACCCCCATCCAGCGTCTTGTCTCCGCCCTTTCGCAAATTACGGAGCTCGTACTATTTTTCAAAGCCAACGTTAGATTCTTGCCAATGAAAAAGTCCCTTTCAAAATTTCCTCCCTCCTCGCCGTCACATTCCGCGAGGAAAAGAGAGCGATACACTGTGTGAGACAGAGTATACAAATAAACACAGACTTCTCCCTTTGAGTATTGCCGCTACGTTTTTAGATGTTTTTAGGTGTTCTGGTCGCGGGAAACGGCCAAAATTCCCCGGGCCACTTGAGATTCTTGGACACCCAAGTCGTGCTGTTGCTATTCAACTCGCTGCTCTGTCAGCTTTACCTACAATCGTGACAAAATTGTTTTTCGCTCTAAGTTTGTAGGTTTCCGCTGCCTCGGGCACACGTGCGATTGTCCACGGCTTCCCTTGGCAGCGTGTTGATGTATGCAGCGTCCTCGCTAATCCTCTGGGAGTCTGCCCTCTGTGAAGCGTGCCGACGTGGGCGCGCGACTGCCGCTCGCCCGTGGTCGCACTACCTGTGTCCACCTGGTCGCCGGGCTTCCCTGCTAGGAACGCATAACAAGAAGTCCTTTTATGCACGAAGTGTACCAAGTTTGCAAAGAGAAGAATCATAGCGCCTTACCGATGCTTAATGAGACATAATTCACCTCCATCACACTTCAAATATTGCAATAAACTAATGACTGATTTTAAAAGCAATTGTCTCCTTTAATTATTGTTTTGGTTGGCAGGAGAGCCAACACCGGGTTACTAGAGGAGGCCGAAAGGCACGCATTTTAGCTCACGCAGGCTGGCGTGAGGTCTGGATCAGGACAAGGAAATTAGAATTTAGAAAAACGGACGTAGCTGGTGGAATACTTAACTTTAATCCGTTGATGAAGAACGTCGGTCTTGACGGTACATGATTCACAATATCAATAGTAACTGATAATGGCGCCTTCCTAGGTCGTAGCAAATGACGTAGTTGAAGGCTATGCTAAACTATCGTCTCGGCAAATGAGAGCGTATTTTGTCAGTGAACCATCGCTAGCAAAGTCGGCTGTACAACTGGGGCGAGTGCTAGGAAGTCTCTCTAGACCTGCCGTGCGGCGGCGCTCGGTCTGCAATCACTGATAGTGGCGACACGCGGGTCCGACGTATACTAACGGACCGCGGCCGATTTAAAGGCTACCACCTAGCAAGTGTGGTGTCTGGCGGTGACACCACAATTATAAACATCAAAAGCTTTGACGTGTGGTGTCACCGCCAGACACCACACTTGCTAGGTGGTAGCCTTTAAATCGGCCGCGGTCCGTTAGTATAAGTCGCACCCGCGTGTCGCCACTATCAGTGATTGCAGACCGAGCGCCGCCATACGGCAGGTCTAGAGAGACGTCCTAGCACTCGCCCCAGTGGTACAGCCGACTTTGCTAGCGATGGTTCACTGACAAATTACGCTCTTATTTGCCGAGACGATAGTTAGCATAGCCTTCAGCTACGTCATTTGCTACGACCTAGCAAGGCGCCATTATCATTTGCTATTTATCTTGTGATGCATGTACCGTCAGACGGATGTTCACTAATTATGAATTAAAGTTAAGTATTCCAGTAGTTACTTACGTTCTTTGCTACTATAAATTCCCTTAACTGTTCCAGACCTCACGCCAGCCTGCGTGAGCTTAAACGCGTGCCTTTCGGCTTCCTCTTAGTGGCTTGGCTGTCTTGCCAAGTCACAACATGACGCTTTTCAAACTGAAGCAGGAGAGTCGCAGACTGATGTGACCTGATGGCTTGAAGTGAATCGTTGCGTTGTTTCTCGGATGAGATGACAGTTTACAGAGACCGAAACTGTATCCCGGAGTCCTGGACAGGGCCGGCCACGTGTGACATCAGAAGGAGTGGCTCGTTAATTGGCTGTAAGGGCACTATGTAACGCGACCGAGCGAGGTGGCGCGGTGGTTAGACACTGGACTCGCATTCGGGAGGACGACGGTTCAATCCCGCGTCCGGCCATCCTGGTTTAGGTTTTCCGTGATTTCCCTAAATCACTCCAGGCAAATGCCGGGATGGTTCCTCTGAAAGGGCACGGCCGACTTCCTTCCCCATCCTTCCCTAATTCGATGAGACCGATGACCACGCTGTCTGGTCTCCTTCCCCAAACAACCAACCAACCACTATGTAACGCCTTACTACTGTACTGCAACTGGCATCTGACTTCGCAGCAACTACTGAACGTGTAATTTCGAAACAAACCGTGTACAGAATCCTTCACTCTGCCAAAGACCTTTATTGTTAGAGACCTGTTGTATGTTTACCTCTGGTGCGTCTTCACAGAAGAGAGTCACCACTGAAGTCGCAAATGGCGGTAGTTTGGAAGTGGTGGAATGCACGCTGTAGGGCGTCTGGCATGGGGCTGCCCTTGTAGTAACCTATTTGTAACAGTTCGTTGTGTCGTGGCTTAGATGGCTGCTGCAGATGCAGTATAATGCGCCAGAGCCCTCATGTCGAACACGATGATCCTTCTCCTCGGCAGTGACACGTGGCAGTCTGGGCCCGGTCACCTTGCGACCCTACATTTTCGTGACCTACGGTGCCGGCACTCATGTACAGCGGCTACTTGCCTGACACGTGTTTCTGCAACATCACAGAAGTAATATCCAGACTCTAGTAGCCCTGCTATACGACCTCGTTCATACTGATTGAGGTGTTGATAACGGCATCTTTTTCGCCTCAAAGGCATTCTTGACTAATATCAATTTATCATCTCCAATCTCGAAGGTGGACAAAGATACAACCATTACAACGTGTATTTAAAGCAAACCTGATTTGTATCCTCATAGTGACACTATTAGCGCCACTCTTATGTGACTAGCGTGAAATCTGAATACACAGGGTGGTCCACCTGAAGCTTCCGATGAGATTATCTCGAAAACTATACATCGGGTAAAAATAGTGGGTAAGACAAGTTCGTAAGCTCAAAGGGGGACATCAAATGATACTACACGTGACCCCCACCCCCGCCGCCTTGGGTGTGGCCGGGGGCAACTTTTAAATCTTAAAAGGAAATCTCCATTTTTTTATTGCAGATTCCGACTCTCCATAAAAAAGTAATCAAGTTTTGTCTGAAACATTTTTTAAACAATTGACATGTGTCGCTGAAATCGAGAAACACTAAAATTGTGGAAGAACTCCAATTTATTTAGCATGATCCAGGAAGGACGCATCAAATCGACACAAAATGTGCACCAATTCTTTCATTACCCCACATTAAGATATTTTTTTTTTTTACAAAATGTATCCTACCCTCCACTATTTTTGTTGGAGGGAGGCGGAATGCTATTAAAATCTCGTTGGGGAACTCTTCGCAATTGAATTACTCACCAGACTGTGGCACTACCGTGGCCAAACTGCGAACTACGGCTCAGTATAAAGGTCAATGCAATGCGAACAGACGTCACTTCACTTTCAGATTGTGAACCGTAAACATCAATTGACGAAAGTAAATTATTTTTTAGCGAAACGGCTCACTATCCTCCTACAACGATTGTTGATATGATGTTAATTTTAGGTGAACGCCATAACAATTACGCTGCAGCTGCGCAATTGTATGCGGACCGTTTCCCAAGCAGACGACATCCAAACGAAAACATTATTCGAAATTGCACACAATGAGCTCGAAATGGATACATGCATCGTCCACCTCGTCATCGCGAATACAGTGAAAATGACGCTCGTACCCTTACTGTTCTCGCCTGTGTTCAACTGGATCCCCAAATTAGTGGTCGTGAGATTCAGAGACAAATTGGAATACCGAAATACTGTTTTGAGGATTTTGAAGGCACATAAATATCATGCTTATCATATCACACTGACACAGGCATTAACGCCGAAAGATATGCAAATACGCGTGAATTTCTGCCGATGGGCCTTGGAAATGATAAGAGGTGACAATGAGATTTTTAGATACGTTATGTTCACCGATGAAGCCACATTCAAAAACAGAGGCGAATTAAACCGGCATGATTGTCATTATTGGTCTCCTGTCAATCCACACTGTCATAGACCCGTTGACAATCAACGCAAATGGTACCTTCCTGGCAGATTAAAACTGTGTGCCCGACCGAGACTCGAACTCGGGACCTTTGCCTTTCGCGGGCAAGTGCTCTACCATCTGAGCTACCGAAGCACGACTCACGCCCGGTCCTCACAGCTTTACTTCTGCCAGTATCTCGTCTCCT
This sequence comes from Schistocerca cancellata, assembly GCF_023864275.1. Lineage (NCBI taxonomy): Eukaryota > Metazoa > Arthropoda > Insecta > Orthoptera > Acrididae > Schistocerca > Schistocerca cancellata. Next base: position 15,986,602 of record NC_064633.1, read on the forward strand.
ACCTTCCAAACTTTACAGAAGCTCTCCTGCGAACCTTGCAGAACTAGCACTCCTGAAAGAAAGGATATTGTGGAGACATGGCTTAGCCACAGCCTGGGGGATGTTTCCAGAATGAGATTTTCACTCTGCAGTGGAGTGTGCGCTGATATGAAACTTCCTGGCAGATTAAAACTGTGTGCCCGACCGAGACTCGAACTCGGGACCTTTGCCTTTCGCGGGCAAGTGCTCTACCATCTGAGCTACCGAAGCACGACTGACGCCCGGTCCTCACAGCTTTACTTCTGCCAGTATCTCGTCTCCTACCTTCCAAACTTTACAGAAGCTCTCCTGCGAACCTTTCAGGAGTGTCAGAGACATATTCACGTGTCAGAGACATATCTAGACGTATCAGGGGTCCCATATCACTCCAACTGCACACGTCCCACACCATTACAGAGCCTCCACAAACATGAACAGCTTCCGCTGACATGAAGTTGTCTTCATACCCGTACACATCCATCCGCTCTATACCATTTCAAACAAGACTCGTTCGACGAGGTATGATGTTTCCAGTCATCAACCGTACAATGTCTGTGTTGACGTGCCCAGGCGAGGTGTAAGACTTTGTGTCGTGCAGTCACCAATGCTACACGAGTCGGCCTTCGGCAGCGGAAGCCCATATCGATGATGTTTCGTTGAATGGTTCTCACGCTGACACTTGTTGATGGCCAGCATTGAAATCTACAGAAATTTGCGGAAGGGTTGCACTTCTGTCATGTTCTTGCAGGATCTTTCTCCGGCCGATGTCTGAGATTAGATGTTTTACCAAATTCCTGATATTCACGATACAGTCGTGAAATGGTCGTACGCGAAAATCTCTACTTCATCGCTACCTCGGAGATGCTGTGTCCCATCGCTAGTACTCCAACTATAAGAACACATTCAAACTCACTTAAATCTTGATAACCTGCCATTGTAGCAGCAGTAACCGATCTAATAACTGCGCCAAACAAGTGTTGTCTTGCCGACCGCAACGCCGGATTCGGCCGGTTTACATATCCCTATATTTTAATACGCATGCTGGTAACACTTTATTTGGCGCTTCAGTGTAGTACTGTAAAACTACTTCAGTGTGACTATGGACCGAATGTAGACACAGACCATTTCGATGCTGAAAGTGAGTATAATTCTGCTAATTCGTGGCAATTTAGAATACTTTGTTTAATTAAAAGTCGCGTGGGTGAGTCCTCCCTCGGGCATGGGTGTGTGTGTGTGTTGTCCTTAGCGTAAGTTAGTTTAAGTTAGATTAAGTAGTGTGTAAGCTTAGGGACCAATAACCTCAGCAGTTTGGTCCCATAAGATCCTACAAAAAATTTCCAAATTTTAATTAAAAAGTACTTTTGTCGTAATATTATCGTGATAAGTTCTAATTCATTTGCATTAGTACGATATTACTAAATACCTCCGCTTCTTCAGTTTATTGAACACAGCGTATAAAAATAAGAGATAAATGAATCAGCAGCAATATATCCCACGTTATCTAAAACATCTGGCGATCTTCAGATAATTTTTCGATTTCATACCTATAGACAACAGACGTAGGGACTCCTTTTCGTAAAATCTTTTCGGTTTTCAAGCCGCATCAACTCCAATAAAATTGTCGGCGGATCTAGCCATAGACAGCTCGAGGATTTTATTGCAATTGACGCGGCTTGAAAATCGAGAAGATAGTATCCAGTCATGCCGCCGCGGAAGACTCTTAGGACACATAGAGACTCCTTCCATGTTATGTTGCGGTAACGGAGTGTAAGGCTCTGAGGTTCAGTATAACGAAGAGGCAAGGGGCTTCATGAATTCTACCACCGATTGTAGTGTAGGAGTCATCTTAAAATATAAATTACACTGTAAAATTCATAGAGCTTCAAACCATGGCGCTGCGTCAGTTTCAGCAATTTACGATTTCAGCAAAACCTTTAACTCAAGAAGAATATTATGTGCGGTTGTGTTCCGCTTACTTGTAGAGCAGAAAGTACAGGGTTATTACAAATGATTGAAGCGATTTCACAGCTCTACAATAACTTTATTATTTGAGATATTTTCACAATGCTTTGCACACACATACAAAAACTCAAAAAGTTTTTTTAGGCGTTCACAAATGTTCGATATGTGCCCCTTTAGTGATTCGGCAGACATCAATCAAGTTCCTCCCACACTCGCCGCAGCATCTCCCCATCAATGAGTTCGAAAGCATCGTTGATGCGAGCTCGCAGTTCTGGCACGTTTCTTGGTAGAGGAGGTTTAAACACTGAATCTTTCACATAACCCCACAGAAAGAAATCGCATGGGGTTAAGTCGGGAGAGCGTGGAGGCCATGACATGAATTGCTGATCATGATCTCCACCACGATCGATCCATCGGTTTTCCAATCTCCTGTTTAAGAAATGCCGAACATCATGATGGAAGTGCGGTGGAGCACCATCCTGTTGAAAGATGAAGTCGGCGCTGTCAGTCTCCAATTGTGGCATGAGCTAATTTTCCAGCATGTCCAGATACACGTGTCCTGTAACGTTTTTTTCGCAGAAGAAAAAGGGGCCGTAAACTTTAAACCGTGAGATTGCACAAAACACGTTAACTTTTGGTGAATTCCGAATTTGCTGCACGAATCCGTGAGGATTCTCTACCACCCAGATTTGCACGTTGTGTCTGTTCACTTAACCATTAAGAAAAAATGTTGCTCCATCACTGAAAACAAGTTTCGCACTGAACGCATCCTCTTCCATGAGCTGTTGCAACCGCGCCGAAAATTCAAAGCGTTTGACTTTGTCATCGGGTGTCAGGGCTTGTAGCAATTGTAAACGGTAAGGCTTCTGCTTTAGCCTTTTCCGTAAGATTTTCCAAACCGTCGGCTGTGGTACGTTTAGCTCCCTGCGTGCTTTATTTGTCGACTTCCGCGTGCTACGCGTGAAACTTGCCCGCACGCGTTCAACCGTTTCTTCGCTCACTGCAGGCCAACCCGTTGATTTCCCTTTGCAGAGGCATCCAGAAGCTTTAAACTGCACATACCATCGCCGAATGGAGTTGGCAGTTGGTGGATCTTTGTTGAACTTCGTCCTGAAGTGTCGTTGCACTGTTATGACTGAATGATGTGAGTGCATTTCAAGCACGACATACGCTTTCTCGGCTCCTGTCGCCATTTTGTCTCACTGCGCTCTCGAGCGCTCTGGCGGCAGAAACCTGAAGTGCGGCTTCAGCCGAACAAAACTTTATGAGTTTTTCTACGTACCTGTAGTGTGTGCTAGAATGCTAGAATGGAGCTACAGTGAATTTATGAAATCGCTTCAATCATTTGTAATAGCCCTGTACATAAAAGTTGGCGATATAAATGGCACTAGACATTAAAATACAAATCTCCAAGCCCCAAAACGATGCGTCATCTCATAAGGAGCGGATCAGTGGAAGATAGCAGCGTAACCGACCTCACTGCCGTTTCCTTCACGGCCGACTGCCTAACTTGAGAATTACTTTAGCAGTATTATAGCATCATTAACATGGTCGACGTCACTGTACGTTTATCGCCGCCGGAAACTGGCTACTCGCTGAGGCGATGTGATATGCGAGACGACACTCTAGGTAGTGCGGCGTGACTGTTGTCCACGCTACACTCATTTTGGCAGGAGTTGTGCGGCATGTCACGGCAGGAGCGTGCTTGCGGCAGGCCGCTGCCAGTCTGGATACTTAACGTTCAGTAAGTAATGCAACACATTTTTTTCTGAAAGTGGGTTGGTTTTTATTTTTCAGAGTTCCAATACACTTTATTATGTCCCTCTCTTGTTGGCAATAAACCCGTACTTTTCAACATAAACTCTTGTTCAGTGCGATGGCCATACGTCACCTTACTGGGACGGCCTTTATGCCCGCATGATAACATTCTACTTGTCGACGTCAAAGCCAACGTATTTTAGCATCAATAATGTTCCCATCATCCACACACTGCTTCCCGCGTAGTGCGTCCTTTACTAAGAGAAACAGACGGGAACTGGAAGGTGCGATTCAACTTAACTTCTGAGGTCATCAGTCGCCTAGAACCCACAATTAAACCTAACTAACCTAAGGACATCACACACATCCATGCCCGAGGCAGGATTCGAACCTGCGACCGTAGCGGCCACGCGGTTCCAGACTGAAGCGCCTAGAACCGCACGGCCACACAGGCCGGCTGGAAGGTGCGATTTTGTGGCGACGAACACTCTGCAGTCGTTTCCTCATTTTCCTGAGGGTGATAGAGCTGCGTGCGGACGGCCGCCATGCGGGAGATGGGGCAAGTTTGAGCGGCCTTGTCGCGATGACGACAGGTGTCTCTCTCAAACATTTACCGTGATTTTGTTCACTGCCGGGTCTCCGTAGGCATTCTGCAAGCGTCTATGAGTACCTACGATGCTCTGGTTTTCCTCAAAAAGAATCTCAATTACAGCTGTCTGCTTGGAACGCATCTCCGTTACGGACGCCATCTACAAGGCCACGTGTAGCACTACGGCCAATCGGAAGTTCATGAAACTAAAGGGGCTGAAGCGAGGATTGTCCACGATGTCCCACAACAAATTCTGCATTTTTTAAACTGGAACTGGCCGAGAAAAAGTTGCGTTGCTTGTTGAATGCCCGTCGTATTTAACGTACACCTCTTGAGAGTAGAAAGAGATAATGTCAGCCATTCCAACGTTAAAAACAATTTCGATATATTAGGTACATTTGGTATTCAGCATTAGATGAAAAGAATGCCACCAAACGTAAACCGTTGAACGACTACAGTATTGCCGGCCGGGGTGGCCGAGCGGTTCTAGGCGCTACAGTCTGGAACCGCTGGAACCGCGCGACCTCTACGATCGCAGGTTCGAATCTTGCCTCGGGCATGGATGTGTGTGATGTCCTTAGGTAGTTAGGTCTAAGTAGTACTAATTCTAGGGGACTGATGACCTCAGAACTTGAGTCCCATAGTGCTGAGAGCCATTTGAACCATTTGAATACGGATTTACTACAAACCTCTCAAAATATTCCCCATGTTTTACTTAATGTAGAAGTATCGCAGCAACTGTGGGCATAAACGGAAATAAATCAGTTCATTATCCAACCTGTGGTATCAGACTATAAGATGGAAAAATATTTCTTTATCGAATAATTTCTTCAAACACTAACAAGAAAGAAGGCATAATGGAAAATACACGCGAATCCAAGAACAGTGACTTTATTTCCTGCTTGGAAAGTAAAATCTTTAATGAGAAACTAAGTATAGAGACTTATGTAGTGCTGCTTCATCTACAAAAAACTTTTTTTTTTTACCCACATCAAAAGACGTTAAATGTCCTTCCTAAATGTAGAACAGCCACCACTTCGTGTTGCGCTGGGCGACAAGACAGTCATGTCGGCGTTGTAGCGCTGTCGCCCCAGAGTGAACCACATTAAGTCTGTTCAATTACGTTTATATTTGCCGCACCGATGCAGGTTGCTTCTGTGTCATATCGTGATTGCATTGCGTATTATATCACACGTTGCATCGCATCAGCAAGAACCATGCCATATGATGATGAGCTGCAACAGTGAGCATGTCGCTGAACAACCTTCTTGGTACTCTGGCATATAGCAAACTGTTCCAACGGTTGGAGCTAACAACACAGCTCCAGATTTAGTCCTGCTTAATGGTGTAGTTACTTTGCCGACAACAGTAATTGGATATCTTATGCAGGTTGTCAACTTACTTCAGTATTTAGCAGTCTGAAGCAGCGATGACGAGGTTGTTTTAGAGACGGTAGCAGTTGCTCGAGGCGTTGTCTTCCTTCCCATCCCTTCTTGTCGCTAGAGTTTATTCAACTAGTACGATGCTTGTGCGACACACCCTTTCAATAATTCAAATACATTTCTCATGCTCTGTGCCCCAAACAAATAGTGTTCCTGTGTCAGATGTTCATTTATTTCCGCCAGTGTAACGGTAGATCACTTTTAATGCAGCGTAGAGTAACGCTAAAAGGCTTTCACGCTGGGCACTCTCTATTTGCGTTCTGCCACGGCTGTGCGTGGGTCGCCCTGGGACAGGGTGTGCAGCCACTTTGCTGTTCTCCAGCAGGTGACGTATGTGTTCGCAGCGCGGACGGCAACTACGAGGTGACCATCATGACCAAGGCGATCCTGCACCACACGGGCAAGGTCGTGTGGAAGCCGCCCGCCATCTACAAGTCCTTCTGCGAGATCGACGTCGAGTACTTCCCGTTCGACGAGCAGACGTGCTTCATGAAGTTCGGCTCGTGGACCTACGACGGGTACCTGGTGGGTGACGCCGCAAAACCGCCTGCTCTGCTGTCTGCTTCCCCCTCGCATGTGACTGTGAAACGTAAACGTAATGCTGTACGTGATTACCACGGTATCCTTATTGGGTACTGAAGTCCTGTGTGACTTTTTTGATATTGTTTACTAAGTGTATGACCTGAATGAAATGACGTACTTGATAATTTGAAAAATTTTTACTTTCAGAAATATCCTCTTTGTCGCAGGATCAATTACATTAAATGTTCTTCCCACGATTTTGTAGCACATTTAGTCTCGGCGTATTCGGCAGAAGAGCAGGCAAGACAATCACATAGGACAACATGCAGCGTTACTTATTCAGCATCATTGGGGTTTCAGAAGATAACCGCATGAAAACTACTAGACGCACAATAAAAGTGACACATATCAATGTATAGGGCATCTTAGAATGTTTTGATGCATCATGCTCCGAGCGTACCACAAATTGGCAGGGATGTCAGAACTCACAGACCGACAACTCAGTGAACTGACTTTCAAAGTGGTCTGCTGTCTTTAGCGGCCACCCGATTCCGCTCTGACACTTTCAGAGTCATTCCAAGAATGTTGTTTACGGTCAGTAGCGCGAAAATACCCAGATCATGCAATACTAGCTGGAGGCTACTTTAAACTTCTGGATAAAGTCTAGGACGTCTATGGTTTCATTGCAGGGCTACAGATAGACAATCTCATGAAGTACTTTTTAACACGTTTTCCCAAACTGTCTTGAGTATATAGCATTGCTCCTACCTACATTGTTGTGTATCTGCGCAGAAAAGCTGATCGTTTGTTTATTCCAGCATGTAGTACTCTTGATGATAATTGGACGTTTGTTGCATTTTTGTTTCATGGTGTTGCAACTTTAATGACCAGCACTGCAGTCTCTTAGTATGCGGCCAGCCCCCTTCTTGTGGGCTGCAATCCATTTGTAGAAGGCAATTCCTTAACAGTTTATTAGACAATTTAGCAATAGTTCTTAAATGTCTCCGTTCCTTTATTGCACCACTTACTAACACGCCGCAGCAACTACAATGGAAACAAGTGAACAAATAGCTACATTAAATTCATTCAAGCTTGCGTTCGTAGACAAATTGTCGAAAACAGAAATGGTAGAAGTAGAAAAAAATTAGAAACAGAAGTGAATCTGACATCACGACAACGTACGTCCCACATTGTTGTAACGTTGATAGGAACTTACAATAGAACGTTTGTTTTCTCCACTAGTCTTGTGCAGCTAGTTTGGCGGCCCACGCGCAATGGAAATGTCTTACACCTTACATCTACAAACAGGTCGCCTCTTATCTATAACGTCAGTATAGAGACCAGGATTAAAGATCGTAATATCATCATAGCGACTGAAACGTGAATTCCTTAATCGTACCACACTTACACACCATATCGTAAATACCATAAAAGAAGAAGCGGGATGGAATCTTGGTTGGTAGTCACAATTTATAATTAACACTGTTTATTGACATTACCCTTTTAAAAAAATTGACAATTACAAATTGCGGACGTGCCACTAGATAAAACTTTGCAAATACAGTTAGAAACCCAACGTACTCAGTACTCTAACAAGCAATTCCAAATTAAGGAAATAGGTTTACCGACAAACTTGAGAACTTCAAACGCCCCATATAGGACATCCCTCAAAACAGATACAATGAAAACAATTACAGGTAAATGGTGACTTAAGAACACTTGAACACTTGTGCCAAGCTAAGATGCCATTACATAACATGATAGAACTATTTAAATAAAAAAAATACAACAGACACACTGATCTTTAAAAAATAAATGTTCACGTGCTCAGACGTGATAGTAAAAAATTACTAGAAAAAGCTGCACAAGGAACTCAGCAGATGCTATGCAGTTTGTAACGTCCCCTTAGAAAAATTATACATGACTGTGCTTAACCTAACACACAATATTTTTAGCGCAACGCAATCTGACTTTCAAAAATCCCTACAAAAGAATAGCCCTGACTAACATTAACCTATACCTTTCACAAATCACTTACCTTACAAAAATCTTCATTACTCGAACTACTGCAATACAGCGAGCGCCACTACTGCCAGCTAAATAAAAGATTCAAACTACAGAAGGCACTAACTACTGATAGGGATAGTTAGCAAATGAAAGATATTAATAGAGAACAAACAATGTATTTACCTTCATAGTCATAATATATATATAGCAGTTCATGACAAATTACAAAACTCCGCCATCTCTCCCCCCACATCCACCACTGCTGGCGGCTCACCTCCAACTGCGCAACGCTACACGCTGTTCACATCCGGCTGCCGCTGCCCAACACTACAGTGGCAGACAACAATGCAAACTAGCCACAGACTGCACACAGCACAGCCAGCGATTTTCATATAGAGCACTACGTAACGTTGCCAATAAGAAAACATAAACAGCCTACTTACAAGTTTACGGTTTAACCAGTTGCTAGTCCCTAATATTTATGAAAACAAGTTCATATATAAACAGGTTACATACAATATATACAGTATATCTACCAGTTTAACCCACCTTGACGGAAGGAAGATAAATACTAAACTTCGAAAGGCGATATGTGAATAATTCCGGCTGTGGCCAGCTTTTTAAACACTGCCAGACCTAGACCACGAATGACATTTCACTCCCCGCCAAGGCGCTAGCACAATCAAAAGTTTCTGCCCGAATCACAAAGACATTGGAATAACTCTGTAGCCGGCCGGTGTGGCCGTGCGGTTCTAGGCGCTTCAGTCTGGAACCGCGTGACCGCTACGGCCGCAGGTTCGAATCCTGCCTCGGGCATGGATGGGTGTGATGTCCTTATGTTAGTTAGGTTTAAGTAGTTCTAAGTTCTAGGGGACTGATGACCACAGATTTTAAGTCCCATAGTGCTCAGAGCCATTCTCTGAAACGTAGAAACACTCGGCAGAACCTTTGACTCACTTACACATGGACGACTGTATTAATACAGTGCAGGCTTTAACAACGGCAACATAAAGTCATTTGATTGCAAGGGACACAGAAGCACTAGTAAAACTTCTGAGAAAATTTTCAAATAACGGCCACCATTTAACTAGACCCACTGAACTCTTCCTTACCGTCTTAAGGTTCGACTATGAAAGTCTCGCCACAATAATAGAGTTTAAAATCTCTGAGTGCGTCGGTGAACAAACAATTACGACGACTTACTACATACCAGGTACACAATACGAGGGAGCGGGTCCCACAGCTTCACCGCTGCCCTTCAAATTTTGTTCGCGGCGAAATCACAGAACTTGTGTCTCCAAGCTGCCCATGTCGGGAAACTACCCGACCAGTTTCACACCACAACGTGTAACGGTCATCACGCTCGTTTAGCATTCGTCTCCCAGTGAATGTCACGAGATCTCGAGGGTTACCCGTCGAAGGCTAACAACCCACTCGCTTCGCCTGCCAAGCCGCAAGATAAGACACGAGAAAAGCAAAGATAGCTTACTTCTACCACAATCGATCTCAACGATACGTGAACAATATAAGACTGGTGCCAGCTCGCAACGGCTCAGCGACTTCGATTACGAAAGAAGTCACGACGGCTAAGAGTGCGTTTTTGCTAGAAAGGGCAGAGAAGCAGTTGTTAGCATCTCACTTAGACTATGAAATGGTATCATTTATTTCCAGTGTGATGAATATAGAAGAATTATGGACTAAGTTTAAAGACATTGTAAATACTGTTCTTGACAAGCATGTGCTTAGTAAGGGAATTAATGATGGAAAAGACCTGTAGACGTATAGTTTATGTCCATCGGTACTACTGTGTCCGCCACGTTTGAAGGGGAGTTACACACCGATGCAACGAGGCCTTTCTTTAGACATTTCTTGCAAACAACCAAAAGCTTAGAGCAAGCAGCATGCTCGTGTTGGACGAAGGAGCAAGGGCAAAGGGGGGACCACGGGGCCGCTGTGGCCGTAACCGACGCTGCCGTTGAAATACTGGCGTAACCGTGTCTCGTAGGTGTCCCAGTCTTCAGCCGATACATCATGTGTCGGAAAAGATGACGGTTGCACTGACGGAAGAGTAACCTGCTGCGAACACACAGACGCCACTTTATTGAGAGCAATGGTGGGAGGCTGTTGTTGTTTCACGGATGCTTGCTGCTGGGCAGTGATGAGTTCGAGTACAAGAAGAACTAAATCATTTACGAATGGCCTTTGCGAAAAATGGTTATACGAAAAACGAGATTAACCGAGCACTTCACCCAAATAGAAAAATGCCTAAAAATAGGAGACAGCAACAACCATCAGCTGGAAAAGTATTTCTTCCGTTCATCCATAATATCGCGGATCGCATTGGGAAAGTACTAGCCAAGTTTCAGGTAGAGACCATTTTTAGACCTACTAAGAAAATTAGTGAATGCCTAAGATCAACAAAAGGTGTTCGTCACCCCCTAGCCACCCCAGGGGTATATAAAATTCCGTGTAGTTGTGGCAGGGTTTACATAGGAACTACAAAAAGAAGTATCAATACACGGTTGACGGAGCACAAAAGAAACTGTCGCTTGGGACATATCGACAAATCGGCAGTAGCGGAACATGTTTTTAAGGATGGAGATCACGAAATAAAATTTGGTGAAACAAGCGTGCTAGAGAGGACGTCGCATTATTATACACGTATTTATAATTGAAATCCACAAACATCAATACAATTTTAATCGTAAAGAAGAAGGATTAAAATTGGATAAGATATGGCGGTCGACGTTGCATCAATCACGTGACAATCGATTGCCTGCAATCGAGAGAACAGACGACAGCCAGAGATAGCTGCACATCGACGCCACGTGACGTGCGGTGGCGCCCCCTACGATATCCATATAAGCGGCGGCCCCAGCTCCTAGCAGCCCGTCCCCCACGCAGATCCTCTATGATCTCATTCCTTTCCCCCATCTGCTCCTATTCCTCGAACATATCCGCATCCTCTACACCTCCCGCCGTCTTGAACCCCCTCACCCCCTGGTTGCTCCTCTCCTCTCCCATCCCCGCCCACTCCCACGTCTTCACCGTTGTGTCCCCCCTACCCTCCATGTCTACACCCTACATCTCCTTTCCCAAGGTGGCTTCCATCAACTCCCCCTCCCGGATGATGCCCTCTCCCTCCATTTATCCCTCCTATCAACTCTGATCCTCACTCCCCCCCCTTTCCTCTGTCCTTTTCCCGGGCTCCCTCGCCCCCCCCTTCCATCCTCTTTCTTCCCCACCTCCCCTCTCTTTGCCCCCTTCTCTCCCCCGCGTCCTTTTACATTTCCCTCCTCTGCCTCCTCTCATTCCCTCTCGCATCTGCCCTTCTTCCCCCTTTATTAGTCCTCTCCCTCCTTGGTTCCCCCCCTTTTCGTTTTTTCCTCTCCTCCCTCCTTGTTTTTCCTCCTACTCCAGGTCCCCCCCCCCCCATCTGCCTTGGGTCAGGAGTGCCATCTTTGTGCCGCCTTTTTCGTGCAGTGTTTTACAGTGTGTTTTTCAGTGCATGCTCCGTGTTGTGTCTTTTGGGACGCGTAGCGAACAGCCATCATACTGTCGCTGGGTGTGCTTTTATTACTTGCGAACAGAAACCAGACTGTCGCCATGTTTTTTAATTGTGTGTCTACTGTGTTACTTGTCTGATTCCTGTGTCTTTTATCTACATTGCCAACCCCATTTGCTTTCTGTTTTAACTTTCCGCAATTTTACGCCATTTTTCACTTTAAATCGCCATTTTATCGCCTGTTTTTTCTTGTTTCTTTCTCCTTCCTTTATTTAACCCTGCTGTTCTGTTCGGGTCTATATGACCCGAAACGAATATGAACGTTATTTTACATTATGTAAATACCAATATATATTTATGAAACTTTGTGACTTTGTCTGAAAATGGATGAGCAGCATGTGTTTTAAAAGGTTTTAAAAAAGTTTAAGAAGTTTGGGCTTCAACTGTAATAGTTGCATATGTAATGTTCGGGTCATAATGACCCGACACAAATATGTTTAGTGTAACTCGTATTTATTTCTAAAATCTGGAAATGGCGAAAATTATTTTTGTTGTGTTGTGTGGGAATAGTGACTGCATCATTCCAACTTACTCTCAACAATCACCTAAAGCTCCATGCGTTCACAACAATGGGCTTGTTTGTTGCTTTCCCCAGGAAATAATAATTGGCAGTTCTCAATAATTGGAATGCTTTGTTTCTGCCCAGTTTGACTTGTGACACCATGGCGATGAGACCATTGAATGATCGTGAGTTGGAAGAAATAGTAAATGCCTCACCAGATGAAGGATCACTTTCTGAGTTTGAAGATCACATCAGCAATGCATCTGAAAGCGAGTGTTCCGATGACAGTTACGACAGTCCACAGCCCATACAAAATAGTGTAGAGACTTTTCTTTCTAAAAATGGGAATATAGAATGGCAGTTGCATCCACCAGCACAACATGGTCGCCTACCAGCTTCGAACATCATCAAGAGTACCCCAGGAGTTACCAGGTATGCAGTCAGCAGAATATCTGATGTAAAATGTTCATTTGAAGCAGTATTTCACACAGCGCTTCAAAATGAAATAATAGAGATGACAAATATTGAAGGGCAGCGAGTTTATGGTGAACAGTGGACAGATATTGATGGTTCTGTTTTCCATGCATACTTAGGACTCTTACTCCTAGCGGGTGTATATCGATCTCATGGGGAGTCTACAAAAAGTTTGTGGGATAAAGATACTGGGCGAAACATATTTCGAGCAACCATGTCTCATGAAACATTCTGTAAGATATCACGTGTCCTGCGATTTGACAAGAAATCTACTAGAGAGGAAAGACGACGTACTGACAAACTTGCCGCAATTCGTAGTATTTGGGAGAAGTGGGTAGAGGTCCTTCCTCAACTGTATAATCCAGGAGAAAATGTTACTGTTGACGAGCAGTTAGTAGCATTTAGAGGTCGCTGTCCATTCAAGCAGTATATCCCAAGTAAACCGGCAAAATATGGGATCAAAATATGGACCATGTGTGACAGCAAAACTTCATACGTACTGAAAGCCCAAATTTATACAGGAAAGGTGAGTGGAGCGGCACCAGAAAGAAATCAGGGAATGAGGGTGGTATCTGATCTCACTTCTGAGTTACGTGGTCAGAATATCACGTGTGACAACTTTTTTACGTCGTACAATTTGGGGCAGCTGCTTCTGAAAAGGAAATTGACTATGTTGGGAACTATACGGAAAAATAAGCCGGAGCTTCCACACAAAATGACCAACAAGGAGGTACACAGCTCTTCATTTTACTTCACAAATGACACTACTGTGGTTAATTATATTCCTAAGAGACACAAGAATGTTGTACTTATGAGCACTCTCCACCATGATGCGGAAATCAGTGACAGGGCTGATAAGAAGCCAAAAATGATTTTGGACTATAATTCAACCAAAGGTGCTGTAGACACGCTTGATCAGTTATTAGGTACATATACATGCAAACGAAAAAGTAATAGGTGGCCAATGATAGTTTTCTACAATATTCTTGATGTTTCTGCTTATAATGCATACGTTTTGTGGATTTCGGTTGACCCTAATTGGAATGCAAGCAAATTGACTAGAAGGAGAATATTCTTGGAGGAACTTGGAAAGTCACTGATAAAAGAACATATTGCATCAAGAACGCATTTCCCAAGAACAGAAGATTCTTTGAGAATGGTCACAAGCATCCAAAACCCGAATGATGTGGGTGGTGTGTCAGAATCGGTAACAACAAGAAAATCTACAAAACGTGCACGCTGTAAGTTCTGTCCATCAAGTAATGACAATAAAACAAACATGGTGTGTGGAAAATGTAGTAAACATATTTGCAAGAAACATGTAACCTACTTGTGTCCACAGTGCAAGCAGTAAGAAAAGAACTGTAGTATTTTATAAGATGATTGTATTGAAAATTCTGTTGTTTCAAATTTATGTGAATACTTGTGCCTAAACTACAATCAGTAAGAAGAGAGGATTCTAAAGTTGTAGTGCTTTCTATGTTGGAATGTAATAAAAAAACTGTAGTGTGTTCTGTACTGTAGTGTGCTCTAAGATGAATATCTGTAATGACAACTGTCTGTTGTTAGAAAATGTCAATACTTACGTCTAAACTGTCAACAATAAGAATAGAAGTATGGAAAAACTGTAGTGCTTTCTAAGTTGAATGCCTGTAATGGAAACTGTCTGTTGTTTCAAATTTATGTGCATATTTAAATGAAAAATATCCCTCAATAAAGTTGTATGCATTGTTATTATTATTATTATTACCATTATTATTATTATTATTATTATTATTATTATTACTAACAAGGTACTGGAATAGAACAACAATGTCGATAGCTAAAACTGTACCAAAATTTATGTTTCTAAAGCATTTTGATATGTCGGGTCATATTGACCCGAACAGTATATATGTCAAGTAAAAGTGAACAGAACAGCAGGGCTAAAAAATGTCTGTAGGCTGTAGAGCAGCGTAGTAAGCTGCTGCCGGCCCGCCCCCTTCGGGGGGGGAATTGAAAATCAATAAAGGAAAAAAAAACTCCTAGCAGCCAGTCGTTGACTCACCTCGGAAGATGTTCTCCATAGTTGAGAACGAAACGTCAGGGAGAAGAAGTTCTACAGATCGACCACGGCAACTTAGCCCGGAAGTGTTTACTGATGGAGTTCGAGTATTTCTTCAATGATACGTTGGAGTATTTCTTCCATCGTGATGTTTGTCGGGTGACTTACCACTGACACTAGCACGCCGAGAAAACGTAACCCTCACTCGTCGCCCATTTGCTATAGTAGGAACAAACACGATTTATGGAACGTAGTGCTTTATAGGCCAACACGTGAGAAACAGGTTGTGCGTAGTACTGAAAGCGTTACCTGGACAACAGTAATACAGGGTACAGCATAGGCTGAGAACTCGTTTGCTGTCGCTTAACTAATAGTGTTTCCTTGACTGCTAACCGCAGCGCGGCCGGGGGCTGACACAGATGACCTGCATAAACGGGCCTGTGAGCTGTATGTAGGCGCGATCTCTGAAACTGCTCGCCTCGTGAGTGAAGGAACATGAAGGCCCACTGTGGTTTAACAAAAAAATTCGAAAAATGCTGAGGAAGCAAAGACTGTTACTTTCTCGATTCAAAAGAGACTTGAAAATGATGACAGGCCAAGGTTAGTAGAGATCCGTGCGTTCGCGAAAAGGTCTGCAAGGGAAACATACGACTACCACCATCATACCTCAGCAAAACGTTTGGCCAAGAATCAGGGAAAATGATTGTCCCATGTAAAATTGCTAATCGACTCTAAAGCTTACATTCAGTCACTCGTTGATCAGTCTATTGAGGCAGTAGAACACGGCAAAACGAAATCCGAAGTTTTAAATTTCACGTTTAAGAAATCGTTCACGCGGGAGAATCGTACCGTCGTTTGACCACAGCACACAGGCGTATATTGACGACGTAGTAATGAGCATCTATGGCGTAGAGATACAGGGAAAAGTCGCCAGGTCCACATGGAATCCCAACTCGGTTGCACAAAGAGTACTCCACGGCACTGGCTCCTTATTTAGCCTGCATTTATCTCGAATCTCTCGCCCATCGCAGAGTCCCAAGCGAGTGAAAGAAAGCGCAGGTACTCCTGTATACAAATATGGTAAAAGAACGCACCCACAGAATTACAGAGCAGTATCCTTAACATCAGTCTGCTGGAGAATCTTAAAATATTCCTTGGTTCGAATATAAGAAAACTTTTCTTGAAACCTTTAAGCTTATGTTCACGAATCAGCACGATTTTCGTGCGAAACTCAGCTTGCTCTTTTCTCATGTGATTTCCAGCGAACTACAGGTGGAGAGCAACCAGCAGAATCCGTATTTATATATTTCCGAAAAGCGTTTGACGCTGTGCCCAACTGCAGACTGTTGACGGAGGTACGTGCTCATGGAATAGGTTCCGAGATATGCGAGTTACTTTAACGATTCTTGAGTAACAGACTCCAATACTTTGTCCTGGACAGTGAGTGTTCATAAGAGACAAGGATAACGTCAGGATTGTCCTACGAACAGGATGAGCAGCAATCTTTGGTTGTATGCTGATGCTGTGGTGTACGAAAGGGTATCGTGTTTGAGCGAATATAGGGGGATACTCGAAGAGCCAACACCGTGTTACTAGAGGAGGCCGAAATGCACGCGTTTTAGCTCACGCAGGCTGGCGTGAGGAGGGGAGGACTGTACTGACTTGAGGTCTGGAACATGGCAAGGAATTAGAATTCAGAAAGCGGACGTAATTAGTTTGATACTTAACTTTGATCCATTAATGATGAATGTCGCTCTTGACGGTACATGATTCACAATATTGTTTGTTCAGAATACATTCTTGAAGTTATTACTTATAGGAACTGAATATAGCGCCCTGCTAGGACGTAGCAAATGACGTAGCTGAAGGCTGTGCTAAACTGTCGTCTCTGTAAATGAGAGCGTATGTAGACAGTGAACCATCGCTAGCAAAGTCAGCTGTACAACTGGGGCGAGTGCTAGACCTGCCGTGTGCCGTGTGCCGGCGCTCGGTCTGCAATCACTGATAGTGGCGACACGTGGGTCCGACGTATACTAACGGACCGCGGCCGATTTAAAGGCTACTACCACCTAGCAAGTGTGGTGTTTGGCGGTGACACCACAGATACAATAAGACTTAGACGAAATTTGTAGTTGGTGTGATGTATGGCAGCTAGTTCTACATGTAGAAAAATGTAAGATTATGTGAATGAGTAGAAAAACAAGTCCTTAATGTTCTGATATAGCATTAGTAGTGTCTTGCTTAATACAGTCACATTGTGCGTAGATGTAGATGTATCAATGCATATGAAATGAAATAAGCATGTGAGGATTGTGGTTATTGTTGTGGTCTTCAGTCCTGAGACTTGTTTAATGCAGCTCTCCATGCTACTCTATCCTGTGCAAGCTGCTTCATCTCCCAGTACGTACTGCAGCCTACATCCTTCTGAACCTGCTTAGTGTATTCATCTCTTGGACTCCCTCTACGATTTTTACCCTCCACGCTGCCCTCCAATACTAATATAAGATTGTGGTAGGGAAGGCGAATGGCCGAGTTTGGTTTACTGGGAGAATTTTAGGCAAGTTTGGTTCATCTGTAAAGGAGACCGCATATAGGACGGTGTTGCGACCTGTTCTTGAGTGCTGCTCGAATGTTTAGGATTCGCTCGAGTTCGGCTTAAAGGAAGACAAAGAAGCAATTAAGAGGCGGGCTGCCGGATTTGTTACCGGTAGGTTCAAACAACAGGCAAATACTACGGAGATTCTTTGGCATCTCAAAGGGGAATTCCAGGAGGGAAGACGATTCTCTTGTCTAGGAAAACTATTGAGGAAATATAGAAATCTTGCATTTGAAACTGAGTGCAGAACGATTGTACTGTCACCAGTATGCATTTTGTGTAAGACCCACGAAGAGAAGATACGCGAAATGAGAGCTCAAATGGAGGTATGTAGATAATCATTTGTTTCTCGCTCTGTCAGCGAGTGGAACAGGAAAGCATATGACTGGTAGTGATACAGGCTACTCTCCGCCACGTACAGTACGGTGCCTTGTGGAGTATTTATATAGATGCGGATGTAGACGTAGATGTAGATTTGCACGCACATGCAGACATTTGCAACGTCACAAACGGTTCCTATACTGAGCACGTGTGATGACAAGATTTGCTCTACCCTATATATGCGTCTATTTTGTACATATCTTGTAGTTTTTGCAGAGTTATCTTCTGAAATGGTGGAGGTACTTATGAACGGTCCTATACATACGTACCACTAGCGCTTCCATTGGCCCGTCTTTGTTGAACTTCGTACAACCGTGTCTCTGCTCTGCCTCGAGTCGAAGCTCGACAAATTGGCAACAGAGACCAAGGATGACCGGCTGCGGGAGGAGCTGGTGGCTATCGATAATCCTTTCTCTGGGGAATGAGCTAGGAGGTCAATGACCTATAGTCCCTGTTCAGGAAGTATGTAACGCCGCCTGCTGCTGGAAAAATAATGTCGGTGTACAAGAAAAAACGGCTGCAGTAAGTGAAAGAAACATAGCATACACTTGTTCATTAGGAAATTGTAAAAAAGCACTGTTCCCAAATTCATGCAAGACTTGCTGCCAACTGTGGATGCAGCTTGGAATAAATTCAGTGTAACAACACATCTCGACTGCCGTACCTCTAAACACACTTCCTCGGTACTCACGCAGCCCAGTTACTTCTTGCTTCCCTTTCCAGAAGTAGGTAGACTGTATTAGCTTCCCCTCGGTAAAGCGACCGTCTTCTCATGGTCTTCCGTCTTTCTCATGTTTTAAGCCTACATACATATGCCTTTATTCTCCACTTTTACTTCGCAAACCTCTTATGACGTAGGGCACTATTTATGGCACATTCACATCTCCTCTCATGTTCCAGTCATGAATTGTGCTTGAAAGAATGATTGCTGGTAAGACTCTATGTGAGAGCGCATCCATCTTATTTTCCCTCCCTGATCTTTTCACGATCCATACGTAGGAAGGAGTAGTATACTGGCTGACTCTCCTAAGAGAGTACGCTCCCAAAATTTTCAGAGAAAACCACACGGTAACGCACAACGCCCCTTATCTCACGCCTGCCATTGGTATTGGGCTAACATATCCATGTCGCATTTGGACTTACTGAACTGACCTGAGACGAAATGCGCTTCTCTTCTTTGGATCTTTTCCATTACTTCTCTCGATCCTATCTGGTACGGGTCCCAGAATAACGAAAACTATTGAAGCGTCAGTCGAACAAGGTTTGGTAATCGTGAGTGGACTAAAAGTCCTAAGTATTCTTCTGACGAATCTCGGTTTGCTACCTGCCTCTCCTTGAGATTAGTCTCATGCGCTCGGTCCACTTTAAAACTTCCCGTATGCGTAGCCCCATCTATTTAACGAGCGTTGCTTCTTCCATTGCTTGCTCGGAAATCGTAAAATCGTATAACAAAGTGACTTTCCATCTTTTTACAACTCTCCATCGCCCAGCCACAGTCTGGAACCAGATCCCTCAGGTTAAGAGTATCAAGTGTTATCTTTTGAGACAGATGAGTTCCAGCCATTTAGTTTGCAGATGTCAGACTAGAAGTAGCTAAAACACGTTTCACAGTTTTGTGCAATATGCATCCCGCAAAACTCGTAAGGCCTCTTTCATGAAATACATATCTATGCTTTTCGAAGACGTAAGCCCTAAGTCACAATCCATTGAAGGTATAAATCAATCTAAGTTTGATGTGCAGTTGTAAACAGACGTATTCCATGGTTAATTTTGTTCATTTGAACTAGTGTAAGGGTTATAGGATTTAGTTTATATACACGGTTTCTTCTAGAATTTACATGCGGCCTGCACGAGACGACTTTCATACACATTGCTACGAAACCAGACTTACCACAGAAGGCGTAGAACTGTTCTCTAAAACTTAGATATTACGTGACACTTCTCTTCCACGCCAATGTTTATGGACCACATGTGGAGCAATTGTGGAGCAGTATAGGAATATAATGAGCCCATGCATTGGGCTGTTCAGTGAGCTAATTTTCTGGTTCCTATATTGAAGTCAGCTCGGAGAAGCTGTCAGGGATATTTTTGCTTGATGACACATTATAAGGTTTTCAGCCAGTCAGTTGCGTCACCCTGAAACTGAGTTTCGTAAATTAAGCACGACAGTTGAATCCGCCAAAAGGAATGTACCACGGTGTTGTTAGTGTTTCTGTAACACTCTCGATCACATCTTACTCTCTGTCGATCAGTTCGATTTCTGTTCGCATTTTCCCCGTATTGATATTTTCTCAGCACTCACATTGCTGCTAGCCTTCCGTGACAATCGGTGTTTCGCCACTCTGATGGCCATCCAATTTCCGGAGTAGCTATGTAAAATATTCATTTGTTTTCACTTCCCGAGGAACTGCCCAAAACTAACAAGGCAGTCTGAACTGCTTCGTCGTAGTAACACTTCCCAAATTAAGATACCTTCAGAAGATTATGACACAATGTTATGTGGCCAGGGACGACCTATTTTTACAAACAAGGAGAGTTATAATTACTTCTTTCTGACCGTACGCCTAATAACCTGCAAGACATCAGTTATGTCACGATATGGATATAATTATCATATATGCTAGATCTCCGTTTCTGTAAACTAGCCCACACTAAATAATTGTTACGACGTTGTATTCTAAAACAAAGATACCGACCTGGAAAATGCTAAATTTATAAATTTTATGCCAATGACCACAGTTGCATACCACATAAGAAATTTGGCATGTTACATACACACGTATAGAAGTGCAAATGACTGCATTAAAGAATAAATTAAGTTAAAGTCTGGCGGTAATTAAAATAATATGATTTGAAACAGTAATTGACGTATGAAAACACACACACACACACACACACGAGAAAAATTTAAGTATTTGATTCGCTTCTAATATACCTTTCTTCTCTCAGAGATACTCATGCTTATCGTTTTCTTGTTGAGAAGCACTCTACCAATTTACGGGGGTAGGCACTACGCAGCACAAATGGTTAGTAGGCACTACGAGTTCAGTAAAATCTCGTCGTCCCAGGGCTGCCCATTCTTGAAGGTTGCCCAGCATTGTTGGGAAGCTTCATCGAACATTATGTCTCTAACAACAATTGTTTTCCATAATGTGTTCTATCTCTCCCAAACGATTAAAGGTTTCCAGAAATAAATACAGACGTTAGTCACAAAGACTTTGAAACAATATACAGGGTGAGTCACCTACCGTTACCGCTGGATATATTTCGTAAACCACATCAAATACTGACGAATCGATTCCACAGACCGAACGTGAGGAGAGGGGCTAGTGTAATTGGTTAATACAAACCATAAAAAAATGCACGGCAGTATGTTTTTTAACACAAACCTACGTTTTTTTTAAATGGAACCCCGTTAGTATTGTTAGCGCATCAGAGCATATAAACAAATACGTAATCAGTGCCGTTTGTTGCATTGTAAAATGTTAATTGCATCCGGAGATATTGTAACCTAAAGTTGACGCTTGAGTACCACTCCTCCGCTGTTCGATCGTGTGTATCGGAGAGCACCGAATTACGTAGGGATCCAAAAGGAACGGTGATGGACCTTAGGTACAGAAGAGACAGGAACAGCACATTACGTCCACATGCTAACACCTTTTTATTGGTCTTTTGCACTGACGCACATATACATTACCATGAGGGGTGAGGTACACGTACACACGTGGTTTCTGTTTTCAATTACGGAGTGGAATAGAGTGTGTCTCGACATGACAGGCAAATAGATGTTCAATGTGGTGGCCATCATTTGCTGCACACAATTGCCATCTCTGGCGTAATGAATGTCGTACAGGCCGCAGTACATCTGGTGTAATGTCGCCGCAAGCTGCCACAATACGTTGTTTCATATCCTCTGGGGCTGTAGGCACATCACGGTACACATTCTCCTTTAACGTACCCCACAGAAAGAAGTTCAGAGGTGTAAGATCAGGAGAACGGGCTGGCCAATTTATGCGTCCTCCACGTCCTATGAAACGCCCGTCGAACGTGTACCTCACCCCTCATGGTAATGTACATGTGCGTCAGTAAAAAAGACCAATAAAAAGGTGTTAGCATGTGGACGTAATGTGCTGTTCCTGTCTCTTCTGTACCTAAGACCCATCACCGTTCCCTTTGGATCCCTACGTAATTCGGTGCTCTCCGATACACACGACCGAACAGCGGAGGAGTGGTACTCAAGCGTCAACTTTAGGTTACAATATCTCCGGATGTAATTAACATTTTACAATGCAACAAACGGCACTGATTACGTATTTGTTTATATGTTCAGATGTGCTAACAAAACTAACGGGGTTCCATTTAAAAAAACTAAGGTTTGTGTTAAAAAACATACTGCCGTGCATTTTTTTATGGTTTGTATTAACCAGTTACACTAGCCCCTCTCCTCACGTTCGGTCTGTGGAATCGATTCGTCAGTATTTGATGTGGTTTACGAAATATATCCAGCGGTAATGTTAGGTGACTCACCCATGGGCCGGCCGCGGTGGTCTAGCGGTTCTGGCGCTGCAGTCCGGAACCGCGGGACTGCTACGGTCGCAGGCTTGCAAAAGAAAATGTTTTGCTATGGTCACTGTAATAGGCTGGCGCAGCTTGACGTCCACCGTACTGAGCGTTGCAAGAGCTGCAGCTGATGGGCATGTTGGTTTCCAAGCCAGTGTTCCCACGTGAATGGTGAATCTATGACTCGACTGGTGAGCTGAAAAATGACATCGAAGTGTGGCAGAGAGCACCTCTTCGATACCACAATAGAGAGAGGTCTGGTAAAAAAGATCTGCTCTTCTGTTGGAGAGAGGCAGTAACGGGATTTTTTTTAATGTGGTCTTGGCGGAAAAACATGGAAGATGTTCCGCCATTGGTGGAGTGTACTTTTTGAAGAAGCTCCACATGGCTTACATGAGTTAGGACAGTACTAAGGTGGAAATTTGGGAGGGAAGAGAAGGTAGCTGGAAGGTGGAGACTTAGGACAATCGTGATCATACTGTAGGAGTGACACTTCTAATCAAATGGTAGTGTGAGTGGTAGCCGCAAGACCGCACCACACATTCAGCGTTAGGTGTAAGGGAACACTGTATCAATTTCAAATTGTTTATACGAGGCAAATATGAGCGAATTTTCTGATCAAGAGCCTCCCTTCGTATGCCATAGCAGTTTTGTGTCTGGTATGGAGCCACAGTTCCAGTCCTGTATCGAGCAATGTGGGCTATACTACATTGGTTGTCTCACCGCTGTGACGTGGAGTTCACCACTTTACAGACTCCCGATCGTACATGGTAAGCGTTGCACTGCCCTGGCTTGATAGGAATACTGGAGGTGAATTGGTTACTGCGAACGGCGTTCGCATTCGCAAACAAAAGCCGTCTTGGCTCCATATGTAAACGGCAGATTAGCGCGTAGTTTGCCGTTCACAGTCTCCATCAATTCAGTGACTTATTATCCACGGGTGATTGGGAACTGCGGTAGGAACTTCACCTATTCCCAACTTTGCCAGCTGCATGGCAGCACTTTTTGTATATCTTGTAATTAGTGTTGTTTGGGTAACTCTTCAGGCTTTCCCGGCGATCTAATGACATCTTGGGTTGTCGGGTGTTTTGCCGGATATCAGCGTCGTACTTGCACGATATTTCGGTCACGTAGCTCGAGACCTTCATCAGGTACGACCTGAGACTGCTCCTCGAGTAGACCTGGTCCAGTATTTATGCCTATGGCTTTCCCCCTCCACCAACGGCTGCAGGCGCTTCCTCTGTGGTCCGCGCCCATTCCCTGCGACCTGCTGGAGCGTTGCTGCTCCGTTTTCCGTCCGCTGCGGTTCTAGGTGTTCCCTCTGCGGTCCGCGCCCACTAAACCCGCTCCTGGGGGTTTCATCTACGGTCTGGGGTACCAAGCGTTCCCCCTGCGGTCCGCGCCCGCTCACCACGACCTGTTGGAGCGTTGCCTGCCCTGTCGGCACTTCGAGTTAGCGATGCAGTGCAAGCAGGACCGTGCTACTCAAGCGAAGGGTGTGGCGGATCGCCGCCAGGCGGGACGGGCTCGGGCGACCGAGTCCGCCCCGTCTGCGGCCCCATCCGGCCCCCCACGTACGACGACGCAGCAAACGACAACGGACCATGAGACGGCGTATTCTAGGGAAACAGGCCCGCTTACGGCGGCGCAATTGTACGTCATTCTGCACCGAATGTCGCGAGATACTGATTACCAGGAACGAGCAGCCGACGAACGAGCTCTCCACTTGTTCCACCAGTACCTCAAGTCACTCGGTTGCGTGGTCAATGAAGAGGAACGAGTACCGTCGGGAGCCCTGACAGGCGTGTTCACTACAGACGACACTGTTCTGTCAGCGGCGGCCCCGATGAGTGTTGCGCCACCAGTCCCAGTTGTAGAAGAAACTGGTGCACTGCTGGCTGCCACTCCGGTCTCTTCCAATGAAGAGGCCACAGATATACCGGAAACCGTACCGCCAGGCGTGACGAGAGAAGACGTCACCGTCCTGCCACGTGACGACACTATCGTAGAGGCCAACCTTGGCGACCTGCTCGAGGTGGAAGCCATGGCAACACCGCAGCCCTCCAGGAAGAGGCCGGCAGCAGTAGAGGAGGATGACTCCTCCACATTCTCTCAGTCTACCTGCAGGAGAAGCCAGAAGCAGAAGATGGCAGACGACCCTGCCCCCACTGAGGCAGACCAGACACCAGACGACGAGTTCACCGTCCCGAAGCGGCGGCACACTGCTCGGGCCAAATGGCTCCAAACAGTGCAGCCGCTCCCGACGACGAACTCATTCATCGATGTTGACGAGCCGGAGGCCATGGAGGCCGCTGAGCCACCCAAGAGGCGGGCACCCGCCCCACCGCCGATAACTGTCTCATGGACGGGCACTTACAAGTCCTTCCTTGAGAAATTTGAGACAGTTGCGTCCGCTGCCAAGGTCAAATGTGTCGGGCGAGACCTCTACCGGGTTTCGACCGCCACCATGGAAGACTACCACGCAGCCATGAAGATCATTGAGAAGGACAAGCTCCACTGCTTTACACATAATGCGGAGCCCGTGAAGCAGCTGAAGGTGGTTTTCCGCCGCCTCCCGCTGAAGATGGAGCCGTCGCACCTCAAAGAAGAACTGGCGGGGCTGGGCTACATGGCCAGCTCCGTGACCATAATGAAGTCGCCCAGGACGAGGCGAGACATGGCTCTTTTCCTAGTTGTCCTCCCAGACAACTTCGAAAACCGCAAAATCTTCCAGCTGCAGATGGTGGCCCGCATTGGGGTGGAGGTAGAGCCGCTCAAGGCCAAGGGGAGGCGCGCCCAGTGCTTCTTCTGCCAGGGCCTTGACCACGTGGCTCGCTACTGCTCCATGCCGGCCCGCTGTGTCAAGTGCGCCGACTCCCACCAGAGTCGGGACTGTACGAAGAGAGAGGAGGCGCCGAAGTGCTGCAACTGTAGCGAGCCACATGTGGCGAGCTACAGAGGCTGCGCTGCATTCCGCCGCCGCCCACGGCAGAACGGACGATCAGCACCTGCCCGGAAGGTGCAACCTGGCACCAGCTACGCCTCCGCCACCAAGGGGGAGTCTGCTGACGCCACCACGAGACGACAAGCGGCCTTCCCGCCACTTCCGCCATGGGACTCGAACGAGACCGCACCATCCACCGCGCCTGGCTCGTCAGCCCCACAGGCTGCCTCCCAGGCTGACCACCACCAGCGTGGACGACGCACTAAACGTCCACTCAACACTCCCGCGCCGCAGGCTGCTAGGAGCGCGGTCCAGCGACCGGACGCGACGGCGACGCCGCGCCCGGCCGCCCCCGCGCCCGCCGCTGTGGCTGTACCTGCACCATCAACAGGACCAGGAGCTGCAGACCTGGGAGCCCTTCTGGGCTCTCTCTCTGCCCTGCTCCAACAACTGCCCGTGCTAGTCACGGCAGTCACGGAGGCCCTCCAGGCTGCTACCGTCACCATGAAGCCGCACCATGGATAATCTACTCATCCATGGACTGACCGTTTGCGGCTTCAACGCAAACAGCCTGTTCCCCCAACAAGGTGAGTTTCGCCAATTCATGCGGGACGAGGCCATTGACCTCTGCCTGGTCAGTGAGACTCACCTTAAACCTGGGGTCCAACTATGTTTGCTACCGCAATGACAGGCCAACAGCCGGCGGTGGCACCGCCATCTATGTACGTGCATCACTCAGGCACCACCCGGTGCAATTCCTGACCTGGCCACCCTGGAAGCCACTGGGGTGATGGTCACCACGACAGCCGGGCAGATCACGTTCGTGGCAGTATACAGGCCACCACGCGGGCACCTCCAGGAGGCGGACGTCGACGCGCTGCTGGTAGTTGGGGGGAGGGTGTTCATTGCGGGTGACTTCAATGCGAAGCATCCAGAATGGAACTCCCGCCTCACGAATGTCAGTGGCCGCCGACTTTCCCGCGCTGCTGCGAGGAACGGCGCCCTGACCCTGGGCCCACAGGAGCCCACAATCTACCCAGCCAGGGGACAGCCGGACGTGCTCGATGTCGCAGTCATAAAAGGCATCGGGCACCACACAACCGCCTCCACACGGTGTGCACTGTCGTCAGACCACCTGCCGGTGGTCTTCGACATAGATGTCGCCGGAGCCACCCTGCCACCACGCCGACAGACGTACCGGCGCATGGACAGCGAGCGCTTCCAGGAGATGGTCCTGGAATCGATCGCGGACATACCCGATCCCGATGCAGTGGGAGCAGACGCCGCTCTGCATGTCCTCTCCCGCCAGCTACTGCACGCCGCCGACGCAGCCACCCCTCCCCAGCCACAGGGGCCCAGGGACTTCTCCCGCAACCTACCGCCTCCGCTACGGGAAGCAATCAGGGAGAAGAACAGGCTATTCCGGGAGTGGCAGCTCACCCGCCAACCCGCGACGAAGCGACGCCTCAACCGCATGCAAAGAGACATCAAAGCAGCGGCTGAGGCGCACAGGAACAGCATGTGGTCGGCCTTCGTCGCCTCCTTCCACCCAGAGGACGGCAGCATCTGGCGCACGGTGAAGTCGTTCCTGCGCCGACGACAGCGCATACCACCAATACTGGTTGGGCAAGACGTCGTCTGCAGCCCAGACGGCAAAGCAGGTGTCCTGGCGGACCAATTCCAAGTGTCGTTCACCCCGGTGGACGAAAATCTGGATGAGGACCACATCCAGCGGGCAGCCGAGCAACTCCCAGTGTTCCTGGAGGCAAGGGACGATGGGGACGTCATCGAAGACATCTCCGAGGCGGAGGTGGCCGCACAACTGAAGGCGCTCAATACTAGGAAGGTCGGAGGCGCTGATGGGGTCACCAACCACCTGCTGAGGAACCTTCCAGCAGGGGCCCATCCGCTGCTGGCGGGTATCTTCAACCAGGTCCTTCGCTCGGGTGTCTACCCCTCTGTGTGGAAACATGCATAGGTTCTAGGTGTTCCCTCTGCGGTCCGCGCCCACTAAACCCGCTCCTGGGGGTTTCATCTACGGTCTGGGGTACCAAGCGTTCCCCCTGCGGTCCGCATCCGCTCACCACGACCTGTTGGAGCGTTGCCGCTCCGTTTTTCGTCCGCTGCGGCTCTGGATGTTCCCTCTGCGGTCCGCGCCCACCAGTCCCACTTCTGGGTGTTCCATCTTCGGTCTGGTGCACCTGGCAGTCCGTCAGGGGCTCGTTTACCATCTCCATGTCTCTGGTTCTCCTGTTTGCGTAGTGTTGCAGCTGGCCCCGTTGCTCCTTTAACAATTCCAGAGCCGGATCCCAGGCTCTGCTTAGCTGGTACCCTGTGTCACGATTCATAAGATCGTCAGCCATTTTAATCTCTATCGATTCTCTTATAACACTGTCCCAAAATCTGGGTGTTTGTGCTAGAATCTTGGTATCCTCATACTTCATGGCATGATCTAGATCTAGGCAGTGTTCAGCAATGGCTGAATTAGTCACCTGTCTTAATCTAGTGTGCCTCTGATGTTCTTTGCACCTGATCTCCACAGTTCTTGTCGTCTGGCCAATGTAGGAGATGCCACATTGACAAGGTATATTGTAAGTCCCTGGTTTTCGGAACCCCAGGTCGTCTTTGACACTCCCCGGCAGTCCCCCGATCTTGTTGGATGGACAGAAAACACACTTGATATTGTGTTAACGGAGAATCCTACTGATTCTGGCAGAAATAGAACCAGCATAGGGCAGATATGCCACATTCTTTGTTTCATCTTGGTCTTCTTCAGGAACGTGTGGTATAGTGGCTGGTCGGAGTGCCCTCTCAATTTGTCTGTCCGTGTATCCATTCTTGGAGATATCTCTTTTGAGACCTTCTACCCCTATGGGTAGATTCTCTTGGTCTGACAGGGCAGGCACGCACTTGTCCATACGGGTCTTCTCTGACCCGTGTTGGGAGCAGGCTAAGCATACACTGCTGTTCCTGCATAATCCTGAATCTGGGGAGTGGCTTCCTCACGTTACGGATTGGCCTGAGGTGTTTACTATGGTGGTGTTCTCCTCTCTCTGCCACGAGATATTAATCTCGTAACAGGTCAGGCCAACGCGTGGTTGGCCTGTGGTGAAGAGGGTGGCCCAAGTCCCTAATGAGCCTATTGTCGGACTGCACAGTCCGCTCATAGAAGAGGCGCGCCGATTGTTTAAATCGGTCGCGGAGGAAGGGGATTCCGGTTTGGCGGTGTAGCCGAGCAGTGGAATAGAGCCTCGGTAGGCGCAGAGCGAGCTTGAGCGCCCTGTTCTGCACCCTCTGCAGCTTGTTGATGTGTGTGTCGGCTGCGTTGCCCCACACCACGGCCGCGTATTCCAGCACTGGGCGGACCAGCGCCAGGTACAGCGTGATGCCGTGGTGGGGAGGCAAGGCAGACGACGGGTTGAGCAGAGGGTACAGAACGCGTAGGCGCCCTATCGCTCTGCCCCTGACGTCATCGATGTGGTCTTTCCACGTCAGCTTCTGGTCGAGAGTAACTCCCAGGTAGCGGCCAGTCCTGCTCCACGGGACGGGGCTTCCCTTGACGGTGACTGGCGGAAGATCTGGTGGCAGTGGTCTTCGCGTGAACACCACCGCCTGGCCCTTCGCTGCATTCTGTTTCAGGCGCCACTTCGTCGACCACGCACCAAGGGCCTCACATCCACGCTGGAGCAGGCGGCGCATCTGGTCTGCCTTCATACTCCGCACGAATAGCGCCGTGTCGTCGGCGTAGAGTGCCAACTTCACCGGCGCCACGCGCGGAGCGTCGGCCGTGTATAAGGAGTAGAGCAGGGGGCCGAGAACGGACCCCTGCGGCACTCCAGCACGGATAGGTCGGTGCGTGGACGTCCCATCGTCCAGGCGGACGTGGAAAGTCCTGTCGGCCAGATATGACTGAAGTAAGACCCCGTGCGACGTCGGGACCCCGTGCACAAAAAGTTTGTACACGAGGCCGTCATGCCACACGGAGTCGAATGCCCTGGAGACGTCGAGGAACACCGCCCCAAGGTATTTCCGTGTCTCCAGGGCGCGCATGGCATCTTCCACCAGCCGCATCAGCTGATGGACCGTGGAGTGAACCCTCCGGAAGCCGAACTGCTCATCCGGTATCACTCCTTCTGCGGTCACGTGGCGAAGCAGGCGCCTGGCGTAGAGGCGCTCGAATATTTTGGAGAGGGCCGGTAGCAGACTGATGGGTCTGTAATTGGCAGCGTCACGCGGGTCCTTGTTCGCTTTCGGGATGGCCACCACCTCTGCATGTTTCCACACAGAGGGGTAGACACCCGAGCGAAGGACCTGGTTGAAGATACCCGCCAGCAGCGGATGGGCCCCTGCTGGAAGGTTCCTCAGCAGGTGGTTGGTGACCCCATCAGCGCCTCCGACCTTCCTAGTATTGAGCGCCTTCAGTTGTGCGGCCACCTCCGCCTCGGAGATGTCTTCGATGACGTCCCCATCATCCCTTGCCTCCAGGAACACTGGGAGTTGCTCGGCTGCCCGCTGGATGTGGTCCTCATCCAGATTTTCGTCCACTGGGGTGAACGACACTTGGAATTGGTCCGCCAGGACACCTGCTTTGCCGTCTGGGCTGCAGACGACGTCTTGCCCAACCAGTATTGGTGGTATGCGCTGTCGTCGGCGCAGGAACGACTTCACCGTGCGCCAGATGCTACCGTCCTCTGGGTGGAAGGAGGCGACGAAGGCCGACCACATGCTGTTCCTGTGCGCCTCAGCCGCTGCTTTGATGTCTCTTTGCATGCGGTTGAGGCGTCGCTTCGTCGCGGGTTGGCGGGTGAGCTGCCACTCCCGGAATAGCCTGTTCTTCTCCCTGATTGCTTCCCGTAGCGGAGGCGGTAGGTTGCGGGAGAAGTCCCTGGGCCCCTGTGGCTGGGGAGGGGTGGCTGCGTCGGCGGCGTGCAGTAGCTGGCGGGAGAGGACATGCAGAGCGGCGTCTGCTCCCACTGCATCGGGATCGGGTATGTCCGCGATCGATTCCAGGACCATCTCCTGGAAGCGCTCGCTGTCCATGCGCCGGTACGTCTGTCGGCGTGGTGGCAGGGTGGCTCCGGCGACATCTATGTCGAAGACCACCGGCAGGTGGTCTGACGACAGTGCACACCGTGTGGAGGCGGTTGTGTGGTGCCCGATGCCTTTTATGACTGCGACATCGAGCACGTCCGGCTGTCCCCTGGCTGGGTAGATTGTGGGCTCCTGTGGGCCCAGGGTCAGGGCGCCGTTCCTCGCAGCAGCGCGGGAAAGTCGGCGGCCACTGACATTCGTGAAGCGGGAGTTCCATTCTGGATGCTTCGCATTGAAGTCACCCGCAATGAACACCCTCCCCCCAACTACCAGCAGCGCGTCGACGTCCGCCTCCTGGAGGTGCCCGCGTGGTGGCCTGTATACTGCCACGAACGTGATCTGCCCGGCTGTCGTGGTGACCATCACCCCAGTGGCTTCCAGGGTGGCCAGGTCAGGAATTGCACCGGGTGGTGCCTGAGTGATGCACGTACATAGATGGCGGTGCCACCGCCGGCTGTTGGCCTGTCATTGCGGTAGCAAACATAGTTGGACCCCAGGTTTAAGGTGAGTCTCACTGACCAGGCAGAGGTCAATGGCCTCGTCCCGCATGAATTGGCGAAACTCACCTTGTTGGGGGAACAGGCTGTTTGCGTTGAAGCCGCAAACGGTCAGTCCATGGATGAGTAGATTATCCATGGTGCGGCTTCATGGTGACGGTAGCAGCCTGGAGGGCCTCCGTGACTGCCGTGACTAGCACGGGCAGTTGTTGGAGCAGGGCAGAGAGAGAGCCCAGAAGGGCTCCCAGGTCTGCAGCTCCTGGTCCTGTTGATGGTGCAGGTACAGCCACAGCGGCGGGCGCGGGGGCGGCCGGGCGCGGCGTCGCCGTCGCGTCCGGTCGCTGGACCGCGCTCCTAGCAGCCTGCGGCGCGGGAGTGTTGAGTGGACGTTTAGTGCGTCGTCCACGCTGGTGGTGGTCAGCCTGGGAGGCAGCCTGTGGGGCTGACGAGCCAGGCGCGGTGGATGGTGCGGTCTCGTTCGAGTCCCATGGCGGAAGTGGCGGGAAGGCCGCTTGTCGTCTCGTGGTGGCGTCAGCAGACTCCCCCTTGGTGGCGGAGGCGTAGCTGGTGCCAGGTTGCACCTTCCGGGCAGGTGCTGATCGTCCGTTCTGCCGTGGGCGGCGGCGGAATGCAGCGCAGCCTCTGTAGCTCGCCACATGTGGCTCGCTACAGTTGCAGCACTTCGGCGCCTCCTCTCTCTTCGTACAGTCCCGACTCTGGTGGGAGTCGGCGCACTTGACACAGCGGGCCGGCATGGAGCAGTAGCGAGCCACGTGGTCAAGGCCCTGGCAGGAGAAGCACTGGGCGCGCCTCCCCTTGGCCTTGAGCGGCTCTACCTCCACCCCAATGCGGGCCACCATCTGCAGCTGGAAGATTTTGCGGTTTTCGAAGTTGTCTGGGAGGACAACTAGGAAAAGAGCCATGTCTCGCCTCGTCCTGGGCGACTTCATTATGGTCACGGAGCTGGCCATGTAGCCCAGCCCCGCCAGTTCTTCTTTGAGGTGCGACGGCTCCATCTTCAGCGGGAGGCGGCGGAAAACCACCTTCAGCTGCTTCACGGGCTCCGCATTATGCGTAAAGCAGTGGAGCTTGTCCTTCTCAATGATCTTCATGGCTGCGCGGTAGTCTTCCATGGTGGCGGTCGAAACCCGGTAGAGGTCTCGCCCGACACATTTGACCTTGGCAGCGGACGCAACTGTCTCAAATTTCTCAAGGAAGGACTTGTAAGTGCCCGTCCATGAGACAGTTATCGGCGGTGGGGCGGGTGCCCGCCTCTTGGGTGGCTCAGCGGCCTCCATGGCCTCCGGCTCGTCAACATCGATGAATGAGTTCGTCGTCGGGAGCGGCTGCACTGTTTGGAGCCATTTGGCCCGAGCAGTGTGCCGCCGCTTCGGGACGGTGAACTCGTCGTCTGGTGTCTGGTCTGCCTCAGTGGGGGCAGGGTCGTCTGCCATCTTCTGCTTCTGGCTTCTCCTGCAGGTAGACTGAGAGAATGTGGAGGAGTCATCCTCCTCTACTGCTGCCGGCCTCTTCCTGGAGGGCTGCGGTGTTGCCATGGCTTCCACCTCGAGCAGGTCGCCAAGGTTGGCCTCTACGATAGTGTCGTCACGTGGCAGGACGGTGACGTCTTCTCTCGTCACGCCTGGCGGTACGGTTTCCGGTATATCTGTGGCCTCTTCATTGGAAGAGACCGGAGTGGCAGCCAGCAGTGCACCAGTTTCTTCTACAACTGGGACTGGTGGCGCAACACTCATCGGGGCCGCCGCTGACAGAACAGTGTCGTCTGTAGTGAACACGCCTGTCAGGGCTCCCGACGGTACTCGTTCCTCTTCATTGACCACGCAACCGAGTGACTTGAGGTACTGGTGGAACAAGTGGAGAGCTCGTTCGTCGGCTGCTCGTTCCTGGTAATCAGTATCTCGCGACATTCGGTGCAGAATGACGTACAATTGCGCCGCCGTAAGCGGGCCTGTTTCCCTAGAATACGCCGTCTCATGGTCCGTTGTCGTTTGCTGCGTCGTCGTACGTGGGGGGCCGGATGGGGCCGCAGACGGGGCGGACTCGGTCGCCCGAGCCCGTCCCGCCTGGCGGCGATCCGCCACACCCTTCGCTTGAGTAGCACGGTCCTGCTTGCACTGCATCGCTAACTCGAAGTGCCGACAGGGCAGGCAACGCTCCAACAGGTCGTGGTGAGCGGGCGCGGACCGCAGGGGGAACGCTTGGTACCCCAGACCGTAGATGAAACCCCCAGGAGCGGGTTTAGTGGGCGCGGACCGCAGAGGGAACACCTAGAACCGCAGCGGACGGAAAACGGAGCAGCAACGCTCCAGCAGGTCGCAGGGAATGGGCGCGGACCACAGAGGAAGCGCCTGCAGCCGTTGGTGGAGGGGGAATGCCATAGGCATAAATACTGGAGCCGGCCGCGGTGGTCTCGCGGTTAAGGCGCTCAGTCCGAAACCGCGCGACTGCTACGGTCGCAGGTTCGAATCCTGCCTCGGGCATGGATGTGTGTGATGTCCTTAGGTTAGTTAGGTTTAAGTAGTTCTAAGTTCTAGGGGACTGATGACCACAGATGTTAAGTCCCATAGTGCTCAGAGCCATTTGAACCATAAATACTGGACCAGGTCCACTCGAGGAGCACGCAATGCCGCCTGGGAGGCGACGCTGTCCGCTCTCGACCTCCGCGACGCGTCTGCCTGGCGCCTGGTCTCCCGGTTCCTCCGGAGGCGTCCCCGTATTCCCCCCCTCCTGGTCGGTGCCGAGGCTGTGTGCGATCCTGACGCTAAGGCCAACGCCTTGGCTGATGTTTTCGCGCGCAGCTTCACTCCGGTCAACGACCCCATTGACCCCGCCCATGTCCGCATGGTCACGGCCCGTGTCCACCGGTTCCTCGGCGCCCATGACCCTGACGATGTCATCACCCCCGTCACGGACGAAGAGGTCGCCCGGGAGCTTCGGTACCTCCATCCTCGGAAAGCTGGCGGCCCCGACACCTTGACCAACCAGCTTCTCAAACAGCTTCCCCCACCCTCTGTTCCCATCCTTACCTCAGCCTTCAATTCCATCCTCTCCACAGGGCAATTCCCTTCCACTTGGAAACATGCGGAGGTGATCGCCATCCCTAAACCTGGTAAAGATCCTCGCTCCCCTTCCAGTTACCGCCCCATCAGCCTCCTCCCCGCCCTCTCCAAGCTGTTTGAGAGGCTGTATCTCAAGCGTGTCCTCATCCATATCGCCCGGGAGCGTGTGCTCCCCGACGTTCAATTCGGCTTCCGCCGTGGCCATGCCACCACGCACCAGCTCCTCCGCCTTGTCGAGGAGGCGCTGGCCGCCATCGAGCGTCGGGAGTACTTCGGAGCCATCTTCCTCGATGTCTCCCGGGCTTTCGACTCGGTCTGGCATGAGGGTCTGCTATTTAAGCTATTTGACCACGGCTTCTCCACCTCCCATGTCCGTCTCATTGCCACGTACCTCGAAGGCCGCACTTTTCACGTTCGAATCCCGGGAGGTACCTCCACCAGGCGGCGCGTCAGGGCGGGTGTTCCGCAGGGGAGTGTGCTCGGCCCTGTCCTCTACAGCCTTTTCACGGCCGACACACCCACCATTCCGCGGGTTCACCTCGCCCTGTATGCCGACGATACGGCGGTTTATGCTCGCTCCCGGAGCAAGGCCCTCCTCCGACAGCATCTCCAGTCTGCCAGTATGCCAAAAAATGGCGCCTCGCCTTCAACCCAGGCAAAACGCAGGCTCTCATCATGTGCCGGCGCCGGTGGCCCGTCCACTACCCCCCTGTCACTGTCCTTGGTACCCCTGCCCCATGGGCTGGGACAGCCAAATATCTGGGAGTCACCTTGGACAGGGCCGTCACCTGGCGTCCCCACATCGAGGACGTACGGCGCAAGGCCTTGGGACGTCTTGGTCAGCTATATCCCTTCATGAACCCATCCTTCCCCGGCACCTTGGCGTCCTCCTCTACACCTCCCTGATCCGCCCCATCCTGGAGTATGCTTCCGTTGTGTGGGGTAATGCTGCCCCTACGCACCTCCACCGTCTCCAGACGGTAGAGAACCGTGCGCATTGCCCTCCGCCTCCCGTACCGTTTCCCCACCCGTGAACTTCATTTTCTTGCTGGCATCCCCCTCCTTCACGAACGCGTCTGCTCCTCAGCCCTTTCCTTCTATCACCACTCCCGCCAATCAGCCAATCCTCTTATCCTTTCCCTCGGCACTCGCCTTCACCGTCTGGCCACCACCCGATGGCCTGACCTCCTTGCCGCCTGATCCCTACCTCTCCTCACTCCCCACATTCCCTTCCTTTCTTCCTCCCGCCTTCGCTGACCACTGTTCCGTGCCTCCGGCCCCTCCATCTACGAGTGTCTGCCCTGCCTTCAGAGTCGCCGTCCGGCTCTGTCGGTCTTCGTTGTTCTCATCTTCTTCTCTCCTTCTCTCTTCTTCCTCTCTTCCATCTCATCACTGACCGGCTTATCAATAGAGCCTTTCGTCTTCCTCCTTCTCTTACTGTCCCTTCTACTATCCTTTTCTCTTTTCTGGAAAAAAAAACAACCCACACCAGGCCAGCCATATGAGGCCTTTCGTTTTCCTCTCCTTCTACTGTCTCTCTCTCACTCTCCTGTCTTCTTTGGGTTATTAAAAAAAAATAAAAAAAAAAAAGCAACATGCACACCATCACGCCAATCTCAACCGCCAAGACTCCACTCACCACACCGCCCTGAGGAAGGCGAAGCGCTCCAGCGCTAAAACTTCCTTCTCACGCCGAGGGTCCACCCTCGCCTGTGCAGCGACAGCGACAGCGACTCGAGGAGCAGTCTCAGGTCGCACCTGATGAAGGTCTCGAGCTACGTGACCGAAATATCGTGCAAGTACGACGCTGATATCCGGCAGAACACCCGAGAACCCAAGATGTCAGTGTTGTTTGTGTTTGCTCATGGAATTTCACCCTTGGCTTTTTCGACAGCTTAATCACACAGTATACCATTAATTTAAGTAGAAATCAGACTCTATAGACCTTTTAAATTAATGTATGTGGCACGTAGTTAGAGTAGTTCAGTATCTATTGCATTACGTTCAATTAAGTCTCACGATTAGAGCCAAAATATTGATTAGATGGAGTGAGACCTCCACTGCACATAGTTTTCTGGAGGAGTAGTTGATAAGTGGTTGTGTCGCTTAGGGTATTACTTGACAAGTAAAGAGTGGTAGCTCGCATTACCATGACAAACTCGGAAACGTGCACCACAGACGTTTTGTAAACTCTTATAGTTAATGTAGAGGACTCTTGATATCAAACTCCCCAACAAGCACAGATTGATGTCAGCCGCTTTTGCAAATCTATCATTCATACCAAATAAATGGTTTTATCAACTCAGTTTTCAATAACAAGTTAGTGGTATATATGGTTCTCGGGCGCGACTTCGGATGTCATAGTGAAAACTCCACAATATTTCTTCAGCGCAACTGGCCGACATCTTCAGATGCGACGAACACACTGTGTTATCGTCGCACCCGAAGATGTCGGCCAGTTGCACTGATGTAATATTGTGGAATTTTCACTATGACATCCGACGTCTCGCCCGAGAACCATTTATACAACACGTCCGTCCGGAAAGCCTCAAGCATTTCAGACGTGGTTTAATGTAGTTCAATCTGAAGCCAGCATGCAGATGTAGCTGTGATGTGAGTAAGAAGTACATTTCATTGCCACAAAGTGATACAAGCTAATTCTACTTCGCATTTAACAGCAAAATCCAAACTGAACTCAGTTTGAATTTTTATCCTTACGGTTATATAATTTGTACACAACTACTACAGATAAGCAACAAATTTACTTATACATTTCAGGGATTATCATTTTGTTCCTTTTTGTAACAAAATATGGAACTGCAAGTCCAGTACAGTCCAGTTTCATTTTCCTGCTGGATTAAGAGAATCTGTGACTGAAATATGCATGGTGTCCCAAAAAAGCACCGACAAATTTTTCGGTCGGGGTTTCTTCACCAGACATAAGTAAAAAACTCTAATAAAGGCTATAAAATGTATACCTTAAGAGGTATGAGCACTTGTTCATCTTCTATAGTATGAAACAGATCTTTTCTACTCCAAAGTCTTAGCTTTCCATATTTTGGAAGGAGGAAGTATTAACCAAAACAAGAAAAAAGTCTAGTAGACATGGGGTCTAAAGTGCAAGGTTTAAGAGCTATGAGCACTTGCTCATTTTCGCTTGTAAGAAACACATCTTTTCTACTGAACAAGTACTCATAGATCTTAAGGTACTCATTTTTGAGCCTATGTTTATTACACATTTTTATGTTGTTTTAGTCCATACTGCCTCTTCCAAAATATGAAAAGCAATGAGCTTGCAGTAGAAGATGTGTGTTCCATAGTATCGAAGATTAACAAATGCTCATACCTCTCGAAGTATGCGCTTTGGAGCCTTAGTTCGTTAGACTTTTTTTTTCTTGTTTCAGTATAAGGAACGTGCCCCTACGGTTTTTCGTTATTTTTAGGGACGTTGTACATTGGCACAAAGTCTGTCAAGACAGATGTTGCAATGACCAGTTTTAACTGTTACTAGAGACGACGGTTGATTAGATCCTACTGTCCATTCGACCATGAAATGGAGTACAATCTCAGAAGTGGCAAGAAAGTGAAAGTAAATCGGTTGTGCCTTATCAAAGGAACTGTCTCGGAACTCGCCATGAGCGATCTAGAGAAATAAAACTGGATTTATGCCACTGTGGTCCTGAGTAGAACTCAAGAGTGTTATCACTGTGACACCTCGCTCCATAAGGCACTATTAGATTTGCTACATCTGCATATAAAAACAGTGCAAGAGCAGCTCGACATTTCCTGCCACATCTTTCGCAGTTGAGATGCTAAGCTTAAGTGAATTGAGTGGTTTTGTCTTGCTGTTTCTACTTCACAGTGTACAGTTCATCCTTGTCATGCCATCACACTCCATCCACCAGTCGGAGGAACCACTCAGATTAGCCGGTCGGTGTGGCCGTGCGGTTCTAGTCGCTTCAGTCTGGAGTCGCGTGACCGCTACGGTCGCAGGTTCGAATCCTGCCTCGCGCATGGATGTGTGTGATGTCCTTAGGTTAGTTGGGTTTAAGTAGTTCTAAGTTGTAGGGGACTGATGACCACAGATGTTAAGTCCCATAGTGCTCAGAGCCATTTGAACCATTTGAACCACTCAGATTCACAAAAGCGTATGCGTCGAAGCTGCTACATTTTAAATGAAATTTTACCTTGACGCGCTTGCAAGACTCCTTGAAACGAAGCATGGGGCGTCCCACAGGTCTTTATGTGCGTGCTATTTCGCTTCGCCAGTAATAGTCTCTCTGGGAACAATCTAGGACCATGTATCAGTGAGTGCAGAGGAAACCGTTTTAAAACTTTTGTAATACTACGGCACTGGATCTTAAAGAGGTCCATTTCTTTGTGAATCCACCGTTTCCACGAAACTCCTACAACAGACCGCAAGCTTTGCATATGCGTGACTGGTACATTACTCTGATGCGTACAAAAATGTGCTTAGGGTGCAATATACCTATGTAAGGACAAAGTGTTGTAGCAAGTACGTTCCGAATGTGGCTGTACCTGTATTAACGTGTGTGTCTATCTCCTTGTTGGAGAAATTAGATGCCGCAGCATAAGAAGCCAACAGAAACGATCAGTTACTTTGTGTAAAATACAGTAGTGGATAGTTTGGGAGGTAATATACAGGGTGATTCAAAAAGAATACCACAACTTTAAAAATGTGTATTTAATGAAAGGAACATAATATAACCTTCTGTTATACATCATTACAAAGAGTATTTTAAAAGGTTTTTTTTTCACTCAAAAACAAGTTCAGAGATGTTCAATATGGCCCCCTCCAGACACTCGAGCAATATCAAACCGATACTCCAACTCGTTCCACACTCTTTGTAGCATATCAGGCGTAACAGTTTGGATAGCTGCTGTTATTTCTCGTTCCAAACCATCAATGGTGACTGGGAGAGGAGGCCGAAACACCATATCCTTAACATACCCCCATAAGAAAAAATCGCAGGGGGTGAAGATCAGGGCTTCTTGGAGGCCAGTGATGAAGTGCTCTGTCACGGGCTGCCTGGCGGCCGATCCATCGCCTTGGGTAGTTGACGTTCAGGTAGTTACAGACAGATAAGTGCCAATGTGGTGGCGCTCCATCCTGCTGAAATATGAATTGTTGTGCTTCTTGTTCGAGCTGAGGGAACAACCAATTCTCTAACATCTCCAGATACTGTAGTCCAGTTACAGTAGCACCTTCGAAGAAAAAGGGACCAAAAACACCCATTCTCTGTAAACTGTTTATACCAACGTTTAATACACCACCTATCAGGAGGTTTAACACCATACTTCGTTCGAAATGCACGCTGAACAACTGTCGTCGATTCACTTCTGCCGTACTCAATAACACAAAAAGCTTTCTGTTGAGCGGTCGCCATCTTAGCATCAACTGACGCTGACGCCAAGTCAACAGCGCCTCAAGCGAACAAATGTACAACTAAATGAAACTTTATAGCTCCCTTAATTCGTCGACAGATAGTGCTTAGCTCTGCCATTTGTCGTTGCAGAGTTTTAAATTCCTAAAGTTGTGGTATTCTTTTTGAATCACCCTGTACACCCCAAAGTTGTTCGTGCTATTTGCGTTTAGTTGGCTGGCACGATCAGATCTCATTTGTAGCTATTGGAGCTCTTTCACAAAGTGTGTAACATTGATAGCTTCACATCTGCGTACAGAAATGAAGTTGCATCCAGCCATTTAATTGAAGACGTGTATAATGGTAAGGAAGTCCCATACATGCGAGGGATTGTTAGTTAAATGTTGTCGATGTCGGATGCCGTTCTCAGGTGGACCTCCGGCACATCGCGCAGTCGCCGGACTCTGACACCATCGACGTGGGCATCGACCTCCAGGACTACTACCTGTCCGTCGAGTGGGACATCATGAGGGTGCCCGCGGTGCGCAACGAGAAGTTCTACAGCTGCTGCGAGGAACCCTACCCCGACATCATCTTCAACATCACGCTGCGCCGCAAGACCCTTTTCTACACGGTCAACCTTATCATCCCCTGCGTCGGCATCTCGTTCCTGTCCGTGCTCGTCTTCTACCTGCCTTCCGACTCGGGGGAGAAGGTAAGCCAATCAGTGGCCAAAACATCCTGCATGTCGATGCGGGGTCACGAAACATCCCTTCCAAAGTTGAAAAAGCCATATGAGTAGTCTGTAACCTGTGACGAAGCATGTACATAACGTAAAGGACTTTCAGCTTTAATATTTGTGTACCAAAATCTTAATTAATGGAAAATGTGACTACTGATTGACTACGTTAAAGGTATTAAAAAAAAAACTGCTTAAACTACTGTCTGAAATGTTATTTTTCAACGCAAGTTATCTAAATATTTAATATGAAAGGTTTTCAAAGTATTCTGTATGTTTGTGTTTGTGTTTATGTGTGTGTGTGTGTGTGTGTGTGTGTGTGTGTGTGTCTGTATAGCATTTGTCAAATTATGATTGGTTTCAGGGGTACAGCTGTTATAATGCAACCCAAATAAATATTCCTAGGCGGTGTTAAGCAAAGGTAGATGATTATGAAACTTTCTGGTAGATTAAAACTGTGTACCGGACCGAGACTCGAACTCTGGACCTTTTCCATTGCCGGTAAAAGCTGTACCATCTGAGCTACCCAAGCGAAACTGACGACCCGTTCTCATAGCCTCAATTCTGCCAGTACCTCGTCTCCTACCTTCCAAACTTCACAGAAGCTCTTCTGCGATCCTTGCAGAACTAGCACTGCTGGAAAAAAGGATAATGCGGAGTCATGTCTTAGCCACAACCCGGGGCTTGTTTCCAGAGTGAGATTTTCACTCTGCAGTGGAGTGTGCGCTGATATGAAACTTCCTGGCAGATTAAAAGTGTATGCCGGACCGAGACTTGAATTCGGGACCTTTGCCTTTCGCGGGCAAGTGCTCTATTATCTGAGCTACCCAAGCACTGGCTTCGAGTCTCGCTCCGGCACACAGTTTTAACTTGACAGGAAGTTTCATATCAGCGCACACGCCGCTGCAGAGTGAAAATCTCATTCTGTATATGATTATGTTCAAAATTACATTTCGTAATTTCTACTTCCGACAGCAAGGCACTTTGGTTCAAATGGCTCTAAGCACTATGGGACGTAACATGTGAGGTCATCAGTCCCCTAGACTTAGAACTACTTGAACCTAACTAAATCAAGGCACTTTCGAATGGAAAACTTCTGAGGTCGTCTTATCGTTGTTGCATGCATATGCATTGTTCACCATAATCTCGCATGCGGAACACAGAAATTCTGTGTGTGCTTATTAAAGGACTACATTCCACCAATAACATAACGCCTTGTACTTCATCCACACTGTGTTCATTTGCAGTTTCAGATGTCATGTGACTCCCGAGCACTACACCAGTCTCTTGAAGTTAAGTGAAAACGAGATTAAACACTCATACTCTGTTATTCTGGAGTTAGGAAATTTTTCACAGCTACCAGCAGCGTTTCATTACAAATACTCTATTGTCATATTCAGCATTTGTAAATAACCGCCGCATGCTTAGATGATGCAGCAGAACTCACCAACAAATCAAAATTACCATCAGAGTTGAAAAATTCAATTCTGTGAGCTGAAGCACAACATTTGAAGAAAAATGGTAATCGATACGTAAACTCATATCGACGGTGGTACCAAAAAGAGAAGTGAAAACTTACCTCCGTAACCAATAAGAACAATACGTATATTATATGAAGTGTTTTATACTAATTCGTCTGTACAGTAGATGAAGTCAGTGTAAAGGCAGGTTCCACGAAAGCAATAGTGTAATGTCTGAAGCAGACATGTATCTAACTTACCATGAAATTAGTAAATTCATATAAGACATGATGACGAAATTACATAGTTTCTTTCATTGCATGAGTAACAAAATAAGGTAGCTGCATTTCCTGGGTCGAAATTGGTATAAAGGCACTGAGTATTCTGTTGTGTTATTGCTTTGTTAGTACTTTGTCCAATCTCTGTTGTTCCTAATTACCTCAAAGTTTCTTTTCGGCATTGATTTGGTTGGGGTTTGTATGTCTTATAGTGAAAGTGTCACCCACACTTGTCGTATCGCTATTTTTAAGTCACATACGGCCTCAAATTACCTTCCATTGCGATAAACCAACCTTACAAGTGTACCCGAAAGGTTTTCCAAGTGGGCTCAAATCCGGTCTACATGCGGGCCAGGGCATGACGTTGATATCTTTGTCTTCAAACTACCTTTGGATTGGAGCTGAAACATACACAAATGAATTATCCTGTTGAAACATTAGCCTTCATTCACTACGTCATCATAATCTCTAGTCAGTTTTGGCTCTAGAATTTCAGTGTACATGTTGGAGTTGATACGAGAGTTCAGACAAGCAATACGTGATTTACCTTTAGCGCAAAAGGCTGCCCAAATCATAACACCTCCACCACCAAAATTTCTTCTCATTCTTACCTGCTCCTCTGTTATCGTATCATGCCAGTAATACTGAAATCCATCCTGTCCATCTACATTAAACTTCTTCTCGCCAGTGAAGATCACTTTATCCCATTCTGAAGCCGATGACATAAGTTTTTCAGCACAGTCTAATCCAGCCTGTTTATGTTAGGGTGTTAGGATGTGTTTCTGCAGTCGTTTATTGAACGCAAGATGTTGGTCATGCGATAAAATGTGGCGTACATGAGTCGCAGTTACTGGCAACTTTAAATCAGCAACGAGCTGAGAAGAATAATGGTTTGTGGTCCTTGCTCTTCGCAAAAGTAACCTTTTCTATGCCTGTACTTTGCTCATATTTTTCTTCTGTCCATATCGTGCGCCCATTGTAACGATATTATCAATCGTTGTACTTGAACGGCTCAACTTCTTTGCAGTTTGGCGAATAGAGTCCCATTACGTTTCTCGTCACATGATAAGTGTTTTCCGCGTGGTACTGTCACAGACACGGTTTACGTACAAAACATACACTGTCACTAATGGTGTCTGTTTCCTATCAGCCGTAAAGGCACGTACACACACACACACACACACACACACACACTAACATTGCTCACAACAGACTTTCTTTTACCGAGTTCCACGCTCTACCACCTGAATCGTCAAATGTCTTTTTCTCTACTGTACTACTGACATTAAATACGCTACCGTTTGACTGGATTTGTCGTTACATACATTGTACACAACTCTTCCAACCCACAACGTTAATTTTCCTGCAATTACTCATACCTTTATACTGATTTCCACTGCTGCACTTCCACCTCTTTCAATATTTACCAGTACTCTTGAAATGTGTTGTATATGACATATTAACTGAAAAAAATGTACTTGATGTTCTCTATTTGACAGGAATGTTACGGGTATGAATTGCGTCGCATAGAAAAATAACCGAAAAAACATTATACTAGTGTACAGTCCACAGTTGACAGCGTTTATGCGTTTAGTGCTGACGATTCCGATGGAAGTTAAATCGAAGCAGTGGAGATGGAGTTGAAGAGGTGGGCACCTACATCTGCATAAACTATCTGTTCAAAAGTATCCGAGCACACCTATGAGAACCGGAAGTTACCAAATGTTGTCAGTGTAAAGGTATGTGCTGTCAGTACAGAAGCACTAACGGCAGAACAGGTCTGTCAGGACAGCTCAGTGACTGCAAACGTGGACTGGTCTTTGGATGACACCGGAGCAAAAAATCCATTGGAGAAATTTCAGCATTTCTGATGTTGCCAATGTACACTACACGGTGTGAATGTAAAGTGCAAAATTGAAGGGACAAGCTCACCTAAACCAAGACCGGGCAGACCTCCTGTTGTCACTGACAGGGACGGGACCGTCGTGCTTTGTATGTGTGTGTAGGTGGGGAGGGGGGTGTAAATAATCGTATGAAATCAACGGAAGAATTCAGTGCACAGTGCTACCAGAAATATAGCTAACATAGTGACAGTGCGTAGGCAGTTAAAGATAATGGGATACAACTTTCGAGCAGCTTCTCATTAGCCACACATGTGGTGGAAAGAGAGACGCCTTTCGACAGTGAATGGCTAGAAACAAGTAAAGTGGTGAATCATTCTGTACCCTGTGGCACTCTGAATGTTATGGATTTGGTGAATGCCGGGAGATAGTTACATACCATCACGTGTACCGGCAACCGTGACGTACGGAGGAAGTGTTGGCGTGGTATGTGGGTGCCTCTCGTGGTAAAAGTGTGGCCCCCATATTGCTCTTATGAAAACGGTAAATGCGGAAGGACACGAATACGTTTCACTGCATAACAATGCGTAATTGGAATAGCCTGTCCCGAGTCCTGCCCAGATATCAATGGAACACCTTAAATATGATTTAGAAGCTCGACTTGGCTCCACACCCCATTGTCCAGCATTCACGTGTCGCGTCTTGAGGAAGAATGGGCTGACATTACCCCACAGGCCTTCTCACTGCTCACACAAAATGTCCCAAGCAAAGTTCAAGCATTCCTAAAGACAAAGGGCGCACTGTTCTAATATAAAAGTCCACTGATAGTTCTGCCTGCATACTTTGGATCAGATAGTGTACATGTTCTGAAAACCCGGAGGAATGGCTGCCTACATTCCTATGTGAGTGGTGCACATCTACGTCTACATCTACATCTATGTGATTACTCTGATATTCACAATAAAGTGCCAGGCAGAGGGTTCAATGAACCACCTTCAGGCTGTCCCTCTACCGTTCCACGGCACGCGAGAAAAATAAGCACTTAAATTTTTCCGTGCGAGCCCTGATTTTTCTTATTTTATCGTGATGATCATTTCTCCCTATGTAGGTG
This sequence comes from Schistocerca cancellata, assembly GCF_023864275.1. Lineage (NCBI taxonomy): Eukaryota > Metazoa > Arthropoda > Insecta > Orthoptera > Acrididae > Schistocerca > Schistocerca cancellata. Next base: position 16,031,447 of record NC_064633.1, read on the forward strand.
GATGCCAACAGAATGTTTTCGCAATCGGAGGAGAAAACTGGTGATTGAAATTTCATAAGACCCCGTCGCAACGAAAAACGCCTTTGTTTTAATGATTGCCACTCCAATTCAAGTGTCATGTCTGTGACACTACCTCCCCTATTTCGCCATAATACAAAACGAGCTGCCCTTCTTTGTAATTTTTCGATGCCATCCGTCAGTCCCACCTAATGCGGATCGCACACCGCACAGCAGTACTCCAGAATAGGGTGGACAAGCGTAGTGTAAGCAGTCTCTTTGGTAGAGCTGTTGCACCTTCTAAGTGTTCTGCCAATGAATCGCAGTCTTTGCTTTGCTCTACCCACAATATTATCTATGTGATCGTTCCAATTTAGGTTATTTGTAGTTGTAATCCGGAAGTATTTAGTTGAATTTGCAGCCCTCAGATTTGTGTGACTTATCACGTAATCGTAATTTAGCTGATTTATTTTAGTACTCTTGTGAATAACTTGTCACTTTCCTTTATTCAGGGTCAATTGCCACTTTTAGCACCATACAGATATCTAAATCATTTTTCAAGTCGTTTTGATCATAAGATGACTTTACAAGACGGTAAATAGCATCATCTGCAAGCAATCTAAGACGGCTACTCAGATTGTCTCCTACGTCGTTAATGTAGATCAGGAACAATAGAGGGCCTATAACACTTCCTTGGGGAACGCCGGATATTACTTCTGTTTTACTCGATGACTTTCCGTCTATTACTACGAACTGTGACCTTTCTGGCAGGAAATCACGAATCCAGTCCCACAACTGAGGCGATACTCCGTAGGCACGCAGTTTGATTAGAAGACGCTTGTGAGGAACGGTGTCGAAAGCCTTCTGGAAATATAAAAATATGGAATCAATTTGACATCCCCTGTCAATAGCACCTATTACCTCATGAGTATAAAGAGCTAATTGTCTAATCTGCTGTTTGCCGTCCCTGCGGGAGGGCTGCTAATTAGTATTTCCAGATTCCTCACTGGTAAGCAGGCTTTCAACGGATATCTGACCCTCTTCAAGAGTCTGCAAATTAAGGATTTTCGTGACGGTCTGCAGTGACTCAGTCAAACCTATGACCAGACGTGTCACCCTTTTTGGTATACGTTATGTATCCCCTGTTTCACATAGGACCCACTCTCGACCAATAATCTAAGATAAGACGCAATGCTGTTTTATAAGCGTTCTCCATTGTAGTCTTGCTGCAACTTCCCAGAACGCTGCAATGCAAACAAGTCGGACGGCTGTCTTACCCACGATTGCCTTTGCTATACCCGGCTTTGTGTTGACTGAATCCCATTGCGACTTACTGATATTGTAGTCAAAGGGCAGCACTTTTCTGCTTTCTGTAGAAAAAAGTTTTATATTTCTGAACGATTAAAGTAAAATGCCAGTATCTGAAACACTTTGAATCTTACGAAAAAAAATTTTCATGTAAAAAACCTGATGTTACTATTAATATTGTTTCCCAGGACAACAGTAAAGAACACGATCAGCAAGGATCCCAAATACATCACCTGGGACACGCTCGAAATTCCTTTAACTTCTCTGACCTTTAAGTCAAAATAATATCCCAAGGAATGTTTCTTCAATCCAATTACACATTTTGTTGGGTACGCCATACAATCGTACTTTTTTAAATAAAAGGTCGTGTTGTACGGAGTATAACGCAGTTCGTGAGTCAAAAAATACTGCACCCACCTGATTATTTTTATCTATGGCCTTCACGGTATCACGCGAGAGAAGCAATCAACAGTATCTCTGCTGTACTGCTGTGAAGTCTACTCCGTCCATTTTGTGCTAGTAGAACACGGAAGGCACTGACTTCAGAAGAAGTAGGCTATAGCTACCATTCTTTCTCAACAAGTTTGAAATACCAAGTTTTAAATGACATAACGTTACTAGACTCCGGTTGAACTTCCATTATAATCGTGTGTGTATATTCCACATTTGATTGAATTATACTTTGTAATTTTGTGGTTTTCATAAATATGCATTTGAATCTATACTAAGCCGCAAGCCACCGTACGACGTTTGGGAGAACGTGGAAAGAGCTCTGTCGGTATGCCTTCTGTACGAGGTATAGTTTTTCTGACTTTCTCCATGTATTTTAGGGCTGTTATCGTTTGTAGTGGTTAATCGCCAATGATATGATCTAAAAGTAATGTATCTCTTCACCTCTTCATTCGCTATAGGCAACATCTGTTTACGTTCAGGATCAATTTCCAGTTTCCACGCCAATAATTGTTGAAGTAAACATTGTAAGACACATAACACAGAATTTTACTTTCATAATTTATGCTTTTCTTTGCGACAGGATTAGCTGTACGTGTGGTCTTATTTTGTAACTATCCGACACACTTCGATTCCAGTTTTATTCTATATTTTTAAGGCGCATAACAGCGTTACAGAAGTGGTCGTTACCATACTTACACTGCCAACGAATATGCTGACTGCGACTCAAATGTTGACCAAGTAAGATCATGGCCTGCACTGCCTACATATTAACAGAAATGTATCAGCTTATTGTGATACATTTTTCGTTGCGTGAAGTACAGCTGCGTTGCCTGTTTGACACTAGTTTTACATTATTTGCTACATCCTAGAATGTTCCGCTTTTTGCTTTTTCTTTACGATGAATGTTTTTTCGTATCAAAATTATTTATATTACTGAAATTTAAAGATGTTACTCTGCATTTTAACGAATACATTATTTCCTTAATATTAGAATTTGACAGTCGCCCACATGATTTCTGTTATTTAAGTATAATTAGAATGTAAAATTAGGTTCGGCTTTCAAATTAACATCACAGGTTTTGACAAATTTGAAATTTATTTGACGTTAACGATGGACTGCCACATACGTTCATATTTTTATCAGACACTATCAGTTTAACGAATCGTAAGATTCAAACACTAAATAAAGGAAAATTGTGTGGATAATAATCAGCATTAAGAGTTAGCTATTCAAAATTGAAAGACAATGCAAAGCCTGAAGAGTTAGATTACAATTACGAATTATGTGTATTTATCAGATTATACACTACTTTTGTGTATCGTGTTATACAATACGACTTGACAGTGGTAATTACATTACAGTAGCCAGTCGGTACTTTACACTATTTCCTTTCAAATCTTTACAGGTGGATTCTGAGGACTTCATTCGGTGAGCTGATCTCCGTTACTGCACCCTCACTAAACGGGAGACACAAGAGCAGTTCCCAATGTAGCTTCCTCCAGGCACTAAACTAAATGATGATACTAATGTATTTTTTCATCCAAGTTAACAAACAGTTCAATGAAACTGTGGTCAGTTCTTGACTTTCACAATACTGTCCCTTGCGCGATGCGTCACTTTTGATTTGTTTCGTGGTCCCTGCGAGTGGCCCGGCTGAGGAGGCCGCCGTGTTGTGCACCAGGTGTCGCTGTGCATCTCGATCCTGCTGTCGCTGACCGTGTTCTTCCTGCTGCTGGCCGAGATCATCCCGCCCACGTCGCTGACGGTGCCGCTGCTGGGCAAGTACCTGCTCTTCACCATGGTGCTCGTCACGCTGTCGGTCGTCGTAACCATCGCCGTGCTCAACGTCAACTTCCGGTCGCCCGTCACGCACCGGATGCGGCCCTGGGTGCACCGCCTCTTCATCCAGGTACGCCGCCTGTCGCAGCGACGTCACCACGTGTCCACTGACGCGTTTCCTTTGTCGCGCTGCAAGAGTCATCGAAGTTGTGCACACGGCCTAGTCTCGTTATCCCCACCACTGCCATCTTGCACTAAACCGAAATGTGGAAGAATAAGGTAGGGTGAAGTGGCGACTCTATGAAAAATTGAATTCTTAGCAAAAGCACGGTTGTTTATAGAAGCTATCAGCTTACGTATTTTAACCTATCATAAAGTATGTCAGTAAATAATTGCACAGAAAAAATATGCAATGAATAGGACGTATATGAAATTTTCCCACTTTTCCCAATCTGACGAAATAAACAGGCCAGTGCAGACAAATGTTCAAAAATGGTTCAAACGGCTCTGAGCACTATGGGACTTAACATCTATGGTCATCAGTCCCCTAGAACTTAGAACTACTTAAACCGAACTAAGGACATCACACAACACCCAGCCATCGCGAGGCAGAGAAAATCCCTGACCCCGCCGGGAATCGAACCCGCGAACTCTGGCGCGGGAGGCGAGAACGCTACCGCACGACCACGAGCTGCGGACCAGACAAATGTACTCCGAATGTGGACAGAAGGCTTCTTTCGGCTGAAGTAAAAACAGCAGCTAGGCATCTGTTTGGAATTATGTTTACAGTTTCAGTTTACAGTTTACAGAATTATGTTTACAGTTATAAGTCGCTGAGACTTATAACTCTTAACTACCTGATGAATATAGTCTGGATAACCTGGTGCCGCGTATCAGCTGCCTCAAGACATGTACACTACGGGCCATTAATAATGCTACACCAAGAAGAAATGCGGATGATAAACGGGAATTCATTGGGCAAATATATTATACTATAACTGACAGGTGATAACATTTTCACGCAGTTTGGGCACATAGATCCCGAGAAACCAATACCCAGAACAACCACCTCTGGCCGTAATAACGGTCTTGAGTCAAACAGAGCTTGGATGGCATGTACAGGTACAGCTGCCCATGCAGTTTCAACACGATACCACAGTTCATCAAGAGTAGTGACTGGCATATTGTGACGAGCCAGTTGCTCGGCCACCTTTGTTGAGACGTTTTCAATTGGTGAGATATCTGGAGAATGTGGTGGCCAGAGCAGTAGTCGTTCAGTATCCGGAAAGGCCCGTACAAGACCTGCAACGTGCGGTCGTCCATTATCCTGCTGAAATGTAGGGTTTCGCAGGGATCGAATGAAGGGTAGAGCCACGTGTCGTAACGTATCTGAAATCTAACGTACACTGTTCAAAATGCCGTCAATGCGAACAAGAGGTGACCGAGACGTGTAGCCAATGGCACCCCATACCATCACGCCGGGTGATACGCCAGTATGGCGATGAAGAATACACGCTCCCAATGTGCGTTCACCGCGATGTCGCCAAACACGGATGCGACCATCATGATTCTGTAAACAGACAATGGAATCAACTGAAAAAATGACGATTTGCCATTCGTGCACCCAGATTCGTCGTTGAGTACACCATCGCAGGTGCTCCTGTCTGTGATGCAGCGTCAAGGGTAACAGCAGCCGTGGTGTCCGAGCTGATAGTCCATGCTGCTGCAAACGTCGTCGAACTGTTCGTGCAGATGGTTGTTGTCTAGCAAACGTCCCGATCTGCTGAGTCAGGTATCGAGACGTGGCTGCACGATCCTTTACAGCCATGGGGATAAGATGCCTGTCATCTCAACTGCTAGTGTGATACGAGGCCGTAGGGATCCAGCACGGCGTTCCGTATTACCCTCCTGAACCCACCGATTCCATATTCTGCTAACAGTCATTGGCTCTCGACCAACGCGAGCAGCAATGTCGCCATACGATAAACCGCAATCGCGATAGGCTACAATCTGACCTTTATCAAAGTCAGAGACGTGATGCTACGCATTTCTCCTCCTTACACTAGGCATCACAACAACGTTTCACCAGGCAACGCCGGTCAACTGCTGTTTGTGTATGAGAAGTTGGTTGGAAACTTTCCTAATGTGAGCACGTTGTAGGTGTCGCCACCGGCGCCAACCTTGTGTGAATGCTCTGAAAAGCTAATCATTTGCATATCACAGCATCTTCTTCCTGTCGGTTAAATTTCGCGTCTGTAGCACGTCATCTTCGTGGTGTAGTAGTTTTAATGGACAGTAGTGTATGTATTCCGAATGCGGACAGAAGGCTTGTTTTGGCTGAAGTAAAAACAGCAGCTTGACATCTGTTTGGAATTATGTTTACAGTTTCTTTGAAGTCGCTGAGACTTATAACTCTTAAATACCGGAAGAATATAGTCTGGATAACTTGCCTGCCTCAAGACATGTACATAATGTTTATTGTATTAGGCCTTTAACTTAACATAATACCTTTTAATGAGAAGATTACCAAAAATCAAATTTTTTTTTGCCCCTCGCGGACCTTTGGTGGGCAGCCTACTAATGGGACTGTGCATCTGTACACCCGTTCCATTGGTTTGGTCACATACAGGTTGCACCTCCCTGTGGCGGAAATTATTCAAGCTGACGCCCATAAATCGCTTTAAGACCAAGGGAACATTTGAACGGTGCTCGTCTTTCGCTATCTGGGACTCGCTTTACTACGTGGAAAGATGTAATCAGGTGCCATCTTTCTGAAGCTTGGTTTACTGCTTGGAAGGGCGTTATCACGCTGACAGCTGAAGCCAGCACGCACCTTAGCGACATCTTGTGGAAAAGCATTTCGCGTGACTTGGTGCGCAGTAAATCACTCCACTTATAAAGCCACTTTGTCAGAGTGATAACTCCGTTCCCGCCACCTCCTCTAAAGCCACAGGCATCTACGTTACTCTTAAATTACACAGAATTTATTAATGCTTAATTTCGGCTCTTTTCCTTTGTGTTCCAGTTAGAGTGGCTATACATGTAAATTAATTAGTATACACGAAGTCGTTAACACTATCTGGAAGAGTTGAAAGATCATTTTTACACTAGTAATTCATATTACACAACGTACAGGAGAAGTGAAGTGCTGATAGGCATCCACATGCCTTTGTAATATCTATGTTGTTAGGATGGCAGCACCGTCTCTTTTTAAGAGCGCATGAGATTCCATTTGCTGTATATCGCAATACCCTCACTCTGGGTCACCACGGTGTTACCGCTAATGCTGCTACGTATGAAAGAAGAATCATGGAATTCGCATTCCGCTCTCAGTATCAGTAACTCCTCGTTCACTGTACTACTAATTTGAGAATACGACCGTAATTTGATGGTTAATTTTGTGTAGGTGCTCCACCTCAATTTTTTGTAAAATTAGCGATTCTGAGAGAAGCAATGTTTTCCCCAAGGGAAATTCGTTGCCGGGTCAGGGATTTTCTCTGCCTCGTGATGACTGGGTGTAGTGTGTTGTCCTTAGGTTAGTTAGGTTTAAGTAGTTCTAAGTTCTAGGGGACTGACGACCATAGATGTTAAGTCCCATAGTGCTCAGAGCCATTTGAACCATTTTTTGAAATTCGTTGCCGGAAACATACCTGCGGTAGCAGGTAAGCAAAATTCCCAGCCACTTTCATTTTCTTGGAGGCTCTCGTCTCTCAACATGCTAATAGAACCTCTACGAGTCTGCGGTGATTATAGGAAGAGACCGTGAAAGTTGCAGCTCAGTTTAGAAGCAGACGGGGAGACATGGATGTCGAAATTGGTAGCGTACTGACCGCTCCGCCAACGACAGGGCACGGTTTCTAGTTCCAGTGCAGCAAACAATTTTAATCTCGTAGAAAGAATTAGGAGTGGTATTATTCTAACGATGTGGCACCTTACCTATGTGATCGAACTTTCTCGTAACTGTTTCACTGTCCCGTCAACGATTCTTTTTGCTTTATGTGACCCACACTGAATTCATTGTGTCGTGTTGTCGAAAAACCTTTCCATAGCGACAATGAAGCTGATGTTGCACCAAAAATCTTACGTTTTTTGCTACTTTTGCGTGCATTGCACGCATTTCACTAAATATAATATGAAATCCTCATCCGCGTTTTTATTTCGGTATTCAGGAACTAGGATATGGATTTTTTCACTAATCGATATAATGATGACGAGGAAGGTTTGTGTATACAATTTATTACTACAGTGTGAGACAATTCGTCCGACTGTAGCTTCGTAGTGCTGCCCCCTGCGGAGACGGGGCAGGTCACAAATATTAAACTGGGAAGAAAGAGAGAAATTACAATCAACGAGAAAATTCATACATCAAAAATGTTTGGATCACCCCGGTTCCCAGAACTCCTGAACATGACGTTGACTGTCGATATTGTATCACAGACGCAGTCCCTTTGTCTGTTCAGAGATGTCACTAAACCCGCCCAAAGACGTAAAAAACCGTGCCTGAGCAGCGCCTATTAGACGGAGGGGATCTGACAGCCTATTAGTTCCAGTCATTCCACCAGGAAGAAGTTACACGGCTCGTGTTGTCTGTAGTTCAACCATGCCTAGACGGTCAATACCACTGTTCGATCGCGTCCGCGTTGTTACTTTGTGCCAGGAAGGGCTCTCAACAAATGAAGTGTCCAGGTGTCTCGGAGTGAACCAAAACGATGTTGTTCGGACATGGAGGAGATACAGAGAGACAGGAACTGTCGATGACATGCCTCGCTCAGACCGCCCAGGGGCTACTACTGCAGTGGATGACCGCTACCTACAGATTATGGCTCGGAGGAACCCTGACAACAATGCCACCATGTTGAATAACGCTTTTCGTGCAGCCAGAGGACGTCGTGTTACGACTCAAACTGTGCGCAATAGGCTGCATGATGCGCAGCTTCACTCCCGACTACCAAGCCGAGGTCCATCTTTGCATCCACGACACCATACACGCGGTACAGATGGGCCCAACAACATGCCGAATTGACGGTCAGGATTGGCATCACGCTCTCTTCAGTGATGAATGTCGCATTTGCCTTGAACCAGACAATGGTCGAAGACGTGTTTGGAGGAAACCCGGTCAGGCTGAACGCCTTAGACACACTGTCCAGCGAGTGTAGATAGGTGGAGTCTCCTTGCTGTTCTGGGGTGGCATTATGTGGGGGCGCCGTAGGCCGCTGGTGGTCATTGAAGACGCCGTATCTGCTGTAAGCTACGTGATTGCCATTCTCCGACCGATAGTGCAACCGTATCGGCTGCATATCGGCGAGGCATTTGCCTTTATGGACGACAATTCGCTCCACCAGGGTGCACATCTTGTGAGTGACTTCCTGCAGGATAACGACATCGCTCGACTAGAATGGCCAGCATGTTCTCCAGACATGAAAAGGACTGATTATGGACGACGTGACTCATCAACCACTCTGAGGGATCTACGTCGAATCGCCGCTGAGGAGTGGGACAATCTGGACCAACAGTGCCTTGATGAACTTGTGGATAGTATGCCACGACGAATACAGGCATGCATCAATGCAAGAGGACGTGCTACTGGGTATTAGACGTACCGGTGTGTACAGCAATCTGGACCACCACCTCTGAAGCTCTCGATGTATGGTATTACAACATGCAATATGTGGTTTTCATGAGCAGTAAAAAGGGCGCAAATGAAGTTTATGTTGATCTCTATTCCAATTTTCTGTACAGGTTCCGAGTTGGTATCCGATCTCGCTAGGTATGTCAAACAGCGGGCCGAACACAAATTGTTCCTAGCCCAAAGTTTTTGTTGTTGTTGTTGTTATTGTTGCTGTCTTCAGTCAGATGAGTAGTGTGATGGCGCTTTACATGTTATTCTGTCAGGTGCAACCCTCTCCACTTCCGAAAAACTACTCCACACTTCCCTCCAATACTAAATTGGTGATCCCTTGATGTTTCAGCATATGTCTTATCAACCAATCCTTTCTTGTAGTAAAGCAGTGCCACACATTTCTTGTCTCCCCAATTCTATCCAGTACCTACTCATTAGCTACGAGATCTACCCAATCTTCAGCGTCCTTCCGTAGCTCCACATTTCAAAAGCTCCTATTCTCTCCTTATCTAAACTTTTTATTAGCCATGTTCCACTTCCGTACATGACCACACTCCAGACAAATACTTTCAGGAAAGACTTCGTAACACTCAAAACTATAATTAGATCTTAACAAATTTCTCTACCTCAGAAACGCTTTTCTTGCCGTTCCCTCTCTATATTTGATATCTTCTCTAGTTCGTCTAACATTAGTTATTGTGCTGCCAAAATAGAAAAACTCATCTACTACTTTCTGTATCTCGTTTCCTAATCTAATTACCTCAGCATCATCTTGTTTAATTCCACTACATTCCGTTATCCTTGTTTTGCTTTTGTTGATGTCCATCTTATATCCTCCTTTCAAGACGCTGTCCACTACGGTGAACTGATATTCTAAATCCTTTACTGTCTATGACAGCATTACAATGTCATCGACAAACCGCAAAGTTTTTTATCTCCTCCCTAAACTTCAATTCCTACTCAAAATGTTCTTCAGTTTCCTTTACCGCCTGCTCAATGTATAAAGTGAATAACATCGTGGGTTGACTACAGCCCAGTCTCACACATGTCTCAAACATTGCTTCCCTTTCACGCCCTTCAACTCATAATTTTCATGTATGAAAGAACAGATACCACCTTCATATAGATAAGGCTTACCGGCCACTGATCTTCTCCAGTGCGGGTGCACTCACATTGCCCGAACTCTTACTGGAAACTGTAGACTGACTGCCGCGAGTAATGAGTATAGTGGGCAGGGGCACAGCAAATGTGGTGTGTGGACAGTAAGCTGAAGATGTGGGTCTCACGCGGAGCGTGCCTGAGATACGTCCCTGCAGTCGCACTATCCTGTGTGTCCTCGGTGGCTCAGACGGATAGAGTGATTGCCATGTAAGCAGGAGATCCCAGGTTCAAGCCCTGGTCGAGGCACACATTCTCAAGTGTCCCCGTTGATATTTATCAACGTCTGTAAGCAGCTAAAGGTCTGGATTTCATTTTAATTTCATTCTTATAATTTCTGTCTCGTTTATGTACGAGTTTCGTTTCCTGTATTTTGCCCCTGCTACCTTCAGAATTTCAATGATGGTTTTCCAGTCTACATTGTCCAAAGCTTTATCTTAAGTCTACAACTACTATAAGCATAGATTTGCGTCTCTTTAATTAATCTTTTAAGATAATTCATACAGTCAGTATTACCTCACGTGTTCCTACAACTCTCTGGAATCCAAACCGATGTTCGCCGAGGTCGTCTTCACCAGTTTTTCCATTCTTATGTAAGGAATTCATGTTAGTATTTTGTAACCATGACTTCATAAATTAATAGTTCTGTAGTATTCACACCTTTCACTACTTACTTTCTTTAGAATTGGAATTATTACTTTTTTCTTGATGTCTGAGGATATTTCGCCTGTCTCTTACATGTTCAACACCAGATGGAATAGCTCTGTCATTGCTGCTCTCCCAAGGCTATCAGTAGTTCTGACGGAATGTTGTCTAATCTAGGGCCCTTGTTTTGAATTAAGGCTATCAGTAGGCTGCCAGATTTTTCTCTCAGAATCGTATCTCATATCTCTTCTTCATCTACGTACTCTTCACTTTCTATATTACTGCCTTCACGTTCATCTCCCTTGTGTTGACTCTCTATACTCTCCTTCCATCTTTCAGCTTTACCTTCTTTGCATAGGACTGGTTTCTCATATCGGTTCTTCATATTCATCCAGCTACTGCTCTTTTCTCCAGAGACCTCTTTAACTTTTCTGTAGGCGTCATCTATCCTTCTCCTGGTGAAATATGCTTCTAAATCGTTACACTGGTCCTCTAGACTCTCCTGCTTAGCCATTTTTCACTTCCTGTCAATCTCATTTTCAACACGTTTGTATGCGCTTCCGCGTGCTTCATTCGCTGCATTTTTATATTTTCTGTTTTGATTTATTAAATTCATTATCTCTTATGATATGCAATGGTTTCTTCAAGCCCTTATCTTTTGTATTTGATCCTTTTCTGCCATCACCATTTCATCTCTCAAAGTTTCTCACTCGTCTTCTATCGTATATCTTTCGTTTGTTGTAGTCAATTATTGCCTAATGCCAGCCTCTCGTTTCTTCAACTCATCCACGTTCTTTAATTCCCTACTCTTTGCAATTTCTCCAGTTTTAATCTACAGATCATAAGGAATAATTTGTGCTCAGAGTCCGCATCTGTGCTTAGAAATGTCGTACAGTTTAAAACCTGGTTCCGAAATAAGTGTCTCATCATTATATAATCAGTGTGAAAGCTCCCTGTGTCTCCAGATCTCTTCCACGTATGTAACCTTCCTTCATGATTATCTCAGTGCAAAATTGCTCCAGGCATCTTTTTCTTTCACTCCTTTCCCCAACTGAATATTCACTTATTATTTTCCCTTCTCTTCCTTTTCCTACTGTCTAATTACATTCCTCTATCACAACTAATTTTATTGTCTAATAAAATGAGCTCTCAGCTATCTTGTACGTAGGACAGAAAAGATAAGATCGGAAATCTGTCAACGTACCAAGTTAGGGTGGCAAGCATTTAGAAGACGTTTAACTGCAGAACATTGCAATAAGACTGAAGAAACTAGTTTTTGATCAATGTGTCCTCCCCGTTTTGACTTACAGCTAAGAGGTCTGGACACTTCATGAATATACAAGGTGTAAAATTAGAAATGCTCCGATAAACATAGAAAGGTCTGTGTCGGGATTGAGAAGGGAAGACAAGAAAAGGGCACAATACATCAGATCATTTGAAGACGTCACGTATATCCAATAGAGAACAGCTACTACGAAATAGCAAGGGACCAGCCATATTCGCAGAAGAAATGACGTTCTATGGGCAAAAGTGGTGCTAGAATACAGTCCAAGAGAGAGCGACAAACCACGAGAGTGACCACCAGACCGAAGAGACAAAACTTGTTGATGATCGCTGGAGTCAACTCGTTGAATATGGCACAATACACTTCCTAATCGAAGAAGAAATTGCAGACGTAACTTAGTTTAAGGCTTAGAGAGGTACCGTCGTTTACGATAAAATTGGCTGATATATTTATTCGGCCACTTATTGTATAGTACATGGTGCAGAATGTACCAATATTTAATGCTTTTCTGTCCTCCAAGCTCTAAGTTCTGTTACCTCATACTCGTGACGACTCTGTAGCCAGAATAGCTGTAGTAGAGATTCCTTGAATGCCAGATCTGTTAATAAAACCGGTTTCACGTACAAAATTCATTTCTTCTGAGTATTCTGTATTACGTCCTGTGATCACCTCTGTTACATTCACATACTGGCTACCTGCTATGATCCTAGTAATCCGTGCAACACATCTCTGCATTAGATGAATATTAGATCTCAGTCATACTTAGTAAGAACTCCAGACATTTGATCAATGATCCGCAATTGTGGCGACTAGTGACTCGTATGCCGTTTCCTTTATAGACCTACTACTCTTACATAGAATCCTAAACTAGAAAAGCTAAGTCTTACATTCCCCTTCGCTTTTGTTGATTTTACGTCTCGGTCCCAGTTAATACCGCTTTTTTGTGTTTATTTCAAGCCATCAATCTTTTGACTGCTGTGATAATCTCTTCCTTCTTTTCTAGTCTTGTCATAGTCTTTTCAGTTTTATCTATTACTCACAGCACACTCTATAAACTGTTTTGCGTATTATTGACTTGTTCTGCCTCCATTACATTTTCCCTTCATTTCTACTTCCAGTGCCGCAGTACCTATTTGTACTAACTTTTCCTCCGAACATCTGCTGTAACTTCTACCCTCCTCAATTATTCTGGTTTACATCTGTATTTTGTACTTTATCAACTCACATATTTTCTTGTAACATTCTTCGACACAAGCATACTTCGAAGCCTTCTAATCATCTCTAGTCTTGATGGCTGTTGGCTGGCGTTTCATTTCCATACAATGCTCTGCTTTAAAAGTCCAATTTTAGAAACTTTCTCTTCAGTTTCGTGTCAGTATTGACACTAATACTGCTTTTTTTATTGCAGCCATCTTCCTTTGTCTGTGCTAATCTACTTCTGGTGTCCTCCATGTTTGCAACATCCTGTACGATTTTGCTTCCTAGGCTGGAGAAGTCTGCCATTTTTTTGCATCTTTCCTAATTCTTCTATTCTTTGCTGAACTTTAACTCGTACCCAGCGTTAAGTACGCTGTCCAGCTCTTTCGACAGAGGTTGCATTGATTCATCTATTTACACTCCTGGAAATTGAAATAAGAACACCGTGAATTCATCGTCCCAGGAAGGGGAAACTTTATTGACACATTCCTGGGGTCAGATACATCACATGATCACACTGACAGAACCACAGGGACATAGACACAGGCAACAGAGCATGCACAATGTCGGCACTAGTACAGTGTATATCCACCTTTCGCAGCAATGCAGGCTGCTATTATCCCATGGAGACGATCGTAGAGATGCTGGATGTAGTCCTGTGGAACGGCTTGCCATGCCATTTCCACCTGGCGCCTCAGTTGGACCAGCGTTCGTGCTGGACGTGCAGACCGCGTGAGACGACGCTTCATCCAGTCCCAAACATGCTCAATGGGGGACAGATCCGGAGATCTTGCTGGCCAGGGTAGTTGACTTACACCTTCTAGAGCACGTTGGGTGGCACGGGATACATGCGGACGTGCATTGTCCTGTTGGAACAGCAAGTTCCCTTGCCGGTCTAGGAATGGTAGAACGATGGGTTCGATGACGGTTTGGATGTACCGTGCACTATTCAGTGTCCCCTCGACGATCACCAGTGGTGTACGGCCAGTGTAGGAGATCGCTCCCCACACCATGATGCCGGGTGTTGGCCCTGTGTGCCTCGGTCGTATGCAGTCCTGATTGTGGCGCTCACCTGCACGGCGCCAAACACGCATACGACCATCATTGGCACCAAGGCAGAAGCGACTCTCATCGCTGAAGACGACACGTCTCCATTCGTCCCACCATTCACGCCTGTCGCGACACCACTGGAGGCAGGCTGCACGATGTTGGGGCGTGAGCGGAAGACGGCCTAACGGTGTTCGGGACCGTAGCCCAGCTTCATGGAGACGGTTGCGAATGGTCCTCGCCGATACCCCAGGAGCAACAGTGTCCCTAATTTGCTGGGAAGTGGCGGTGCGGTCCCCTACGGCACTGCGTAGGATCCTACGGTCTTGGCGTGCACCCGTGCGTCGCTGCGGTCCGGTCCCAGGTCGACGGGCACGTGCACCTTCCGCCGACCACTGGCGACAACATCGATGTACTGTGGAGACCTCACGCCCCACGTGTTGAGAAATTCGGCGGTACGTCCACCCGGCCTCCCGCATGCCCACTATACGCCCTCGCTCAAAGTCCGTCAACTGCACATACGGTTCACGTCCACGCTGTCGCGACTGCGATGGAGCTCCGTATGCCACGGCAAACTGGCTGACACTGACGGCGGCGGTGCACAAATGCTGCGCAGCTAGCGCCATTCGACGGCCAACACCGCGGTTCCTGGTGTGTCCGCTGTGCCGTGCGTGTGATCATTGCTTTGTACAGTCCTCTCGCAGTGTCCGGAGCAAGTATGGTGGGTCTGACACACCGGTGTCAATGTGTTCTTTTTTCCATTTCCAGGAGTGTATTTACAGTCGTTTACTGGTGTAGACTCATGCCCACTTCCGGTAGGGGGAGGTAGGCAGTGAACCTAAGGTCCTTGATTCGTAATGTGTATCTTGCAGATACTACTCCCAACGTGGTCCAGTAGAGTGGCGACCTTGTGAGACAAGCATTCCGTGGCAGCAGTGAGGGTGTGTGTCAGAATCCGGCTTGGTTTGTAGGCCATTAGCAAGGCAGTCTGCAAAGGCGTCTGTGTGCAGTGGAGACATCCGTGGACAAAGCGCGGTCTCGTGTCTGGTTGTATGCGTCTGGCGACGATGGACGACCAGTGTATCAGCAGTTTGGAGGGCCTCAGTTTGGCCCTGGACCAGCTGGAGCCGTGACTGGACCCACAAGCAGGAGGTTCTGCAGAATGGCGAGCGGAGATGCTCCTCCAGCAGACGCCGTGTGATCAACCATGGCCCCATGACTGCAGCTCACTCTAAAGCAGTCACCAATCGATTTCACACGTGCCGTTGCGCGTTTTTTTGGTGAGGAGACACCACAGGTGGCAAGTACCCCACTTGTCGCAATGCCACCGAGGTGTACACCGCTAGAGTAACACCACTGATCGTCGACGAAGCGGTCATGCCCGCGTACCGAGACGGTAGTGGTGGGAAAATAAAGCGCTACCTTATCAAGGTAAGCAGCTCACTTATGACATCAGACATTGTTCCTGCCCGCACCGCTACATGTTCCTAGTACGGGTCCACGTTGTCCTTCAGTTATGTTATTACTGTTCCGAAATTTTCACTTTCTCTGTTGCCTCTTAGACCAGAAAGTGTGTGCTCTTAAGCTGAAACACCGCTTCTGAACACAAATCTGCTTTGACGTTCCGCTTTCTTCTGCAAATTGTTTGCCTGTCTCTGTAATTTAACCCCTATATTTTAAGAATCTTCAACAGCATTTTCGTCCTTGTATTTTCGAAGGCTGCCTCTAGACCCAGAGACAATAAAACCGTATGCTACTTTCTCTTCAATCTTTCATTGTCCATCGCCCTGTCATAAATGGTCTCTGCTACCGTTTTCCTTCCTCAAGTTGGACTAATGTTTATCACATCACGGTGTCCTGGAATGCTGTAGTTACGTCTGTTTTTATCGTATTTCACTGCTTTTCAACTAACTTCTGTCCTCGCTTTTACCTAATCGATTGATAACTGCCTCAGAAAACTTTTACTACATCTCATTTTTTCCTAAGTCTCAGCATTCAGTTTCATCATGTAGCCCATTCTTTCTGAGTTTAACTACTGGAATTTCAGCGTGTTGTCGATCACTAAACCCTTACGATCCGAATTCACATCTGGCTACGCTTTCCAGCCCTCGATTTTTAGTATGACAGCTTATAGTGTGCTGTGTACAACATTATCATCGTCTAATATCTGGTCCTGTCTCTTTGTTATGGACATTATCTTAGGTCTCCACACAGTAGCCACCCATTAAACCAAGTCTAAATGCTCCTTCTCCGTTCTGTTATTGTGCTTCAAAGAAGAAAGTTTCCTGGAAGCTACAGTAAATGAGGGAACACATTGTCTCCCAATTCACTTCCATTACCTGTATGCAAGAAGTCATCATTCGCCTTCCCAATAAAAGTGATGACGGTTGTTTTAATATCATCGTAGATTGGTCAGATAAAACATTTAACGCAACGATTTACCATTACAAATTTTGCCTGCTCATTTCTTGTTTTCGCTTCCTCTTCTACTTTTACCAATGATAGACCATGCGAACCTGCTTAACACGCGCCGGAGAAATTACACCAGTCAGTCTACGTCTTTCATGCGAGGTGCACTCAGAATATATAGTCATACACACCATTCTTGAAAAGGGGCAACATCAACTCTGGACATACAGCATAAGGTAAGCACACACACACTCATGTGATATGTAATCAGAGGATTCGGCCTTCTTCGTGAGGTTATCTTCAAGAAACTCTAGCACACTGTCAAGCTTTTCTTAGTTTAAGAATAATATCTCTCAGTTTTGGCTTCGTAGACTGCTTACTGAAAGAAGTCATAAAGAGAGCAGAAGGAAAGAAAGAGAAAGACAGTAATTGGAGTTTCTCCAGTGAACAAAGAGAGTGACCAATCACATCGGAAAGATCCTACGACTGTATGTTCGACGTCAGTTTTGTTTTCCAGGGTCTACTGTACATGGTGAAATATATTTCAATTATAGCACTGGTTTGTTCTTCATTCGACTACCATGTGCGACGGAGCGGACAAATAAACTACACATTTCGTGGCGAAAGTTGTGAAAGAAGACCAATGTTGGCACGTCTAATGACGCAGCCGCCAGTGCGGATAGTGTTCACACGGATTTCACTCAGTCGTACTCGTTTGAAATAGGTTGCGAATTTGGTAGCGTGCGCAGGGGTGGTTTCCCTCCAGTATGTCATGTAGGGGTCAGTGAAGTGGAAGGAAGACAAGGATTTCTGGTCAGATGAGTATCGGGTAATATCAACAGCAGCAGAAAACGGTATAACAGGTGTAGGATTCGTTATCAATAGGAAGGTAGGGCAGAGGGTGTGTTACTGTGAACAGTTCAGTGACCGGGTTGTTCTAATCAGAACCGACAGCAGACCAACACCGACAACGATAGTTCAGGTATACATGCCGACGTCGCAAGCTGAAGATGAACAGATAGAGAAAGTGTATGAGGATATTGAAAGGGTAATGCAGTATGTAAAAGGGGACGAAAATCTAATAGTCATGGGCGACTGGAATGCAGTTGTAGGGGAAGCAGTAGAAGAAAAGGTTACAGGAGAATATGGGCTTGGGACAAGGAATGAAAGAGGAGAAAGACTAATTGAGTTCTGTAACAAGTTTCAGCTAGTAACAGCGAATACCCTGTTCAAGAATCACAAGAGGAGGATGTATACTTGGAAAAGGCCGGGAGATACGGGAAGATTTCAATTAGATTACATCATGGTCAGACAGAGATTCCGAAATCAGATACTGGATTGTAAGGCGTACCCAGGAGCAGATATAGACTCAGATCACAATGTAGTAATGATGAAGAGTAGGCTGAAGTTCAAGACATTAGTCAGGAAGAATCAATACGCAAATAAGTGGGATACGGAAGTACTAAGGAATGACGAGATACGTTTGAAGTTCTCTAACGCTATAGATACAGCAATAAGGAATAGCGCAGTATGCAGTACAGTTGAAGATGAATGGACATATCTAAAAAGGGCCATCACAGAAGTTGGGAGAGAAAACATAGGTGCAAAGAAGGTAGCTGCGAAGAAACCATGGGTAACAGAATATATACTTCAGTTGATTGATGAAAGGAGGAAGTACAAACATGTTCCGGGAAAATCAGGAATACAGAAATACAAGTCGCTGAGGAATGAAATAAATAGGAAGTGCAGGGAAGTTAAGACGAAATGGGTACTGGAAAAATGTGAAGACATCGAAAACGATATGATAGTCGGAAGGACAGACTCAGCATACAGGAAAGTCAAAACAACCTTTGGTGACATTAAAAGCAACGGTGGTAACATTAAGAGTGCAACGGGAATTCCACTGTTAAATGCAGAGGAGAGAGCAGATAGGTGGATTTGTCTGATGTGATAGAAAAAGAAACAGGAGTCGATTTAGAAGAGATAGGGGATCGAGTATTAGAATCGGAATTTAAAAGAGCTTTGGAGGACTTACGGTCAAATAAGGCAGAAGGGATAGATAACATTCCATCAGAATTTCTAAAATCATTGGGGGAAGTGGCAACAAAACGACTATTCACGTTGGTGTGTAGAATATATGAGTCTGGCGATATACCATCTGACTTTCGGAAAAGTATCATCCACACAACTGAGAGGACGGCAAGAGCTGACAAGTGCGAGAATTATCGCACAATCAGCTTAACAGCTCATGCATCGAAGCTGCTTACAAGAATAAATTACAGAAGAATGGAAAAGAAAATTGAGAATGCGCTAGGTGACGATCAGTTTGGCTTCAGGAAAGTTAAAGGGACGAGAGAGGCAATTCTGACGTTACGGCTAATAATGGAAGCAAGGCTAAAGCAAAATCAAGACACTTTCATAGGATTTGTCGACCTGGAAAAAGCGTTCGACAATATAAAATGGTGCAAGCTGTTCGAGATTCTGAAAAAAGTAGGGGTAAGCTATAGGGAGAGACGGGTCATATACAATATGTACAACAACCAAGAGGGAATAATAAGAGTGGACGATCAAGAACGACGTGCTCGTATTAAGAAGGGTGTAAGACAAGGCCGTAGCCTTTCGCCCCTACTCTTCAATCTGTACATCGAGGAAGCAATGATGAAAATAAAAGAAAGGTTCAGGAGTGGAATTAAAATACAAGGTGAAAGGATATCAATGATACGATTCGCTGATGACATTGCTATCCTGAGTGAAAGTGAAGAAGAATTAAATGATCTGCTGAACGGAATGAACAGTCTAATGAGTACACAGTATGGTTTGAGAGTAAATCGGAGAAAGTCGAAGGTAATGAGAAATAGTAGAAATGAGAACAGCGAGAAACTTAACATCGGGATTGATGGTCACGAAGTCAGTGAACTTCAGGAATTCTGCTACCTAGGCAGTAAAATAACCAATGACGGTCGGAGCAAGGAGGACATCAAAAGCAGACTCGCTATGGCAAAAAAGGCATTTCTGGCCAAGAGAAGTCTACTAATATCAAATACCGGCCTTAATTTGAGAAAGAAATTTCTGAGGACGTACGTCTGGTACGTCTGGTAGTGAAACATGGACTGTGGGAAAACCGGAACAGAAGAGAATCGAAGCATTTGAGATGTGGTGCTATAGACGAATATTGAAAATTATGTGGACTGATAAGGTAAGGAATGAGGAGGTTCTACTCAGAATCGGAGAGGAAAGGAATATGTGGAAAACACTGATAAGGAGAAGGGACAGGATGATAGGACATCTGATAAGACATGAGGGAATGACGTCCATGGCACTAGAGGGAGCTGTAGAGGGCAAAAACTGTAGAGGAAGACAGAGATTGGAATACGTCAAGCAAATAATTGAGGACGTCGGTTGCAAGTGCTACTCTGAAATGAAGAGGTTAGCACAGGAAAGGAATTCGTGGCGGGCCGCATCAAACCAGTCAGTAGACTGATGACCAAAATAAAAAAAATCATGCGCTTTGTTACTGTGTAGCTTACGGCCATGTTTCCTTGGCCGCCTGGAGGGACCACGCACCTGTTGGGTCGTACTCTGCGAGTGCCCGTCTGCGTGAGAGTGAGTGACGAACCGGTGACCCAATAAGCCCTGCCACGTGTATAACGAGTAATGGAGAGTGGGTGTAGCTCGCTTTACCTCTCACACAGATTCAATGCGGATTTATACGTATATGATACACGCGTAAGTTACTTTCGTCCATACTAGTGATACCCAATTGCTGGTTCCAGGAAACTCTTACCATCCACAGGGAAAGTCGAACATACCATACGTCGGCCCTGAGATGGGGCTAGAGGTGAGCTAGTGCCGTCGACCTCAGTCGGTTTGGGATTTAACTTATCCACAACACTCCCCCCCCCCCGCCTCCCCCCCTCCCCGCGCCACACCACGCAACCTGCTCTTGATGGGAGACAAAAGTAAGTCACCTACCAGTGCCCATTCATTCTGTTAGTTCTACAATAGTTGCCTCGTTATTGGCCACATATCCACTTTATTTCTTTGACCTCTGTGAAGAGATTAATCCTCATAGTACTCAGTTAAGGACTATCATGTACAGTCGTATTTACTGTTACAGTGCATTTATTTTCTAAATATTTCCTAAGATATCCCCCGAAAGGCTACAATATTACTTGATCCACTGGTGCCATTTTTATTTGTGTCTAACTATGTCACTTAGTGTACCAGTATCTTTTATTTCAATCCGCAGATTTTCATAGGCAGGACAAAAAATGTCTCTGAGCACTATGGGACTTAACATCTGAGGTCATCAGTCCCCTAGAACTTAGAACTACTTAAACCTAACCAACCTAAGGACATCACAATCATCCATGCCCGAGGCAGGATTCGAACCTGCGACCGTAGTGGTCGCGCGGTTCCGACTGAAGCTCACAGGCAGGACACTCTGGTACGATATGGTTTGGTGTACCTATGTCGCCACAAGCACACATATTTGTCAGTCGTTTCTTTATCCCGTATAAACGTTCAGCGAATGTTCCATAGCCTATCAGTGTATCACACCTCCAGATGGATTTACATGCTCATAAACATACCCTGCTTGATGTTTGGAAATACATCACACATTTTTGACCTATTTTGATACTATCCGAATCTCTTTGCCACTCACGGTCTTTCCAGTATTTTAGCACTAGTTTAGTTGTTGTTTCCTGTGCAGTAATTTCTCTCCCCTTGGGAAGATCCCCTTTCCGAAGCCAGTAAACAGAACCTCTGTATCTTACAGTGATATAGATTGGGCACTCGCTTAGTGTGACTAATAATGCCTCCACCGGTGCTCTGCCAAAGTCTCCTGTGAGCCTCAGCTGCACAAGATATTCAAATGTGTGTGAATTCCTAAGGGACCAAACTGCTTAGGTCATCGGTCCCTAGACTTACCCACTACTTAAACTAACTTAAACTAACTTATGCTAAGAACGACACACACACCCATGCCCGAGGGAGGACTCGAACCTCCGGCGGGAGGGGGCGCGCAGTCCGTGACATGACGCCTCAAACAGCGCGGCCATTCCGCGCGGCTTCCGCAGCACAATTTTCTGTATACTCCTTAGAGTTGACTTATAGTTATATATGGTGTGTTCATAATTGAGACACGTTGTGAAAGGGCACGAACGGGACATGCATTTGATGCAACCAATTAAGTCAACTGCAACTGAACAAATCAAAAATTTCTGTCAGGATTTACATGCTGCCAGTGCTTGCAACTTTACATAACTAATGTATGAATCTAAACGAAGCTAGGCAGTCGAAATCTTTCAACGCCCGAACAATCGTAATTGTGATGATGGCTTTACACTAACAGCGGAATGGACACCTGTCTTCAGTGCTACTATCAGGTAAGTGGCATGTGTCAAACACAAAGAAGTCGCCACACACACTCTGCCCGTAACAGATTGCGCACCAGCAAATGCTTGCACCGTTCACTGCGATAACATTCAACGGCCAGTCATCAACATCTGTGTCGACAAACGCGGGAAATACTGACCTTAATTAGTGCATGTCTGATAGTGTTGCACAGTGAATAGCCAGTTCCTGAACGAAATCCTCAACAAAAAGGGTCGAGGTGGCAGATCACAAACTTCTAATAAAGTGACTTACTTGAAGTACAGGAACCAATAGCGAAGATCTTTAAGGTAATTCACAAAGACCACGAAAACCTACGTCCATATACGTAATGGCGTTAAATCCTATATATATGTATGCCATGCTCGTCCCTTCTGCGCCGCGTTAAGGTCTGAAAGCAACATGTAAGCCACATGATGGAGGGCAGATATAGCTTCACTCATTTATAGCTGGAATGAACCACTGAATTTAACAACTGAACGACTTGCTATATTAGTGTTACACATGAAGTAGCAAAGTTTACTAAATTCCTCTGAAATTCCACATATTAATGCGATGGCTATCGGTTTTACGTTTTTCCAGCTGACAGGGTAACTAACAGTCCGAAACATTGTACTGGCAGTACTGTCTATTTACAAACGACGGAAATACATTTAAGCAGTTAATTTCTGTTTTTGTTGCATTGTCACCACTTCCAGAGGAGTAGAAGATCAATTATTAGTTGGGCAGGAAACGAGTAGATTACTCCAATTCCTCAAAAATACACTGCTGGCCACCGTAAATGCAACACCCTGAAGGAAGCATCCGAACCAGGTGAAATTTACACCATGAGTTTGCAGCGATGAGATATGCAACTGATTAGAAATTCAGCGCAGACGCACGTCACGCGCGCCTGTGGCGCCACCTCATAGCGCCATTTAAGGCTTCGCGATTTCGACGAGTGTACGTTCGGTACGTGTGTTTACCTTGTGGTTGTTTCACAAGACGATCAGTTATGCCACGTAGAAAACAGCGAACATCTTTTGATCAAGCATCCGAGTTCGACAGAGGATGGATAGTGGCTTACCGAGAGTGTGGATTATCATACAGAGCAATCGCTAGTCGTGTTGGACGAAACCAAACAACTGTAATGCGGATATGTAACCGTTGGATGCAGGAGGGTACGACGGACCGACGTGGTCGATCGCATTCACCTCGTTGCACCACTGTACGTGCTGATAGGCAAATTGTGCGCATGGCAGTGACGGATCGCTCAGTGACATCCCGAACAATAGCACAGCACATTGCGTCTGTAACGCATCATCCAGTGTCTGCGCGTACCATTCGACGCCGTTTACAGCAGAGTGATCTGTCCGCAAGACGTCCATTGCTTCGTCTACCATTGACGCAGAACCACAGACGTCTCAGTCGCCAATGGTGTGATGACAGACGGATGTGGACGGCAGAATGGAATGACGTTGTCTTTACTGACGAGGCACGCTTCTGTCTGCAGCACCACGATGGTCGGATTCGAGTGTGGAGACACCGTGGAGAGAGGATGCTGGACAACTGCATTATGCACCGCCACACTGATCTTGCACCGGGTATTATGGTATGGGGCGGTATTGGATATTACTCTCGCACGCCTCTAGTACGTATTGCCGGTACTTTAAATAGCCGGCGCTACATATCCGAGGTGCTGGAGCCAGTTGTCCTTCCTTACCTTCAGGGCTCGGCCACAACCATATTTCTACAGGATAATGCGCGACCACATGTGGCACGCATTGTCCAAAGGTTCTTCGTCAATAACCAGATTGAATTGCTTCCCTGGCCTGCTCGCTCTCCGGATCTTTCGCCGATGGAAAACATGTGGTCCATGGTTGCTCAACGAGTGACCCAGATTACATCTCCAGCTGCCACACCAGATGATCTTTGGCAACGTGTGGAAGCTGCTTGGGCTGCTGTACCCCAGGAACACATCCAACGTCTCTTTGACTCAATGCCGAGACGTGTGGCAGCGGTGATCTCCAACAATGGCGGCTACTCTGGCTACTGATTCGGCAGGAACCACATGTCACAGACGTCTGTAAACGTAATCATTTGATACTTGGTCAACATGTTATCTACAAAATAAATTTTGTTGTGCTACCTCTTCTCTTTCTTGGTGTTGCATTTATGGTGGCCAGCAGTGTACTTGTGATAAGTTACCTCATGATTTCATAGGAAACTACATCTGCTTTTATCTGTAATATTTGATTTTTACGAAAAATAAGCATACATGTTTTAAGAATTTCGTTTCATCCAATACACAAACAGGAAGAATAACAAAACAGGAAACATAGTTTATTATAAAATCTTCATTATACAGAAAACTCGCGAAGTGTCTACTGCTTTAAATAGGATTAAACACTGCAAGTAGTATCTTTAACACCTGATTTAGAGAAACCATGCCTTGTTACTAACAAATTCATGACCTTATAAATAATTTCGTAACACTATTTGACTTAGGAAAACAATAAGAAATTAACTCACTAGCATACACAGTAAACTGAGAAACTAATAAAAGACGGGTACACCTCTTATAACTGAACATCAACCACTGTTAAAATTACTTGTAGCCGCCTGGGGTAGCCGCGTGGTCTAGGGCGCCTTGTCACGGTCCGCGCGGCTCTACCCAGTTGGAGATTCGAGTCCTCCCTCCGACATGGGTGTGTGTGTCGTCCTTAGCGTAAGTTAAAGTTAGATTAAATAATGTGTAAGCTTAGGGACCGATGACCTGAGCAGTTTGGTCCCGTAAGATCTTACCACAAACTCCAAAAAAAAAAAAAAAAAAAAAAAAAAAAAAAAAAAAAAATTACTTGTAAAATAGTTTAAAAATTACTAGTGTATAGCAGTGACCAACTTATAGTTGAACTGTTCTCTTAGCAATGGAAATATTAGCTCCTATTTGGAACCTCTGTACTTTCATCGTAGATATGTAAGTGACTATATGTTGATAATACTTCTCCAAGTTATTTGAATAATGATGTGGTTCGAAAGATCTGAATATAAAATGGAAGATAAAGGCACAGACTGTAGATAATTTGCCTCAGAACCTCTGAACTCTGCGATCTAAACTTTACATTTGAGAATTTGCATCCAGAGAGCTGCATATTTGTTATTATTAATTAATTATAATCTCAGCTATTTACAATCAATGACAGACAGAAAGACAACTTATTTGTGCAAGACGGCGTTAGACAAAAGCAGCGCCATAATACCAGTAAATGTTCAATAAATAACTTAGGAAAGTAGAACTTATTAAAAGGAAATGAAATTAAGTTATCTATATTGACTTGAAATGAAGTAAGAAAAGGATACGAACCACCCAACTACCGAGATAAACATTAAACGATAGTCAAAAATTTCAGTAATCACACATATTCAAATTTGTATGCACGACTTCCAGCAAAATGCAGAATGACCTTAACTGTATGAGAGAGTGACGGAATTGAATGCAGAATGTTCCGGACTAAATGACCAGGACACTATACTGTAACACACTTAAAGCTCAAGAAAACTGTAAAATATAAGGTCAGTGGACAACGAATCGTTCGACATGAGTACCACACGAATGAATCGACTACAACACCTTGTCTGTCAGCAGAATAAGTGAAGCATTTTTACCAATTCTGGTGGCCGCTGCCACAGACTCTGATCTGACTGATAACATGACTGAAGGAGTAAGTATGTCCTTCAAACTGCGATCATCACCCAACCAACCATCGGACTGGCTACGAACGGATGTCACCAAAGGCAGTACGCTTCTGCAGCGACGTCTCAGAGAGAGACGAATAAAGAACTTACATTACGTATCGATACTGATTACAGAAAGTAGTTGCAAAATTTTAGCGAAAACAAAATAGTTACTGAAATATTTAAAGTGCTCTTTGGCATGCGTCTTTCGAACTACTCTACTTAGTTACGTATTAACATCTTACCGTTTCGAAATTTTCGTCATTCATTAAGTTTTAGGTCTGACGACAAATGAATTTGTGCGAGGTAGATACATAATGGCCCTCATATTTCAGTTCGTAATATTCAGATACGAAAAGTACTCTCAACCAGAAGACCATTCAAATCTACAGGATATCGTTCACGCCCCAGCTTCAGCTTGTAAATTGACTGAGTTAATCTCGATAAATGTTTTCACAAAATTTGTTGCACTTCAAAAAAATTACTTCATTTCACATATCTGAAGCATTGAACAAGTTTTTACAATCGTAATAAAGAAAGTTTTATAAAGAATTCTGCTTCTGAGATAAAGATAATCTGGACAGTGCCGCAGAAGTCGCCTGCAAAATAATGCCGACACTAATCAGTTCACTGAGCTGCTGGTTTCAATAAAAGATGTCATGCAGACTCTGCATCATCTGTGCCTCAAATACACTACTGGCCATTAAAATTGCTACACCAGGAAGAAATGCAGATGATAAACGGGTATTCATTGCACCCAAATATATTGTACTAGAACTTACATGTGATTACATTTTCACGCAATTTGGGTGCATAGATCGTGCGAAATCAGTACCCTGAACAACCACCTCTGGCCGTAATAACGGCCTTGATAAGCCTGGGCATTGAGTAAAACAGCGCTTGAATGGCGTGTACAGGTACAGCTGCCCATGCAGCTTCAACACGATACCACAGTTCATCAAGAGTAGTGACTGCCGTATTGTGACGAGCCAGTTGGTCGGCCACCATTGACCAGACTTTTCAATTGGTGAGAAATCTGGAGAATGTGTTGGCCAGGGCGGCAGTCGAACATTTTCTGTATCCAGAAAGGCCCGTACAGGACCTGCAAAATGCGGTCGTGCATTATCCTGCTGAAATGTAAGGTTTTGCAGGGATCGAATGAAGGGTGAAGCCACGGGTCGTAATACATCTGAAATGTAACGTCCAATGTTCAAAGTGCCGTCAATGCGAACAAGAGGTGACCGAGACGTGTAACCAATGGCACCCCATACCGTCACGCCGGGATACGCTAACATGGCGATGACGAATACACTCTTCCAATGTGCGTTCACCGCAATGACGCCAAACACGGATGCGACCATCATGATGCTGTAAACACAACCTGGATTCATCCGAAAAAATGACGTGTTGGCATTCGTGCACCCAGATTCGTCGTTGAGTACACCATCGCAGGTGATCCTGTCTGTGATGCAGCGTCAAGGGTAACTGCAGCCATGGTCTCCGAGGTGATAGTCCATGCTGCTGCAAACGTCGCCGAAGTGTTCGTGCAGATGGTTGTTGTCTTACAAACGTCCCCATCTATTGACTCAGGGATCGAGACTTGGCTGCTCGATCCGTTACAGCCATGCGGATAAGATGCCTGTCATCTCGACTGCTAGTGATACGAGGCCGTTGGGATCCAGCACGGCGTTCCGTATTACCCTCCTGAACCCACCGATTCCATATTCTGCTAACAGTCATTGGATTTCGACCAACGCGAGCAGCAATGTCGCGATACGATAAACCACGATGGCGATAGGCTACAATCCGACCTTTGTCAAAGTCGGAGATGTGATGGAACGCATTTCTCCTCGTTACACGAGAGATCACAACAACGTTTCACCAGGCGACGCCGGTCGACTGCTGTTTGTGTACGAGAAATCGGTTGGAAACTTTCCTCACGTCACCACGTTGTAGGTGTCGCCACCGGCGCCAACCTTGTGTGAATGCTCTGAAAAGCTAATGTTTGCATATCACAGCATCTTCTTCCTTGTTGTGTCGAGACAAGACAGTCTAGACACAAGGCGAGGTAACCGGAAGGGCACGCGTCAACTCACGCCGACTGGCGTGAGGTCTGGAACAGGATACGTATTGAGTGCTATAAAGAAAAGTACGTAGCTGCGGTTATACTTAACTTTAATCCATCATTTGTATACAGCATTCTTGATTATACAAGTGAGACTCTCTATAAAAATGGTTAATGGCGCCTTGCTAGGTCGTAGCCATGGACTTAGCTGAAGGCTATTCTAACTATCTCTCGGCAAATGAGAGAAAGGCTTCGTTAGTGTAGTCGCTAGCAAAGTCGTCGTACAACGGGGGCGAGTGCTAGTACGTCTCTCTAGACCTGCCGTGTGGTGGCGCTCGGTCTGCGATCACTGACAGTGGCGACACGCGGGTCCGACATGTACTAATGGACCGCGGCCGATTTAAAGCTACCACCTAGCAAGTGTGGTGTCTGGCGGTGACACCACATTCCTGTCGGTTAAATTTCGCGTCTGTAGCAATAGACGTCTGGTATAGCAATTTTAATGGCCGGTAGTGTAGTACGCGGGCACTGATGGGCTCCATTTGTCTCACTCGCATGCAGGCTCATATAGTGTATGCAACCCACCAGACGGCCCTAGTACTCGCATTCTGGGCAGGCGCGAACCATTTGGCCAAGCCGCCCCCAGTCCTGCCGGAGCAGAACTGTCACGCTCGCTTCAGCCCAGCTGCCGTATCTGCCTATTTGGTAGCTGCTTGCTCAGCCCTGCCCACCTGTGCACGCGAACTGGCCCGCAGTGTGCGCCTGAGGTAACCGCGCGCTGTGCTGTTGGCCCGCAGATGCTGCCCAAGGTGCTGCTGATCGAGCGGCCGAAGAAGGACGACGCGGTGGACGAGGAGGACGAGGCGCCGGACGGCGTGCTCCTGGACACGCCGCCCGACGTCGACAAGTACCTGGGCTTCGCGGCGGCGGCCACGGGCGGCGGCGGCGGCAGCCTCAGCCTGGGCGGCAGCGTGGGCGGCAGCGTCAGCCTGGGCGGCGGCGGGGGCGGCGGCAAGCGCTTCTCGGCCGACTACGACCTGCCGCTGGCGCTGCCCGCCGCCGCCTTCGGCGACCAGGGCCTGCCCCCGCTGCCTCTGCCGCTGCCCCCGGGCATCCCGCTGCCCGCCGCCGACGACGACCTGTTCGGGGGCGCCGCCTCCTGCCCCGCAGCCGCCGCCGCTGCCGCCGCCGCCGCCGCGCTGCACCCGCACGACGTCAGCCCCTCCTTCGACAAGCCCACTCACGAGATGGAGAAGACCATCGAGGACGCGCGCTTCATCGCCCAGCACGTCAAGAACAAGGACAAGTTTGAGAGCGTAAGTGCCCTTCCCTCGTCGCCAACACCGGAAAGCAAAAGGGCCAATTAAATGGGCGATATTTGTCCGTATAGGCTTTACCAGCGTATGATACGGACGCCTCCTGTACCTTGGCCACATTAAAATAAATTGCGAGGCTCCATTCAATAATCCAACTAGTACATCTCATCAGTATCATACACATGAGTGCTGAAAGGAACTCGTTAAACGCCGGCTTGAGTGGCCGTGCGGTTCTAGGAGCCACAGTCTGGAACCGAGCGACCGCTACGGTCGCCGGTTCGAATCCTGCCTCGGGCATGGATGTGTGTGATGTCCTTAGGTTGGTTAGGTTTAATTAGTTCTAAGTTCTAGGCGACTGCTGACCTCAGAACTTAAGTCGAATAGTGCTTGAACCATGTTAAGATGATATATCGGCTCAACCACTTGTCATCATTATCATCATAATCATCATTTAAGACTGATTATGCCTTTCAGCGTTCAGTCTGGAGCATAGCCCCCGTTATACAGTTCCTCCATGATCCCCTATTCAGTGCTAACATTGGTGCCTCTTCTGACGTTAAACCTATTACTTCAAAATCATTCTTAACCGAATCCAGGTGCCTTCTCCTCGGTCTGCCCCGACTCCTCCTACCCTCTACTGCTGAATCCATGAGTCTCTTGGGTAACCCTGCTTCTCCCATCCGTGTAACATGACCCCACCATCTAAGCCTGTTCGCCCTGACTGCTACATCTATAGA
The DNA here is from genome assembly GCF_023864275.1 of Schistocerca cancellata. Taxonomy (NCBI): domain Eukaryota; kingdom Metazoa; phylum Arthropoda; class Insecta; order Orthoptera; family Acrididae; genus Schistocerca; species Schistocerca cancellata. Next base: position 16,061,575 of record NC_064633.1, read on the forward strand.
GTTCATTCCCAGTTCCTCCTCATTGTGCACACCCTCCTGCCATTGTTCCCATCTACTAGTACCTGCAATCACCCTAGCTACTTTCATATCCGTAACCTCAACCTTGTTGATAAGGTAACCTGAATCCACCCAGCTTTCGCTCCCATACAACAAAGTTGGTCGAAAGATTGAACGGTGTACAGATAACTTAGTCTTGGTACTGACTTCCTTCTTGCAGAAGAGAGTAGATCGTAGCTGAGCTCTCACTGCATTAGCTTTGCTACACCTCGCTTCCAGTTCTTTCACTATGTTGCCATCCTGTGAGAATATGCATCCTAAGTACTTGAAACCGTCCACCTGTTCTAACTTTGTTCCTCCTATTTGGCACTCAATCCGTTTATATTTCTTTCCCACTGACATTACTTTCGTTTTGGAGATGCTAATCTTCATACCATAGTCCTTACATTTCGGATCTAGCTCTGAAATATTACTTTGCAAACTTTCAATCGAATCTGCCATCACAACTAAGTCATCCACATATGCAAGACTGCTTATTTTGTGTTCACATATCTCAATCTCACCCAGCCAGTCTATTGCTTTCAACATATGATCCATAAATAACATGAACAACAGTGGAGACAGGTTGCAGCCTTGTCTTACCCCTGAAACTACTCTGAACCATGAACTCAATTTACCGTCAACTCTAACTGCTGCCTGACTATCCATGTAAAGACCTTTAATTGCTTGCAAAAGTTTGCCTCCTATTCCATAATCTTGTAGAACAGACAATAACTTCCTTCTAGGAACCCGGTCATATGCCTTTTCTAGATCTATAAAGCATAGATACAATTCCCTGTTCCAATCATAACACTTCTCCATTATTTGCCGTAAGCTAAAGATCTGGTCCTGACAACCTCTAAGAGGCCTAAACCCACACTGATTTTCATCCAATTGGTCCTCAACTAATACTCGCACTTTCCTTTCAACAATACCTGAGAAGATTTTACCCACAACGCTCATTAAAGAGATACCTCTGTAGTTGTTACAATCTTTTCTGTTTCCATGTTTAAAGATTGGTGTGATTACTGCTTTTGTCCAGTCTGATGGAACCTGTCGCAACTCCCAGGCCATTTCAATTATCCTGTGTAGCCATTTAAGACCTGACATTCCACTGCATTTGATGAGTTCCGACTTAATTTGATCCACCCCAGCCGCTTTATTGCACTGCAATCTATTGACCATTTTTCCACTTCCTCAAATGTGATCCTATTTCCATCATCATTCCTATCCCATTCTACCTCGAAATCTGATACATTACTGATCGCATTTTCGCCTACATTGAGCTACTCTTCAAAATATTCCCTCCATCTGTCCAAAGTATCCACAGGATTCACCAGCAGTTTTCCTGACCTGTCCAAAATACTTGTCATTTCCTTCTTACCTCCCTTTCGAAGACTGATAATTACACTCAAGAATGGTTTTCCAGCAGCTTGACCCATAGCCTCCAACCTGTTTCCAAAGTCTTCCCACGATTTCTTCTTGGATGCTGCAATTATCTGTGTGGCTTTGTTTCTTTCTTCAACATAACTTTCTCTGTCTACCTGGGTTCTGGTATGTAGCCATTTTTGATACGCCTTCTTTTTCCTTTTACAGGCTGCCTTGACTGTATCATTCCACCAAGCTGTTTGCTTCATCCTACTTTTACACACTACTGTTCCAAGACATTCTTTAGCCACTTCTAGTACTGTGTCCCTGTACCTTGTCCATTCCTTTTCTACTGACTGTAATTGACTACATTCAACTAACAGGTACCTTTCTGAGATCGCTGTTATGTGCTTGTGCCTAATTTCCTTATCCTGAAGTTTCTCCACTCTTATCCTCCTACATATGGACCTGACCTCCTGCACTTTCGGCCTCACAATCCCAATTTCACTGCAGATTAAATAATGATCAGTGTCATCAAAGAATACCCTGAATACACGTGTGTCCCTCACAGCATTCCTGAATTCCTGATCTGTTATTATATAGTCAGTGACAGATCTGGTTCCCCTGCCTTCCCAAGTATACCGGTGAATGTTCTTATGTTTAAAAAAGGAGTTTGTGATTACTAAGCCCATACTGGCACAGATATCCAAGAGTTGTTTCCCGTTCCCGTTTGCCTCCATATCCTCTCCAAATTTACCCATAACCTTTTCATACCCTTCTGTTCGATTTCCAATCCTGGCGTTAAAATCACCCATGAGCAGAACACTGTCCTTGTCCTTTACTCTAACAACTACATCACTGAGTGCCTCATAAAAACTATCCATCTTATCTTGATCTGTCCCTTCACAATGCGAATATACTGACACAATCCTAATTTTGTTGCTAGACACTGTCAAATCTATCCACATCAGTCGTTCGTTTACATACCTTATTGCAACTACGCTGGGTTCCATTTCTTTCCTGATGTAAAGCCCTACACCCCATTGTGCTATTCCAGCTTTGACTCCTGACAGGTAGACCTTGTATTTTCCCACTTCCTCTTCTTTCTCACCCCTTACCCGAATGTCACTAACAGCTAAAACGTCCAGCCCCATCTTACTTGCAGCCTCTGCCAGCTCCACCTTCTTCCCAGAGTAGCCCCCATTGATATTAATAGCTCCCAACTCATTACCATTTGTTTGCCAAGTCGTATCTTAGGAGTCCCTGGTTTGTCAGTTAGAGGTGGGACTCCGCCACCTGCCGGCCGGTGTGGCCGTGCGGTTAAAGGCGCTTCAGTCTGGAACCGCGTGACCGCTACGGTCGCAGGTTCGAATCCTGCCTCGGGCATGGATGTGTGTGATGTCCTTAGGTTAGCTAGGTTTAATTAGTTCTAAGTTCTAGGCGACTGATGACCTCAGAAGTTAAGTCGCATAGTGCTCAGAGCCATTTGAACCATTTTGAACTCCGCCACCTCCAAAGGTCCGAGGCATTTTGCTCTGATTGTTGCCAGCATCATATTTAAAGTACCAGGGAAGCAGGTTGCTAGCCTTACTTGCCCCGAGTCCCATTGGGTTTTACCCTTAACGGCTGAGGGACTAACCGGTGGATTTGGTAGTCTTTGCCGTATGAGCACAAAGGTGACCACGACTCAGAATATGTCCGAGATGCCCAGCCTTATTCCAAAGTAACTGATATCCCGACTGTCGGGACCACTTACGTGGCCACTCATACGTTGCCCGTGGTTCATAACTAGGACATGACTACAGGAACCCACACCATGAACCACTTGTTTATTATCAATTTCATTGTGCCTGGTGCATGTTCCATTTTAGCGAGTTTTAACAGGTTCTTTTACTTTTTATTATTCTGATGATGGAAGCTTGACTTCCGAAACGCGTCAATCTTAGTGTTGTACACTATAAACAAGTGGTTGAGCCGATATATTTTTTTAACATTGAACATTCAAAACCACGACCTCTCATCCAGTATGGATAAAATCAAAGTCCATTTGAACCATTTTTTGAATTCGTTAAACTTCGGTTACACGATAAATCAGTCTAATCTAAAAGCCGTAAATTCAACTAAATACAATTACGAACAACTTAAATTGGAAAGAACACATAGGAAGTGTTGTGGGGAAGGCTAACCAAAGGCTGCGTTTTATTGGCAGGACATTTAGAAAATGTAAGAGTCCTACTAAGGACACAGCCTACGCTACGCTTGTCCGTCCTCTTTTAGAATACTGCTGCGCGGTGTGGGATCCCTACCAGGTAGGACTGACGGAGTACATCGAAAAAGTTCAAAGAAAGGCAGCACGTTTTGTATTATCGCGAAATATGGGAGAGAGTGTCACAGAAATGATACAGGATTCGGGCTGGATATCACTAAGAGAAAGGCGTTTTTTGTTGCGACGGAATCTTCTCACGAAATTCCAGTCACCAACTTTCTCCTCTGAATGCGAAAATATTTTGATGACACAGATCTACATAGGGAGAAACCATCACCACGATAAAATAAGGGAAATCAGAGCTAGTACGGAAATATATAGGTGTTCATTCTTTCCGCGCGCTATACGAGACTGGAATAATAGAGAATTGTGAAGGTGGTTCGACGAATCCTCTGCCAGGCACTCAAAAGTGATTTGCAGAGTATCCATGTAAATGTAGATGTAGTATCATATGAAGAGCTAAATTGTCTGCAGCCAGTTCCGAGTTCATGGTCCCAAAGTTAGCTTGTTCGATCAGTTTTTTCTATTTATGTGCCATTTACACATTGACTAGGCCAAACATTTCTTCATATTTTAGTATTTATTACGTAAATACAACTCACGAAGGCCTGACACATAGAAGATCCATCGGAATTGTTTTTGCACTGTTGCATAACTACATTGGGAAGGTATTCAGAGAAATTAAGAATACTGCAGATCTACACGATCTGCCACAGCTTCAGTTCACTCAGAAGTGTCTTTCGGAGCCCTTCTAAAATAAGTTTACAGATATCCTTCATTTCTCTAGTTTTAGGGACGATAGGTCACGAAAACGGAGTGTAGTTATGTACTCTATAGTAGAATTAATGTGTCTACAAGCTTGCACTATTTTAATTACATTAGTATTAACTTACAACATCTTTTACTTCGCATATTAAATTTCTATTATTTTTAAAGCCCTGTCTGCCATTTTAACGAAATAAAAAAATGTACTTTCACGAAAATTAAAACGAGTGCGAATCGATGAACAAATGATCTCATCTTCAAGGCATTTTTATCCTGATTCAGAACTAGTATCATATTTTGTCAAAATGTAATAATTCAGTAATTTTAAAGAGATAAATATTACTTACACCATTAATATTTTAGTATCATGAATTCAGCAGATGTGCTTGGGTGAAAATTTTTTATGTAAAACATGATCCGTTTTCCTCTGGTATATGTTGAATGAACGTTCCTTCTCAAAACAGTACTTTCAATAACTTTTAATATATGAGCACAGCCTCCTATGTTAATGTATTGTGCAATTTTGAAATTAGCCAAATCACAAGGTCTCTCATAAAACCTATTATCCAATTATGGTCTTTAGTTGTTCTAAATCATCCATTTTTGGTTACAAAATGTAGTACAATGAATTAATTTTCAAAATATGGTCTTTTGAAAGGAATCTAAAAGACGGTTTCAGAAGTTTTATGTGATGTCTAAGGAATTCGCAAGGAATCACCAATGCCACAATGTTGCTATACGCATGTATTAAAACGGAGAAATGTGAGTGGGACTCATGCTCTGAAGTTCCGTACAAACTTAATCACACATAAACAGGATGATTCTGCTGTGCCTACGGATGTTGTCTAATGCAAACACCATTCATACACGATATTTTCGTATTCTTCCGCTGATAAACAGGAAATTTGTAGGAAATTTGATGTAGTTAAATTCTGTAATAGGATACATTTCAGCTGGAGGCCACAGTTTTCTAGCTATTCAAGAGAAACCTACAAAAGTGACTTTCAAACGTAACTCCACACACACACACACACACACACACACACACACACACACACACACACATACTCATCCATCACCAGTTAGGATTTATAATACGTTCTTCGCGGCATCCCATGCTACAACTGTACAAAGTTACCGACTACAGAAACTATTCTCGATAGTCGATCTTTCTTGATCTGTATTAATTAGACTATTACACCACCGGTGCAATCGGGTACGTCGTTAACATTATTAATTTGAGATTCTCCTGATGGCAGTGAAAGGAAAACAAATTTTGTTTACGTTACTCTAAAACTTATTACGCTGATAGTTCGATCTAAACTTAATCCTTACAAGCACGGTAGTTCCCTAGGGAGAAGGCCTGACTAATACAACGAAGCAATTATTTATTTTACGCTGTTAAAATTACAAAACTGTTAGGTAATATTTATACGAACGTCGATTTCTCAATTTGTAATTGCTCTACTTAGCCAGTCAAAGAAGACTAAGGAAGGTCGAATGTGGAAAATAACTCGAACAGCCACAAATTTTCGTACAGTAGTTGTCGGAAGTGCCATGAACAATGTACTGAAAATCGCGACCGGTGGAAGCTAAGTGTGGGAGTGGGTATGCATTTAAAGCTCACTTTTGTACGTTTTTCTTGGATGTATTGAAAACTATAGCCTCTAGTAAAAATTAGTTCCAACAGAAAATTTAACTACATTAGATCCTCCACGAAAAGCTCCTGTTCAGTTTTTCGCTACGGTAGCAAGCGAGCGAGAGAATACGAAAATCTCGTGCATGGCTTTTGAAGGCCAGATATAACATTGTGGTTTGCAGAAAACGACATCCGTAGCCACAGGTGAATCATCGTGTTTATACATAACTAAGTCTGTACGGAACCTCAGAGCGTGAGTGAGTCCCGCTCACATTTCAACATTGTGGCATTGGTGATTCCTTTTAAATTGTATAAAACGACATTATTTTGGAGGTCTGCTGAATCACCCTGTAGGTAGGTCGTCTCTAGGTTCTGATGAGTGAGTTTCCGAGTATCAAAGTATGTGGCACGAATGCCCACATCTTTTAATTTTATAGACTTAGAAGTTTCAATTTTTTACACCTCCAAGGGACTATAGACCTAAGCATTTGACATAAATTTCAATTCAACAGCTGTACCCGTTCCTGATTAAAAGGGGTCTTAACAGACAGACAAATGAACAACAAAATAATCCTATAAGGGCTCCGTTTTTACTGACTGAGACACCGAACCCTAAAAATACAATTCAGGTGATATATATTCAGATTAGCCTCAAACAGTTTGTTCCTATGTGCCATGATAGACACTGCTTCGATAATCGATTATGATATTATATCACAAGGTCTCGGGTTTCTCGCCAGTTGGCAGTGTAGATGTACCACGATGTTTCGACGATTGTCTTCTACTGATGAAGTGTCGAGATACTGCCTATTGTCTGTAGGTGTCCGAAAACATCGTGGGACTTCGATATAGCAAAGCAGCTGGAGACCCAAAACCTTTTCATCACCAATCACCTGAGTCCTTCCCAAAAGAACTAAATCTGTTCCTAAGTTGAAATTGCTGCTAAAAAATTCGTAATTACTGTTGCACCTCAGAATGATATTTGACCTCAAGGTAGAACATATCCTATAAATGCAGTTGCTATAACTATGTACAGAATTACTGTTCCAATTATTCAGGTGCGTATACACATATTAGATCCATAATAGATTCCTCGTCCTACATAACAGCATTCAACCTAATCGATTTAAACCATGGAATACCTAAATCTGCATGGCCAGATTGGGATCTGGACTTCGTTCATCGATAATTCAGGTCCGTTGTCCTAACTACCGCTCCATCATGTTCTGTTCTTCATATCAAGAAGTAAAATATTGTAAGCAAATAAAACCAGTGATGCTTCGTTTTCCTTAACTGTTAGAAACCTACTTCAATGGACATCTTTTCTTTTCTGCGTCTTTGTGGAATCATGGGCTGATTCTTAATGGCTATGTGTTAATAGTATTCTATGAAACTTTAATGATTTCTCCTGTCATTTTGGATGGCTGACACAAATTTTACTTGGACCACAGTCTAAATGAGTAACGGCCTTACAAGAAGCTCTATACAAGTGAAACTTGATCACTGCTTCATATCTCTCACTGAATCTCCTGAGAGCGAAACCAGATATTTATCTCCTTCCTCACTCAGGACTGTAGGGCGTTCTTAGCACATAGTGACTTTTTTGAAACAACTTGAAATAAACGACTTCATAAAAAGCTGTACTAGAGGTGTCCACTTGGCTAATGTCAATGTAACTATGTATGTACTTTGTATGCCTCTATTGCTATGAAGTTTTTTTATTTGATAAAGTAACAATTCACATCGTGTCCCTCACCTAATGTTGTATGTGGTTCAACAAAAGGGGAACTCACGTGTTGCTAGTGCCTTTCTTTCAGCATCGTCAACTCCTCCTCCGCAATGTCCAGTAATTGCAGCACCTCTGAGTCCACAATCACGTTCTTTATTTCTTGTGTATCTCAGCGAAATAAATGTCTGGTTTGATAAAATTCTGAACATATTTTCCCATTCTAAATAGCGAAAAGAGCTGTCTTTTGAGTTTGCAATGAGCATAATTGCTTATTCTCATTTTCTCTACTTTTACAGTGGTCCACACTTTTTGACCTTCCTGCCATACATTCCATTCTGCCGAATTTTAAAATCATCTGTACTCTGTTCAAAGCACAGAAATGTTTTTCCGAAACTGCACAATGCTCCTGAAACGTCAATGTTGTAGTTAATAAATCATTCACCTTGTTATGAGCTCCTGCCCCAATACACTGTCCAAAGCTGTAAGAAACTTTCACATGGTAACATCCAAACCAAAAAGCACAGCTCTGTGTTGGTAGCGTCTGCCATTAAATACAACTTCTATGTATTTATAGCTCCTTTGTGTCAAAGGTACTTGCTAATTCTCACACATCATGGATGACCTTGTATCTTACGTCACCAAACTATTGCACCAATATAGTTTTTTAATCTGTCAGCTTAAAATTTAATTATCTTAGATTATGTGCATGAAAAACTAATCACATGCTTTGTTTATGTACCACCACGGTTACAAAAGAAGCGACGGTCAAGTTCTGACCTGCTTTAATATTTCCCAAACTATCCTCAATTTTCCGTTATTCTCCTACCTACTTCTTCGCTATCAGAATAGAGTAAAACGTAATTTAAACAGCTAGTGTGGTTTTAAGTCTACCTTATAATTATAGCCCTTTACGAAGAAATTCCTTCATGCTCTCCTGCCTCTTCTAAAATTAATCCCTCCATTGCCTCATCACTGTCCGTCTCTTGGAGACACGTCACCTCTTAGGGCAGTGTCAAATTTCTTTTTCCTTCAGCTTCAGTGGCTCCATTAACACAGATTTTCATTTCATATTTTTCAAGCAATGTTCTTGCTGCTTCTTTCTTCCACATACCATGTTTGAATATTGTTGTGGTCGCATTGGCGGTATCGCAGTGAGTGGAAAGTTATGTGGCGACCCTCTTGTCATATCAGCTCTTTTAATTATTGTTGGGCGCAAATCTGTCGAATGTAAGGCAACAGAGACCAAAATTGTAGAACTGGGAACAGGTTACAAGAAGGAAATGTGGCTAATAGGGAATCGTATTGATTGAATCGGAAATCTGTTATTAACTATTGTGTTTTGTCACAGAATGAAACTGCACAATTTCCCAACACGTCTAAAAACGATTAGCTTGCGTGTGAGATTTATTTTGCATTATTTAATCCATGTGGGTCCCTGAATGCTGTTCCGTGGTGCACTACAAATGTTCGTCGGATGCTAATGGAAAATAATACATCTTCATTCGTAGTATCTGAACAATCCTTCATTGTTGGACATTTCGACAGTGCATCCTGGGACATAGAAACTCTTTAGGCAGTGGATACTCACAGCTTGGTGTCTTCATTAGGGATGTGCTCACCTATCATTGTCGCAAGTCTCTTGGCGAAAGATGCATTCAGTATATCAGTGATGAGTGGCATCATACGCGTAGTCTCCTCCATACCTGTGTGTGCAGCCCTTATCAATTTTCTTATGTTCCCTTTTCTGTAGAATGTGTTAACTGTAAGTTGATCGATCAATTCCCTGATGCAGAATCGGTCTGAAAGCATCGAACGGTAGTCGTTAGTATTTCGCTACAGCCAACACTACATTTTTGACAATATTAGAACACTGCACTATTTTACCTCAGTAAAAACAGTAAGCAGGGTATCCAACCCACTGCCCACGGCCCTAAGCAAGTCTCAGTTAGGCTCAAGAAGGTCGCGTATGTCACACGATCGAAAAAAAGGTCTATAAAATTTCGTTTTTTGTTAAGTTATATTTTGAATTTGAAACTCCTTCCGCACTATGCTATTCTCGCATTGGTCCATGCTGTTCTTTTTTTCGCAGCAATTAGTGTTAGGTATTTTAGGTGCAGCCTAAAAATTTTCGTCCTAATATGGTCCAGCTGAGTTAAAAAGGTGGGCATCAATGCTTTATACGATCATTTTATTGCACATCTGTCTATCTGTCTGTCCCTCTGTAAAGACACCTTTTTCACAGGAGTAGTTAGACTATCAAGTTGAAATTTATGTCACATACTAAGGTCTACGGTATTTTTGAGGTTTAAGAGATTCAAGCTTATAAGTAAATGCAATAAAAAGATACTCGCAGGGTCACATCAAAACTTATAGAGTATTTCCCCTTGGCCCTGAATCACGATATTTGACACGAAGCGAAGTTTCACAGTAAAAGTAAAGGAATAAAATCACAAAATATTTATTTTTTAATTTTTTCACACTTATGTTTTGTGTGTGTGTGTGTGTGTGTGTGTGTGTGAGAGAGAGAGAGAGAGAGAGAGAGAGAGAGAGAGAGAGAGAGAGAGAGAGAGATGATGGGCTTACACTGCATTTTTAATCTGTCGAATATATCAGGAACGACTATAAGAAGTTTGATCTGATTTTCAGTAAGAGACAGAGTGATCCACGAGAAATCTTTGATTACATACTTTACAAATATTTCGTACTGATTGGCTGGGATACGATGAAGTGCAGTCCTCTGCCCCTGTGAAAACGTTTCCTTTGCCAGATAGTGATGACAGGCATAAGGCTACCCGACTTACCACGTGGCTCATTATCATTCCACATACATACATTTCCTGAGAGTCTACGTATGTGATACGTGCAGCATCTGTTATGTTTCAGAGCAAAGCAATACTCGTAACTGATGTACGATTGCACTTCCATTGTTTAGAATGAGGTTCCAATGTCCCATAAAATAGCCTTTAAATTGTTGCACAGAACAATTCGTCATCTGGATAAAAACAATAGAACTGTGGCCGGCTCCGCCAGTTTCTTCTCTGGAGACTTCAGTCAAATCTTATCAGTAATCGCAAAAGACTGAGAGCTGACGAAGTCAAAGCACCTGCAACTGCCAGATGGCGAAGGGTGTTAGTATAACTGCAAAATTACTTAATAGTTAAAAAAAATTACTGTGACGAGTGCAAAATGACACAAAAATTCAAACTTAAAACAAAAAATTAATATACAGTAGAAAACCTTGGAAGTCCCCAGACCGATATTTAGTCAGTTTCGATATCGCTAACTAGGAAAAATCGTCGAGATGTTAAATTCTCGGTGTGGGTTAACTGTTTATACCCGCCAGGTTAACCGAGAGCCCTAATGCATTGCTTCCTCGACTTGGGTAGGCGCGCCGGCCCCGGATCGAATCCGCCCAGCGGATTACCGACGTCAGCCGGTGTGCCGCCCAGCCTGGATGTGGTTTTTACGCGGTTTTCCACATCCTGCTAGGTGAAAAGCGGGCTGGTTCCCAAGTTACGCCTCAGTTACACAACTCGCAAACATCTGAACACTTTCGCACTATTCCATGGATTACACTAGACGCAGACAGATGGGATTCACTAATTCCGTCCTGGGGGTATAGAGTGGTGGCAGTAAGTGCATCCGGACACCCCTGAAAATTAACCTCGCCAAATCCGGCCTAACCATGCTGACCCTGCGAAACAGATGGACAAGGCACCAGCAAAAGAAGAAGAATACACGTAAGTTCGTACGGAAGCACCGGAGCTCGACTCCTACTAGCACTTGCTGGGTTTTTACTGTGTGAGATATCAACTGCTGTCTGCTGTATTGCAGGGCAGTACTTCCCTCTGTTTCGTTCTACTTCCTTTGCTTGTAACTATCAGCAGCAGAAGAAATACGTGTCAATGTACTCGTTGGTGAGTGTAATGACCCATGAACCAATGTCGCCATACCATACAGTTACTAACTACTCTTTTGGACTGCAAAAGAAAGAGGTTGGCGATTTTCGTGATCTGATCTACTCGTACCTACCTTCTTCCTGTTCTCCCCGTAAGTCTCGTGCACTGGATCTTTCCTTCCACAACATTTTTCCCTCGTTGGGCCATGTTTGTAGTAGTTGAAATTACGATCTTCATTAAACATGTAAAAAGAGAACTGATTTTAGTTTAGATTAGTAACAACATTAAAATATTTTTACCTCCGTACGAGATTTCAACTTTTTAATCCATGAAGTACATGTTTGGGTGACTGCACTGCGGGAGGCAGCAGGGATTTTTCTCTCTGAACAGTTGCTCACCCTGATACCGTCTATGTGGTGACCGACATCGCTTTCTCCCACCCCTCGCAAACCAATCTGGCAGTCGACAAACTCACAGTAAACACGCTTCTGACCTAGTAGCAATACAGGCGTTGTCTGAAAGACATTAATTTTGGCTGCAATACACGGACATTTTGCTATTAATTCGGTACCTTGGACAGCGCACAACCGCTTACCTTCCAGTTTAACAGCAAACCTTGAATCGTCCTTCATGCCTATTGCTCGATTAATAGCACCAAAGATATTTTTAATAGCCACGACTGCATTCAATACTACTTAGTTTGACAACCAGTTTCAACAGTTAAGGCTGACATCTTCTGATATGTAAGTTGATGCATTTACATACAGTACATATAAAATCGTTATTTAAACATGATACCACAAATATGGAAATGGAATTTCTACATTTTCATATCCCCAAAAACTTATTTTTATACGTCGTTTTCCGTTATGACTATATCACATATGCTTTGTTGACGTTATAGTGGATAATATGTAGCACATTCCACACAGGAATGTTAAAAATAAAAGCAGGTTTGTCACAAATAAAAACAATAAAGTTAAAAAGTACCTAGTGTAACTAGGGTTGTCTAGGCACACGTAACATTCCACTGATGCATATTAGATGATGAATTTCGCAACAGTGCGCATTAGTGCAAATGTTGACGTTTACGTGAGGAGTTATAACCACCATTGGTCCACATTCTCTGAAGTACATACACTCCTGGAAATTGAAATAAGAACACCGTGAATTCATTGTCCCAGGAAGGGGAAACTTTATTGACACATTCCTGGGGTCAGATACATCACATGATCACACTGACAGAACCACAGGCACATAGACACAGGCAACAGAGCATGCACAATGTCGGCACTAGTACAGTGTATATCCACCTTTCGCAGCAATGCAGGCTGCTATTCTCCCATGGAGACGATCGTAGAGATGCTGGATGTAGTCCTGTGGAACGGCTTGCCATGCCATTTCCACCTGGCGCCTCAGTTGGACCAGCGTTCGTGCTGGACGTGCAGTCCAAGTGAGACGACGCTTCATCCAGTCCCAAACATGCTCAATGGGGGACAGATCCGGAGATCTTGCTGGCCAGGGTAGTTGACTTACACCTTCTAGAGCACGTTGGGTGGCACGGGATACATGCGGACGTGCATTGACCTGTTGGAACAGCAAGTTCCCTTGCCGGTCTAGGAATGGTAGAACGATGGGTTCGATGACGGTTTGGATGTACCGTGCACTATTCAGTGTCCCCTCGACGATCACCAGTGGTGTACGGCCAGTGTAGGAGATCGCTCCCAACACCATGATGCCGGATGTTGGCCCTGTGTGCCTCGGTCGTATGCAGTCCTGATTGTGGCGCTCACCTGCACGGCGCCAAACACGCATACGACCATCATTGGCACCAAGGCAGAAGCGACTCTCATCGCTGAAGACGACACGTCTCCATTCGTCCCTCCATTCACGCCTGTCGCGACACCACTGGAGGCGGGCTGCACGATGTTGGGGCGTGTGCGGAAGACGGCCTAACGGTGTGCGGGACCATAGCCCAGCTTCATGGAGACGGTTGCGAATGGTCCTCGCCGATACCCCAGGAGCAACAGTGTCCATAATTTGCTGGGAAGTGGCGGTGCGGTCCCCTACGGCACTGCGTAGGATCCTACGGTCTTGGCGTGCATCCGTGCGTCGCTGCGGTCCGGTCCCAGGTCGACGGGCACGTGCACCTTCCGCCGACCACTGGCGACAACATCGATGTACTGTGGAGACCTCACGCCCCACGTGTTGAGCAATTCGGCGGTACGTCCACCCGGCCTCCCGCATGCCCACTATACGCCCTCGCTCAAAGTCCGTCAACTGCACATACGGTTCACGTCCACGCTGTCGCGGCATGCTACCAGTGTTAAAGACTGCGATGGAGCTCCGTATGCCACGGCAAACTGGCTGACACTGACGGCGGCGGTGCACAAATGCTGCGCAGCTAGCGCCATTCGACGGCCAACACCGCGGTTCCTGGTGTGTCCGCTGTGCCGTGCGTGTGATCATTGCTTGTACAGCCCTCTCGCAGTGTCCGGAGCAAGTATGATGGGTCTGACACACCGGTGTCAATGTGTTCTTTTTTCCATTTCCAGGAGAGTAGTTCAACTGACTGACTGTAAAGCACAGATAAGGCGTACAGATCACTGCAGCCACTAGATGGCTCTTACATAGGTATCTGGAAACCACATCGCACATTTGTTTCCATTTCATTTAAAATTAAAAATTTCTTTGAGAGTAGCTCTTTAACATTTGAAAACGATACTGATTTTTACGCAGTGAGTGTTTATACACCTCTACAAAAAGTTCTTACTTACAATGTGCATTATACATGGGATTTTAGTGTTTATTTCGTTATATTGCTGTATATATGCAGTCGGTAAGTACTTCAGCTGTGTTTCCACTTACTACCCGATATCCCCACAAGACACGTAAAACAAAGATGGAACCGGTCTAGGGGGTGCTGCGGATGGGAATAAGTGCATACAAAAAACTTGAGCACTGCAAATTGCTGTGTTTGGATCTAGACCCCCCTTTCCATTTTCGCTGGGCCTAGACATAGCAGTTTTCAGCTTACAGTGCTCAAGTTATATGCAAGTTGTGGTGTCACCGCCAGACACCACACTTGCTAGGTGGTAGCTTTAAATCGGCCGCGGTCCATTAGTACATGTCGGACCCACGTGTCGCCACTGTCAGTATTTGCAGACCGAGCGCCACCACACGGCAGGTCTAGAAAGACGGACTAGCACTCGCCCCAGTTGTACGACGACTTTGCTAGCGACTACACTGACGAAGCCTTTCTCTAATTTGCCGAGAGACAGTTAGAATAGCCTTCAGCTAAGTCCATGGCTACGACCTAGCAAGTCGCCATTAACCATTTCTGGAGAGAGTCTCACTTGTATAATCAAGAATACTGTATACAAATGATGGATTAAAAGTTAAGTATCACCTCAGCTACGTACTTTTCTTTATAACATTAATTACGTATCCTATTCCAGAATTCACGCCAGTCGGCGTGAGTTGACGCGTGCCCTTTCGGTAACCTCACCTTGTGTCTAGACTGTCTTGTCTAGACACAACAAAAGTTATTTATACACACTTATTTCCATCCCCCACACTCTCAGATCGCTTCCACCATTCAAGAATAACGTCACGTTTTACGTGTCTTGTTGGGATATTGGGTAGCAAGTGGAAAAAATCTGAGATATGAACCGATTCCATGTATATAGTAATATAATACTATCCAAAGAACAATAAAAAATAGAACTCTGAAAAATAAAATCCTGTCTGTAACGCATATTGTAAATAAGAATGTTTTGTAGAAGTTTATAAAGTTATTCCATAAATATCAGTATTGTTTTCATATGTTAAAAACTCTCAAAGAAATTTTTAATTTTAAGCAAAATGGAAACAAATGTACGACATGGTTTAGAGATACCTATATAAGAGCCATCTAGCGACCACAGTTTCTTGCGTGCCTTGTCTGTGCATTACTATCAGTCAGTTGACTTGTGAGAATGTGGATCCATGATGTGTTTAATTCATCTTGTAAATTTAAACTTTTGTACAAATATGCACTGTTATGTGGGTGTACAACCCTAGTTACACCAGGTATTTTATAACTGTACTGTTTTTGTGACAGACCAGTTTTTATTTTTAACAAACCAGTGTCGAATGTGCACTATAAAGTCAACATAACATGTGTGGTATAGTCATCATGGAACAGAACGTATGAGAAGAAGTTTTCAAAGGTATGAAAATGTAGAAACTCCATTTCCTCATTTTGAAGGCAAACATAAGTAATGATTGTACGTGTACCCTGTGTAACTGCATCAATTTACGGATATGAAGATAACAGCCTTAACTGCTGAAATTGGCCAGCCACAATAAATAGTACTGAATGTGATATTTGCTATCAAAATATTCTTCAAAGCGAACTCAGATCGCTTTTTACAATCTGTAATAAATAGAAATTTCCATCTAATTACGTTAACTTGATCACTTGCTAACTGTCCCTATTTTCAGCCTTCATGCTTCGAATCAGTTTATAAGTTTTATCTCGATATTGCTTCTGGTTCTTCACGAACTTCTGACACAATTCACATCTAATTTCTAAATCGATTGCTGGTTATATTTTCTGATTTTTCGGACTAAGCTGATAATCATCCACTCTGGACGTCCCTATCTGGAACGGCAAGACGTATACACGACCAAACCCTAAATACTTATGATCAAATATCGCCTAGCGTTTTTTATAAAAAAAATCCTCGCACCTCAGCTTGTTTGGCATGTGCTTACAACGTGCTGTACAACTACTCACTTTCACTCTACAGGCTAGACTTCTAACACATTTTGGGGCTCAAATGGATTGCATGTTACTATACCAATACTTGTGTGCGAATCATTTAGAGAAACCTATGAAGTCGGCACGATAGTCCTGAATTTCGTATGCCCTTCGTTAACTATTATCCTTCACTAAACTTCAGGCACCGATTATCTTTTGGCTCGTGCGAGCAGTTTAGAAGCGTGTTCCACCTCATCACAGAACCTGAATTCGAGTATTTTCAAATTCTCTCGTTTCACAGTACGTTTCCAAAACGTCTTGAACGATTTTAAAAACTGAAAGTTCCCTCGCAATCTGTGTAATCTCTGCTGAATATCAGATAGTTTCTCTTTCAATACACATCTGCAAAAAGTCTATTTTACATCACCCTGTTTGTAATGAATTTCTGCCAGCTTACGATAAAGTTATTTTCTCAGTTACAGTCCCTGTGACTTTATTAAAAAAACTCGGTCTGCCAAAGTTTCCTTAAATTTAGATAATTGTTTCTGTACTGATTTTTCTGTTGCCACCTTCAGCACGGAGTTCATTCCTTCCTGAATCATAATCTACCAGTGTGTCCTTGCGTTTTACCAACAGATTCACGGATCGTCCCCATTCAAACTCTATGATAGTTTAATTCCTTCTCACCTGGTCTTCAACGGTGTGTCGTCCATTGATCATGACCGGGCCAAATATCTCACGAAATAAGCGTCAAACGAAAAAATTACAAAGAACGAAACTTGTCTAGCTCGAAGGGGAAACCAGATGGCGCTATGGTTGGCCAGCTAGATGGTGTTGACATAGGTCAAACGGATATCAACTGCTTTTTTTTAATAGGAACCCTCATTTTTAATACATATTCGTGTAGTACGTAAAGAAATATGAATGTTTTAGTTGGACAACTTTTTTAGCTTTGTGACAGATGGCGCTGTAATAGTCACAAATGTATAAGTACGGTTATCACATTACATTCCGCCAATGCGGACGGTATTTACTTCGTGATACATTATTCGTGTTAAAATAGACCGTTTACCAATTGCGGAAAGGTCGATATCGTGTTGATGTATGGCTATTGTGATCAAAATGCCCAACGGGCGTGTGCTATGTATGCTGCTCGGTATCCTGGACGATATCATCCAAGTGTCCGGACCGTTCGCCGGATAGTTACGTAATTTAAGGAAACAGGAAGTGTTCAGCCACATGTGAAACGTCAACCACAACCTGCAGCAACTGATGATGCCCAAGTAGGTGTTCTAGGTGCTGTCGCGGCTAATCCGCACATCAGTAGCAGACAAATTGCGCGAGAATCGGGAATCTCAGAAACGTTGGTGTTGATAATGCTACATCACCATCGATTGCACCCGTACCATATTTCTATGCACCAGGAATTGCATGGCGACGACTTTGAACGTCGTGTACAGTTCTGCCACTGGGCACAAGAGAAATTACGGGACGATGACAGATTTTTTGCACGCGTTCTATTTAGTGACGAAGCGCCATTCACCAACAGCGGTAAAGTAAACCGGAATAATATGCACTACTGATCAACGTAAAATCCTCGATGGCTGCGACAAGTGGAACATAAGCGACCTCGGCGGGTTAATGTATGGTGCGGCACTATGGCAGGAAAGATAATTGGCCCCCATTTTGTCGATGGCAATCTAAATGGTGCAATGTATGCTGATTTCCTACTTAATGGTCTACCGATTTTACTACAAGATGTTTCACTGCATGACAGAATGGCGATGTACTTCCAACATGATGGATGTACGGCACATAGCTCGCGTGTGGTTGAAGCGGTATTGAATAGCATATTTCATGACAGGTGGATTGGTCGTCGAAGTACCATACCATGGCCCGCACGTTCACCGTATCTTACGTCCCCGGATTTGTTTCTGTGGGGAAAGTTGAAGCATATTTGCTATCGTGATACACCGACAACGCCTGACAACATGCGTCAGCGCATTGTCAATGCATATGCGAACATAAGGGAAGGTGAACTACTCGCTATTAAGAGGAATGTCGTTACGCGTATTTCCAAATGCACTGAGGTTGACGGACAGCATTTTGAGCATTTATTACATTAATGTGGTAGTTGCAGGTAATCACGCTGTAACAGCATGCATTCTCAGAAATGATAAGTTCACAAAGGTACATGTATCACATTGGAACAACCGAAATAAAATGTTCAAACGTACCTGCGTTCTGTATTATAATTTAAAAAACCCACCTGTTACCAACTGCTCGTATAAAATTGTGAGCCATATGTTTGTGGCTATTACAGCACCAAGTATCACAAAGCGAAA
The DNA here is from genome assembly GCF_023864275.1 of Schistocerca cancellata. Lineage (NCBI taxonomy): Eukaryota > Metazoa > Arthropoda > Insecta > Orthoptera > Acrididae > Schistocerca > Schistocerca cancellata. Next base: position 16,080,366 of record NC_064633.1, read on the forward strand.
AAAGTGTTCCTACTAAAACAGTCATATTTCCATACGTACTACTCGAATATGTAATAAAAAATGGGGGTTCCTATTTAAAAAAAAATGACCTATGGCAGCGCCATCTAGCGAGCCAACCATAGCGCCATCTGGTTTCCCCTATCAAGCCAGACAAGTTTCGTTCTCTGTAGTTTTTTCGTTTCACGCTTATTTCGTGAGATATTTGGCCCTAGATATAGGGTGTCCCATTTATCTTGACCACCCTAAATAACTGTTTGTTCAGATGCAAATTACAAAATGTTTCAAGAAAATGTTGTTTAGCTGTCAGGGGGACATCAATCAACATGATTGCCTTAGATGTAGCTTTGCTTTTTTACAAAGGTATTAACATCCGTATGATATTTTAAATGGCAAGCTGTATTTTTTATTCGGAAATTCATTTCCTCTCCTAAAGACCTATTCAAAAATGTATCACAGTGTACTATTCACTGGAACGCAACTGCATCGACATTTTTTTTTTTTTTTTTTTTTTTTTTTTTTGCCATCAGTCTACTGACTGGTTTGATGCGGCCCGCCACGAATTCCTTTCCTGTGATAACCTCTTCATCTCAGAGTAGCACTTGCAACCTACGTCCTCAATTATTTGCTTGACGTATTCCAATCTCTGTCTTCCTCTACAGTTTTTGCCCTCTACAGCTCCCTCTAGTACCATCGAAGTCATTCCCTCATGTCTTAGCTGATGTCCTTTCATCCTGTCCCTTCTCCTTATCAGTGTTTCCACATATTCCTTTCCTCTCCGATTCTGCTTATCATTCCACCTAATTTTCAACATTCGTCTATAGCACCACATCTCAAATGCTTCGATTCTCTTCTGTTCAGGTTTTCCCACAGTCCATGTTTCACTATCATACAATGCTGTACTCCAGACGTACATCCTCAGAAATTACTTCCTCAAATTAACGCCAGTATTTGATATTAGTAGACTTCTCTTGGCCAGAAATGCCTTTGTTGCCATAGCGAGTCTGCTTTTGATGTCCTCCTTGCTCCGTCCGTCATTGGTTATTTTACTGCCTAGGTAGCAGAATTCCTTAACTTCATTGACTTCGTGACCATCAATCCTGATGTTAAGTTTCTCGCTGTTCTCATTTCTACTACTTCTCATTACCTTCGTCTTTCTCCGATTTACTCTCAAACCATACTGTGTACTCATTAGACTGTTCATTCCGTTCAGCAGATCATTTAATTCTTCTTCACTTTCACTCACGATAGCAATGTCATCAGCGAATCGTATCATTGATATCCTTTCACCTTGTATTTTAATTCCACTCCTGAACCTTTCTTTTATTTCCATCATTGCTTCGTCGACGTACAGATTGAAGAGTAGGGGCGAAAGGTTACAGCCTTGTCTTACACCCTTCTTAATACGAGCACTTCGTTCATGATCGTCCACTCTTATTATTCCCTCTTGGTTGTTGTACATATTGTATATGACCCGTCTCTCCTTATAGCTTATCCCTACATTTTTCAGAATCTCGAACAGCTTGCACCATTTTATATCGTCGAACGCTTTTTCCAGGTCGACAAATCCTATGAAAGTGTCTTGATTTTTCTTTAGCCTTGCTTCCATTATTAGCCGTAACGTCAGAATTGCCTCTCTCGTCCCTTTACTTTTCCTAAAGCCAAACTGATCGTCACCTAACGCATTCTCAATTTTCTTTTCCATTCTTCTGTATATTATTCTTGTAAGCAGCTTCGATGCATAAGCTGTTAAGCTGATTGTACGATAATTCTTGCACTTGTCAGCTCTTTCCGTCTTCGGAATTGTGTGGATGATGCTTTTCCGAAAGTCAAATGGTATATCGCCAGACTCATATATTCTACACACCAACGTGAATAGTCGTTTTGTTGCCACTTCCCCCAATGATTTTAGAAATTCTGATGGAATGTTATCTATCCCTTCTGCCTTTTTTGACCGTAAGTCCTCCAACGCTCTTTTAAATTCCGATTCTAATACTGGATCCCCTATCTCTTCTAAATCGACTCCTGCTTCTTCTTCTATCACCTCAGAAAAATCTTCACCCTCATAGAGGCTTTCAATGTATTCTTTCCACCTATTTACTCTCTCCTTTGCATTTAACAGTGGAATTCCCGTTGCACTCTAAATGTTACCACCGTTGCTTTTAATGTCACCAAAGGCTGTTTTGACTTTCCTGTATGCTGAGTCTGTCTTTCCGACAATCATATCTTTTTCAATGTCTTCACATTTTTCCTGCAGCCATTTCGTCTTAGCTTCCCTGCACTTCCTGTTTATTTCATTCCTCAGCGACTTGTATTTCTGTATTCCTGATTTTCCCGGAACATGTTTGTACTTCCTCCTTACATAAATCAACTGAAGTATTTCTTCTGTTACCCATGGTTTCTTCGCAGCTACCTTCTTTGTACCTATGTTTTCCTTCCCAACTTCTGTGATGATGATGATGATGTTTGGTTTGTGGGGCGCTCAACTGCGTGGTTATCAGCGCCCGTACAATTATCCAATCTTTGCTCAGTCCAATGTCGCCACTTTCCTGGATGATGATGAAATGATGAGGACAACACAAACACCCAGTCATCTCGAGGCAGGTGAAAATCCCTGACCCCGCCGGGAATCGAACCCGGGACCCCGTGCTCGGGAAGCGAGAACGCTACCGCGAGACCACGAGCGGCGGACCCCAACTTCTGTGATGGCCCTTTTTAGAGATGTCCATTCCTCTTCATCTGTACTGTCTACTGCGCTATTCCTTATTGCTGTATCCATAGCGTTAGAGAACTTCAAACGTAACTCGTCATTCCTTAGTACTTCCGTATCCCACTTCTTTGCGTATTGATTCTTCCTGACTAATGTCTTGAACTTCAGCCTACTCTTCATCACTACTATATTGTGGTCTGAGTCTGTATGTGCTCCTGGGTACGCCTTACAATCCAGTACCTGATTTCGGAATCTCTGTCTGACCATGATGTAATCTAATTGAAATCTTCTCGTATCTACCGGCCTTTTCCAAGTATCCTCCTCCTCTTGTGATTCTTGAACAGGGTATTCGCTATTACTAGCTGAAACTTGTTACAGAACTCAATTAGTCTTTCTCCTCTTTCATCCCTTGTCCCAAGCCCATATTCTCCTGTAACCTTTTCTTCTACTCCTTCCCCTACAACTGCATTCCAGTCGCCCATAACTATTAGATTTTCGTCCCCCTTTACATACTGCATTACCCTTTCATATCCTCATACACTTTCTCTATCTGTTCATCTTCAGCTTGCGACGTCGGCATGTATACCTGAACTATCGTTGTCGGTGTTGGTCTGCTGTCGATTCTGATTAGAACAACCAGGTCACTGAACTGTTCACAGTAACACACCCTCTACCCTACCTTCCTATTCATAACGAATCCAACACCTGTTATCCAATTTTCTGCTGCTGTTGATATTACCCGATACTCATCTGACCAGAAATCCTTGTCTTCCTTCCACTTCACTTCACTGACCCCTACTATAACTAGATTGAGCCTTTGCATTTCCCTTTTCAGATTTTCTAGTTTCCCTACCACGTTCAAGCTTCTGACATTCCACGCCCCGATTCGTAGAACGTTATCCATTCGTAGATTATTCAATCTTTTTCTCATGGTAACCTCCTCCTTGGCAGTCCCCTCCCGGAGATCCGAATGGGGGACTATTCCGGAATCTTTTGCCGATGGAGAGATCATCATGACACTTCTTCAAATACAGGCCACATGTCCTGTGGATACACGTTACGTGTCTTTAATGGAGTGGTTTCCATTGCCTTCTGCATCCTCATGTCGTTGATCATTGCTGATTCTTCCGCGTTTATCGGCAATTTCCCACCCCTAGGACAAGAGAGTGCCCCGAACATCTATCCGCTCCTCCGCCCTCTTTGACAAGGCCGTTGACAGAATGAGGCAGACGTCTTATGCCGGAAGTCTTCGGCCGCCAATGCTGATTATTTATCAAAATTTAGGCACTGGCGGGGATCGAACCTGAGACCGAAGACGTTTTGATTATGAATCAAAGACGCTACCCCTAGACCACGGGTTCAATCCTAACGATGCATCGACATAACGTTTCTTTTGTTGTTGTTGTTGTTGTTGTTGTTGTTGAAGGTAGCCGAAATGTTACGCAGTCAGCAGAACTGTACAGAGAGCGGTATCCTGACAAGAACCCACCTTCCCGACGGATGTTTTCTCGTCTCGTTGTGACGCTTCAGGAAACGACAAGTGTCAACCCACGACAACGCAATCGTCGTAGCACTCGCACAGACGAGCCTGCCGAAGTAACTGTTCTCCCTTCCGTTGCCATGAATCCACGTGTGAGCACACGCCAGCTTGAAAACGAGACTGGCGTTCCTAAAACCACAGTACATCGTATTCTTACACGTCATCCATCTTTACCATGTACACCTACATCAAGACTTTCATGGGAATGATTTCCAGAATCGTGTACAGTTCTGTCAGTCGGCACAGCAGCAAATCCTCGCCAACCCGAACTTCATCTCCTATGTTCTATTTACCGATGAATGTTCCTTCTCAAAAAAAGGATAGGTAAATACAAGGAACATGCATTATTGGTCCAGCAACAACCCACGATGGCTCACACAGGTGGAACATCAGAATCTGGTGTGGGATGCTTGGTACCACATTTTGGCTCGAATGGCTCTGAGCACTATGGGACTTAATTGCTGTGGTCATCAGTCCCCTAGAATTTAGAACTACTTAAACCTAACTAACCTAAGGGCATCACACAGATAAATGACCGAGGCAAGATTCGAACCTGTGTCTGTAGCGGTCGCGCGGTACCAGACTGTAGCGCCTAGAACCGCTCGGTCACTCCGGCCGGCGGTACTACAGTTATTGGCCCTTATTTCATCAATTGTAGTCGAAACGGCACAGCATACGCCAACTTCCTCAGACGAATACTTCATCCTCTTCTGGATGAAGTGCCGCTAAGAACCAGAATGCCTACGTGGTATGAAGACGATGGATGTTCAGCACATAATCCCTTCCGTGCACGTCGTGTTCTGAGCCGAAGGTATCCGGCCAGATGGATTGGTCGAGGAAGAACAGTTACTTGGCCTGCTAGGTCTCCAGATTTAAATCCTCTGGACTTTATTCTTTGGGGATGTATTAAATACGTTGTCTATCGTGATATTCCATCCACTCCAGACGACATTGAGGAACGTTTCGTGTTTGCATGTAATTCTCATCAGCGGCCAACACTGGAAGCAGTAAATAATTCTTTCATTCAACGAGTGCACCAGTGTATCGGTGTCCAGGGTCACCACTTTGAGCCCCTTTAAATGTTCTCCTCCAGGGTAATGGTACAGTAGAGTCAAAATCAATTTTGTAGTATGTTTTTATTTGGTTTTCATCTGTTTTCTGGCAACTCCAGCAAGTTAATCATTTTGTGATCCCAGGCACAAAGCTACTGTTGTGTTACGTAAATAACAACGTTGTGTTTCAGTGAATGGTACAATGTGATACATTTTTGAAGAGGTCTTTAGGAGAGGAAATGAATTACCGAATAAAAATTACAGGGTGCCATTGAAATAAGTCATACTTCTGTTCACATCTTTGTAAAAACAAAGCTACAACGAAGGCAGTCATACTGATTGATGTTCCCCTGACGGCTAAAGAACATATGCATGAAACATTTTGTAATTTGCATCTGGACAGACAGTTATGTAGGGTGGTCAAGATAAATGGGACAGCCTATATACACTACTGGCCATTAAAATTGCTACACCGTGAAGATGACGTGCTGCAGACGCGAAATTTAACCGAAAGGAAGAAGATGCTGTGATATGCAAATGATTAGCTTTTCAGAGCATTCACACAAGGTTGGCGCCGGTGGCGACACCTACAACGTGCTCACATGAGGAAAGTTTCCAACCAACTTCTCATACACAAACAGAAGTTGACCGGCGTTGCCTGGTGAAACGTTGTTGTGATGCCTCGTGTAAGGAGGAGAAATTCGTACCATCATGTCTCCGACTTTGATAAAGGTCAGATTGTAGCCTATCGCGATTGCGGTTTATCGTATCGCGACATTGCTGCTCGCGTTGGTCGAGATCCAATGACTGTTAGCAGAATATGGAATCGGTGGGCTCAGGAGGGTAATACGGAACGCCGTGCTGGATCCCAAAGGCCTCGTATCACACTAGCAGTCGCGATGACAGCCATCTTATCCGCATGGCTGTAATGCATCGTGCAGCCACGTCTCGATCCCTGAGTCAATAGATGGGGACGTTTGTAAGACAACAACCATCTGCACGAACAGTTCGAAGACGTTTGCAGCAGCATGGACTATCAGCTCGGAGACCATGGCTGCGGTTACCCTTGACGCTGCATCACAGACAGGAGCGCCTGCGATGGTGTACTCAACGACGAATCTGGGTGCACGAATGGCAAATGGTCATTTTTTCAGATGAATCCAGGGTCTGTTTACAGGATCATGATGGTTGCATCCGTGTTTGGCGACATCGCGGTGAACGCACATTGGGAGCGTGTATTCGTCATCGCCATACTGGCGTATCACCCAGCGTGACGGTATGGGGTGCCATTGGTTACACGTCTCGGTCACCTCTTGTTCGCATTGACGGCATTTTGAACAGTGTACGTTAGATTTCAGATATGGTACGACACGTGGCTCTACCCTTCATTCGACCCTGCGACACCCTACATTTCAGCAGGATAATGCACGACCGCACGTTGCATGTCCTGTACGGGCCTTTCTGGATACAGGACTACTGCCCTGGCCACCACATTCTCCAGATCTCTCACCAATTGAAAACGTCTCAACAAAGGTGGCCGAGCAACTGGCTCGTCACAATACGTCAGTCACTACTCTTGATGAACTGTGGTATCGTGTTGAAACTGCATGGGCAGCTGTACCTGTACACGCCATCCTAGCTCTGTTAGACTCAATGCCCAGGCGCATCAAGGCCGTTATTACGGCAAGATGTGGTTGTTCTGGGTACTGATTTCTCAGGATCTATGCACCCAAATTGCCTGACGCTGTAATCACATGTCAGTTCTAGTACAATATATTTGTCGAATGAATACCCGTTTATCATCAGCATTTCGTCTTGGTGCAGCAATTTTAATGGCTAGTAGTGTATATACACATACTCTAATACAAAAAATGGCTCACTACGAAGGAATTATCCAAATGTGACGGGGAAATAGTAGACGTCATGTACACAACAAACAAACAGATTATTACAATTCCGGAAAATCCGGATGATCTGTTCGAGAGCAAGAGATTCACAAATTGAGTAAGTCAGTTACGCAGTGGTGTACCTGTGGCTCGTAAGCAAGCAGCTATTCGTCTTGACAGTCATCGATAAAGTTGTGGGATATATTCCTGAGGATGTATCGTACAAAATTGTGTCCAACTGGAGCGTTATATCGTCAAAATTACGAGCTCGTCGGAGGGCCCTGCCCGTAATGCTCGATACACTCCCAATTGCAGACAGTTCAGGCGATCTTGCAGGCCAAGGCCGTGTTTGGGAAGCACAAAGGCAAGCGGTAGAAACTTTCGCCTGTGTGGTCGGCATTATCTTGCTGAAATATAAGCCCAGGATGGCTTATCAAGAAGGACAACAGTACGGGGCGTAGAACGTTGTCTACGTACCGCTGTGCTGTAAAAGTACCGCGGATGACAACCAAAGGGGTCCCGCTATGAAAAGAAATGGCACCCCAGACCATGACTACGGGTTGTCGGGCCGTATGGCGGGTAACAGTCAAGTTGGTACCCCACCGCTCTCCAGAGCGTCTCCAGACACGTATTCGAACTGGAATCTCATTGAATGGAGTAAAACTCTCTTCAGGGATGAGTCCCACTTCGAACTGAGCCCCGATTACCAGCGAAATTGTAATGACTTGTTCGTCTGTTTTGTTACACTACTGGCCATTAAAATTGCAATACCAACAAGAAATGCAGATGATAAACGAGTATTCGTTGGACAAATATATTACACTAGAACTGACATGTGATTACATTTTCACGTAATTTGGGTGCATAGATCCTGAGAAATCAGTACCCAGAACAACCACCTCTGGCCGTAATAACGGCCTTGATACGCCTGGGCATTCAGTCAAACAGAGCTAGGATGGCGCGTACAGTACAGCCGCTCATACAGTTTCAACAGGATACGACAGTTCATCAAGAGTAGTGACTGGCGTATTGTGATGAGCCAGTTGCTCAGGACATGCAACATGCGGTCGTGCATTATCCTGTTGAAATGTAGGGTTTTACAGGGTCGAATGAAGGGTAGAGCCACGGGTCGTAACACATCCGAAATGTAACGTCCACTCTTCAAAGTGCCGTCAATGCGAACAAAAGGTGACGGAGACGTGTAACCAATGGCTCCCCATACCATCACGCCAGGTGATACGCCAGTATGGCAATGACGAATACACGCTTCTAATGTGCGTTCACCGCGATGTCACCAAACCGGATGCGGCTATCATGATGCTGTAAACAGAACCTGGATTCATCCGAAAAAATGACGTTTTGCCATTCGTGCACCCAGGTTCGTCGTTGAGTACACCATCGCAGGCGCTCCTGTCTGTGATACAGCGTCAGGGGTAACCGCAGCCATGGTCTCCGAGCTGATAGTCCATGCTGCTGCAAAAGTCGTTGAACTGTTCGTGCAGATGTTTGTTGTCTTGCAAACGTCCCCATCTGTTGACTCGGGGATTGTCTCCACTGTTAGTGGTACGAGGCCGTTGGGATCCAGAACGGCGTTCCGTATTACCCTCCTGAACCCACCGATTCCATATTCTGCTAACATTAATTGGATCTCGACCAACGCGAGGAGCAATGTCGCGATTCGCTGAACCGCAATCGCCATAGCCTACAATCCGTCCTTTGTCAAAGTCGGAAACGTGATGGTACGCATTTCTCCTCCTTACACGAGTCATCACAACAACGTTTCACCAGGCAACGCCGGTCAACTGCTGTTTGTGTATGGGAAATCGGCTGGAAACTTTCCTCATGTCAGCACGTTGTAGGTGTCGCCACGGCGTCAACCTTGTGTGAATGCTCTGAAAAGCTAATCATTTGCATATCACAGCATCTTCTTCTTGTCGGTTAAATTTCGCGTCTGTAGCACGTCATCTTCGTGGTGTAGCAGTTTTAATGGCCAGTAGTGCAAAAACAGTGATATATAAAAAATATACGGCAGTCTGCCAATGTAATCGTATTCTTAATGACTCAATAGCAGCGCCTGAAAACACTTCTCTTAAAATTACTCACAAGAATGTTCTTAATAGTGCAATATATTTTAAGTTAGCCCGACATAGATGAGTAATTATCTAGCACAGTTCTCAGGCTAGTTACGTAATCGCCGATGTTTGATTGTTCTTTCCTTCTTTACCCAACACCACAGATATTATTCCATGCTCGTCAGAAGTCGTGTGCTTGTTGCACCAGAGAATATTTCACAGGTCTGTTCGATGTAAACTACTGCAATACGTAACTTAATATCGTGGTTTCGTCTGGATTCCCTGATATAAGACGACAAGAGTAGCAACTACAAATGAAATCCTATAATGGAACTGGAATCCTTTGACCAGACCTTTTCTGACTGGGATATCCCGTTATATAAAGAAAAACTGTAAGTAAGAATTGTTAAATTATTATCAGCGGCCGCCGGGCTTGTAGGATCTGAAAGAAAGTTAATTGTCCTAACCGGCGGCACATCTCGTAGATGAGCTAAAAGAAAGATATTAAATATTTTCTAAGATGGCGCCTATCAATGGAAATTCTTTGTTAAGGCCCATATCTACTTAGGACAATCCAAGTATCAGATTACAAATTGACTGACCACATACACAAATTCTTTTGACACAATAACCATTATATTTTTCTAGTTTTAAGTACAACTTACATTATTAGCTGGTACAGCAAGATGAGCTTTACACTAGAACGTCCTCTTAGTTCCGAACCAAAGCAGATAAGATAAGCGAATGACAAAGGAAAGATAGTTCATGCATAAAAGCGAAAGAGTCCATTGTAGTTCTAGCTCTTCTTCCTGGGCGTAACTTGACGGTTCTTTATAAAATTTATCGTAATATTTATTTTACATTTTTTTAATCCAAAGACCACTCAGGAGAAACAGTGAACTGTACACATCTTCTTCGACATACTGAATACCATCGTGAACATTGTTTAAGGATTGTTCCGTGTACCAGCATTTTCCTCAACTCGTCCCTCCAACTATAAAGGAAGAACGGAAGGTTTCAGTTCGAAGGTCGTACAGTCGATAATCTGTATGCAAATTAGGTAAAATCACGTGAGCACTGAGGAAATCATCCCTGCGACGCACCAGGTTTAAAACACCCTTTGTTTAAGCATCATATCCTGCTGCGTGAAGAATTTCGTAACCGGCAGCTGCAGATTGTCCATCCGACAGGAATAGAAGAACGTTCAAGAGCTTTCTTAAGGGGCCTATGGCGTGATAAACGAACGGGGAGAGATCAGGACTACAGGGCGGATGGTAGAGCGTTTGCCACTTGAGTTGGCGTAACTTCCGCGTTACGACCTTTGCGATACGGGGACGTGCGCTACCATGAATCAGCAGCACACGTTGGCGCACCATTCCACAGAGGTGGTTTTATTCAGGCGTACTGCCCCATACACATACCTCATTTTCCGATAGATGCGTGCCGGTGTTCGTCATTCAGCAGCCGAGAAAACAATACTAGCCTTTCGTCCACTCTGGATGCATTTGGTAATAACGTCACCATAGTTCACGTTTCCGCATTTACAACACCCTCGTCGGAAAGGCACAAATACCACACTAAGCTTTTGTCTAGAGATCGGTGCTTATAGATGCACATCGCAGTCGCGCATTGCCCCCAAACGGAAACTTTTGATAGCCCATTATACACTCCTGGAAATTGAAATAAGAACACCGTGAATTCGTTGTCCCAGGAAGGGGAAACTTTATTGACACATTCCTGGGGTCCGATACATCACATGATCACACTGACAGAACCGCAGGCACATAGACACAGGCAACAGAGCATGCACAATGTCGGCACTAGTACAGTGTATATCCACCTTTCGCAGCAATGCAGGCTGCTATTCTCCCATGGAGACGATCGTAGAGATGCTGGATGTAGTCCTGTGGAACGGCTTGCCATGCCATTTCCACCTGGCGCCTCAGTTGGACCAGCGTTCGTGCTGGACGTGCAGACCGCGTGAGACGACGCTTCATCCAGTCCCAAACATGCTCAATGGGGGACAGATCCGGAGATCTTGCTGGCCAGGGTAGTTGACTTACACCTTCTAGAGCACGTTGGGTGGCACGGGATACATGCGGACGTGCATTGTCCTGTTGGAACAGCAAGTTCCCTTGCCGGTCTAGGAATGGTAGAACGATGGGTTCGATGACGGTTTGGATGTACCGTGCACTATTCAGTGTTCCCTCGACGATCACCAGTGGTGTACGGCCAGTGTAGGAGATCGCTCCCAACACCATGATGCCGGGTGTTGGCCCTGTGTGCCTCGGTCGTATGCAGTCCTGATTGTGGCGCTCACCTGCACGGCGCCAAACACGCATACGACCATCATTGGCACCAAGGCAGAAGCGACTCTCATCGCTGAAGACGACACGTCTCCATTCGTCCCTCCATTCACGCCTGTCGCGAGACCATTGGAGGCGGGCTGCAAGATGTTGGGGCGTGAGCGGAAGACGGCCTAACGGTGTGCGGGACCGAATCCCAGCTTCATGGAGACGGTTGCGAATGGTCCTCGCCGATACCCCAGGAGCAACAGTGTCCCTAATTTGCTGGGAAGTGGCGGTGCGGTCCCCTACGGCACTGCGTAGGATCCTACGGTCTTGGCGTGCATCCGTGCGTCGCTGCGATCTGGTCCCAGGTCGACGGGCACGTGCACCTTCCGCCGACCACTGGCGACAACATCGATGTACTGTGGAGACCTCACGCCTCACGTGTTGAGCAATTCGGCGGTACGTCCACCCGGCCTCCCGCATGCCCACTATACGCCCTCGCTCAAAGTCCGTCAACTGCACATACGGTTCACGTCCACGCTGTCGCGGCATGCTACCAGTGTTAAAGACTGCGATGGAGCTCCGTATGCCACGGCAAACTGGCTGACACTGACGGCGGCGGTGCACAAATGCTGCGCAGCTAGCGCCATTCGACGGCCAACACCGCGGTTCCTGATGTGTCCGCTGTGCCGTGCGTGTGATCATTGCTTGTACAGCCCTCTCGCAGTGTCCGGAGCAAGTATGGTGGGTCTGACACACCGGTGTCAATGTGTTCTTTTTTCCATTTCCAGGAGTGTACGTCATTTATCGTCTTATGCACTGACACCATTGTAGGTTATGGCAAAGCGAACATAACAGAAATGAACCCATTCTCGGCGGGTTTAATAACCTCACCAGACAAAACAGTATTTTCCCCTTAAAAAAATACTGATGGCTGTGTAGTGCTGTAGACGGTGTGGAACTGAGTCCACACGTTCACGTCACCCCTCCACCAGTGACGTATGTCATGGAGTTGCAGTTGCTTGTACGTGCCAGTTTGTTGTTATATGGAACCAGCGCAGGATGAAAGGCCGACAGAGATACGTGACAGGATGGCAGAAATCAGCTGTCGTGATGAGACGTGTTCATGACGATACCGTGAAAGAACTGGCAAAAGCGCTAGGACTGTCCAATCTGTCTACTGGGAATACTGCTCCACTCGTATGTAATAACGGCGTCAAGACAGTGATCATAGAAAGATTGTAACTGACTGGAGCTGGGATCGAGGGTCACGCCTCGTCAGTGACTACTGGATTCAAAAGCGGCAAGGAAATGCAGCTTTTGAAACGTCCCCTTTTGAACATTTATACAAGACTGTGCTTAAACTGACACACAATATTTTTTAGCGCAACGCAATCTGACTTTCAGAAATCCCTACAAAAGAATGGCCCTGACTAACATTAAACTATACCTTTCACAAATCACTTACCTCACCAGAAATCTTCGTTACTCGAACTACTGCAATACAGCGAGCGCCGCTACTGCCAGCTAAATAAAAGATTCAAACTACGGAAGGCACTAACTACTGATAGGCATTGTTAGCAAATGAAAGATTTTAATAGAGAACAAACAATGTATTTACCTTAATAGTGTTGAAAAACCATAATATACATAGCAGTTCATAATATCCAGTATAACAAATTTCAAAACTCCGCCATCTCTCTCCCCACATCCACCACTGCTGGCGGCTCACCTCCAACTGCGCATCGCTACGCGCTGTTCACATCCAGCTACCCAACACTACAATGGCAGACAACAATGCAAACTAGCCACAGACTGCACACAGAACAGCCAGTGATTTTCATACAGAGCGCTACGTAACGTTGCCAATAAGAAAACATAAACAGCCTACTTACACTTTGAGTGAATGCAGGACCATCTCTGCCAGTTTTCGGGAGAATATCGCGAGCGAAAATGGATGCAATAGACATTCGGAGACGGGTACTTTACAGAAGGTCATTGTTTACAGTGGGTCATAAAGCTGCACGTCTTCAATGGGCCAAACACCACGTGCATGGTGGTACGAAATGTTGATTTTTGCCACTTTTCAAATAACGCAATTCGCCCTGTGACTAGTTTCACCCACAGCACGTGGAGGGTGTACTGCAGACCGGAGGTAGTTCTGTGATATGTTGTTCTTCGTGCCGTTACTGGGCTCATTCGTTCCGGTTACTGTCATCATGAACCGGAATGTATATTTCAACATTCGCTAAGGCCAGGTGTTGCCCTTCCTCTCATATCTTCATCATGAGCAGGCTGCGAGCAGTCCTGTCTTCCAAGATCACGACAGCCGTATTCACAGATCTGCACGCATATCGAAGCTCGCTATGTCACCTCGACAGGCCGGCTAAATCGCCCGATTTAATCCCACAGGGAAATGCCCTTGGAATACACAAATGTGCAAAACTTCAGAACTGAGGAATCATTCGACTGACGTGTCACTGTCACCTAAAACATCTCGACGAAACTTACATCATCCATAGAAGGAACTGCTGCAGTACGCTACAGAAGGTAATTGAAAGAAATACGCAATGAGACGAGTAAAAATCACACTTTTATTGAAAGAGAATAATTGCACTGAAGTCACAGTGATTTATGATGCCCTCTTGAGCATTACCAAAGACGGTTCACGGTTCTTAGAAGGGTGTGTAACCATCAAGAATGACAACGTATGCTGTGCAACGTACTTTCATGCTCACAACAAGTTTGGTAAGGGTTTACTGTGGTAGGGAAGTTGTCAGTGGAACACTGCCGTCGGGCAAAAACGTCACCCGTTGGAATCGCAGTGCCACTATGGGACATGAGACTGTGTGCACTTAAAATGTGGTTGCAATTGCATCGATAGTAGGTTCCATTTAGCCTGTGGCACAATGTAGCCGTCATCTGCTGTAGTGGACTGTGTTCGACCAGCTCCTCTCTCATCGGGCAGCAGCGACTATGCTTCGGAATGCTCCCCATGCGCGTGAAGCAATGGTTTGAACAATACCAATCTCCTTGGCTACACTACCAGCACGTCATCCTTCTGCTTCCAGATGACTTTTCCCATGTGAAGTCGTTCGACAGTGTAGAACGCGGGCACAGTAGACCGTAACTGCTCGCTGATTTGCACATACTGTCATTTTCCACTCCTTCAACTGCTTCGTGTTGCGGGGCCAACTATGTTGTGCGCTATAATCACCCTCTCCCCAAGGCATGTGACGTCAAGCTTTTTGCACACGACTTTGAGGTCTCTGGCAACATGCTTTCACAGTTTCATTCATTTCCACCAAATAGTTAATGTGTTGCGTTGCTTTATCCAGCTCGTACCCCAAGTTATTGCAAAGTAGTGTATTTGGTATATTTTTTCGTTTATTTAACCCGATCTCATGTCCGCGCCTGGTAGCTGAGTGGTCAGCGCGACGGAATGTCATACCTAACAGCCCGGGTTCGATAACCGACTGGATCGGAGAATTTATCCACTCAGGGACTGGGTGTTGTGTTGCCCTTATAATCATCATTTCATCCCCCTCGACACGCAAGTTGCCGAAGTGGCGTCATCTCGAAAGACTTGCATCAGGCGAACGGTTTACCCGACGGGAGGCCCTAGCCACACGGCATTTATATTTTATTTTACTCGATCTCATTAGGACCACCAGGTCCTCTCTTACATAAGACTAGGATTTCACACATACAGTGCCTTCTATGCATCATAGTTTTCTAGAAATAATAGTTTTAGTATGGCAAATAATATTAAAATTATATGAGTATCTGAAGCGGCAATGTATGTAAATAATAGTGGCCATGAACTAATAAAGTTAATAATGGCAGTACTTGTACTACTGCAGTATCTGCCACTAATAGCGACAATAGCACTAATAATAATAGTAATAGTAATGACAATAATAACGATAATGATAGTGGCAGACATAAAAAGAATTTGTAGATGTATAAAGTAGTTGTTTATCGAGATAGCGAGTTCGGCGGAAAGCGAATTTAAGGAGACGGAACCAGCTAAGGATACAGGGAAAAAAGAAAGATCTTGTCGAACAGAAGGATGTACAAGGGTAACGACTGCATACAGGTACAACGGTAACCCTCACATCATTAACTGTCTTCCGAAGCTGGAGATGTTATTCATTTCTGTACTTCACTGCAGGAAGATATTCCAGAGTCGGATTACTGCTACTGAGAAGAACTCTGAGAAAGCTTCTGAACTGTGGAGTGGAATGGAAAGTATTTTGCTCTAATGGGAACGGGTATTTCTGCCGTGTTGTTCAGATAAGAGCGTTAAGGTCGTGGTGTGATGTGAGGGACAGTGTTCGTTGATAAGACACTAGAGAAGATAAACTGTGCAGAAATCTCTAGGCTGGCCTGCATGCAGCTATGATAGGTGAGCATATGATGGTGAAATACGATCAAAGATTAGAATATAACGAATACAGGCATTCATAAACATTTCCAGGCCCCGCGAGCTTTCCGGAGAAAGTCCTTGCAGGAGAACGTCGCTGTAATCAATAACTGGAAGTGTAAGTGATTGTACTAGTTCCTTTTTCATGTCAAGAGGGAATAACGATTTTACATTTGTGTAGAGCTGATGCTTTCTTGCACTGTCTTCTCAGTCCAATTTCGATTTCCATCTATTATTACTCCTAAACAGAAATCGTTATTTGTCCCACTTAAAGGTGATAGGGATTACCGACATTTCGGGCTCATGAGCTTCGGTTGTAGATTGTTTGAAATTTACTATTTGCTTAGTGTACGCAGGTCGGTACTGAGATTCTCGACAGCTGTGTTCAAGTTTATTGGTTTTACACTTAGGTATAGCTGGAGATCATCAGCGTATATGTAGTATTTACAGAGGGACAAAACTATTCACACGTCACTTAAGTGCAATGAAATGCACCGAATTCTGGGGCCCCTGATATTACCTGACTCCATTGTGTCTTTATTTTTGCCAACATGCCACATAGCGGGTGAGATGTCAAGCATGAGCGAAACCATTGCACTCCATTTCGTGAGAAATTGAGGCCGCTAAGTTTCGCAAGTTAAATGTCGAAGTCGACAGGGTCAAACGCTTTGCTGAAGTCTAAGAAGCATCTGATAGTTGCTCTCGTGTACACATGGCATTCTTCAAACCGCCCCGGATTGAATCCACCCGCCGGATTAACGACGAGGGCCGACGTGCCGGCAAGCCTAAATGTGGATTTTAGGCGGTTTTCCACATCCCTCTAGGTGAATACCGGGATGGTCCTCATGTCCCGCCTCAGTTACACGACTCACAGACATTTGAAACACATCCGCACTTTTCCATGATTTACACTGGATGCAGGTAGATGGGGTACTCCGATTCCGTTCCAGGGGGTATGGAATGGCGGCAGGAAGAGCATCCAGCCACCCCTTCACATTAACTTGCCAAATCCGATTTAACCACGCCAATCCCGCGCCATGTGCGGGACAAAGGCGCAAGCGATAGATAGCGATAGACAGATGGCGTTCTTCAACAGGTGAATTATGGCAATCAACATCCCAGCAGTTTGGTAGCATTGCCTGTTCCGCTCATCAAAACATGGCATACATGGAGAAACTTATGGACTCTCTTTCTGACCGAACTGAGGCTGCCGCGCGGGATTAACCGAGCGGTCTCAGGCACTGCAGTCAGGGACTGTGCCGCTGGTCCCGGCGGAGGTTCGAGTCCCCCCTTGGGCATGGGTGTATATGTTTGTCCTAAGGCTAATTTAGGTTAAGTAGTGTGTAATCTTAGGGACTGATGACCATAGCAGTTAAGTCCCATAAGATTTCACACTCGTTTGAACATTTTTTGAACGGAGGCTATTACCAAGACTAGTGGCGGCGTTATAATGAAAGCAGCAGCAAAGCGTTTTATCCAATGTGAATGTTTGTCATATGCTGATCACTTCGATCTAAGCCAACAAGTGAAGAGATTGAAACTTCCTGGCAGATTAAATCTGTGTGCCGGACCGAGACTCGAACTCGGGACCTTTGCCTTTCGTGGGTAAGTGCTCTTCCAACTGAGCTACCCAAGCACGACTCACGCCCCGTCCTCACAGCTTTACTTCTGCCAGTACCTCGTCTCCTACCTTCCAAACTTTACAGAAGCTGTCCTGCGAACCTTGCAGAACTAGCACTCCTTAAAGAAAGGATATTGCGGAGACATGGCTTAGCCACAGCCTGGGGGATGTTTCCAGAATGAGATTTCCTGCAGGAGAGCTTCTGTAAAGTTTGGAAGGTAGGAGACGAGGTACTGGCAGAAGTGAAGCTGTGAGGAGGGGCCGTGAGTCGTGCTTGGGTAGCTCAGTTGGCAGAGCACTTTCCCGCGAAAGGCAAAGGTCCCGAGTTCGAGTCTCGGTCCGGCACACAGTTTTAATCTGCCAGAAAGTTTCATATCAGCGAACACTCCGCTGTAGAGTGAAAATTTCATTCTGAGTGAAGAAATTGTTCATTCATTATTGTCCTCTACCTCTTCCACTTGCTATTTTTCGATTCTCGACTGTGTGCCACTTGTTTGGGGTATATGTAGTGACGCTGTGTGACGCGGTGCCCGCAGGTGGAGGAGGACTGGAAGTACGTGGCGATGGTGCTGGACCGGCTGTTCCTGTGGATCTTCACGATCGCGTGCGTCATGGGCACGGCGCTCATCATCTTGCAGGCGCCTTCGCTGTACGACACGACGCGGCCCATCGACATCAAGTACTCCAAGATCGCCAAGAAGAAGTTCATGATGATGATGGGCCCCGAGGAGGGCTAGGACCGGCGCTTCACATTGCACACCCCTGTCGGAATGGGAAACTCTTCGTCGCTGCCCTCCCCCTTCGCCAAGTTGGCCTACGCTCTGTGGCTGCTCTCGTAAAGCCGAGACAGCGCGGTCAGCCGTTTACCGCGAGCTGTTGCCAACCTGTAGGAGACGCCGCGCGCCCAAGTCTCTAGTGATGATGCTCGGACCGCGGTGGTTCTCTTGACGACTGCAGGCGGATCTGCTGGGGACACGTATTGCCGTACGATAAAACGGGTCACGAACCTGTACGAGAACGACAGCGCGAGCTACATCGGTTGGTCCCTCCCCGACGTACGTACAGGCCCAAAAAAGTTCGATGCACAGCAAAATCAGTACTTTTTATGGATATGGATTACTTATGCAGAGAAAGGAGAAAATACGTAGAGAACATAGAGGTGGTAGCGAACTCATGAGGCGAATTCTTCCTGCAACTGGACGCTATAGGTTTACCATCTACGCGACCTCCTTTTTTACGAGTCGTCAGTTGCCTGACTTGTTAGATGAGTGATGAAGACCACCGCGTATTTGACCCGTGCCAGCCTCTTCATCGCGGAGTAGCACATTCATCCAAACTCTTCAAAATATTCGTTGAATATGCTCCAATCTCTGCTTTCCCCTAATTTTTTACTCCTTACAGCTCTCTCGTACCATGAAAAGCTATTCCCTAACTTCTTTATGCAAATCCTGTCGGCCTGTCCCGTCTCTTTGCCAGCGTTTTCCATATCTTCCTTTCTTTCCCGATTCTGTGGACAGCGACTTCATTAATTCATCAGTCCAATTATTTTTCAACACTCTTCCGTAGTACCACGTACACAGAAACTTCTTTCCTCAGATTAAATCCGATATCTTAAACTAGTAGACTTCCTTGGTCAGGAACACCCTCTTCATCTGTGCCAGTGTGCTTTTTTTGCAGTTCTTGCCTCGCCCATCCCGTGTTATTTTGTTTCGGAGGGAGCATAATTCCATCATCTGCTTCTTGGTCTCATATTTTGATGTTAAGCTTGTCGGTAGCCCCATTTTCGCTAACAGTCATTAAGTTTTTTTCACTTTCCTTCGATTTACCCTCAATCACTATTCTTGTAGTCATTAGACTATTCATTCCATTCAAGAGGTCCTGTAACTCTCTTCACTTTCACCCAGGATACGAATGTCCTCAGCCAGTCCTGTCACCGATGTTATTTCCACTGATTTTTAATCCCACTCCTGGACCATTATTTCACTTCCGGCATTGCTTCTTCGACATAAAGATTGAACAGTAGGGGTGAAAATCTGCTCCCTGCCTTGCACCGTCTTCAGTCGGAGCACTTCGTTCTTGGTGCTTCATTATTAGTGTTCCCTATCAGTTTTTGTACATATTATATATTTCTGGTGCTTCTCTATAGCTTACACAAATTTTTGAACATTTTATACCATTCTGCTCAGTTTTGACTTTATTTGCAGAAAACAAGTGCTGTTAACGGTTTTCAGAATTTCCTTCATATTGACAGAAACGTCATTCAGTTTGTACATACTTTTCGCCTTATTGTCTCTTTTCACCACGGTCAGCTTGTCCACCCACTTCTCACATCCCACAGAGTTTAATTTACAGTAGCTTCCCAACGTAGCGAAGATTTCTCATGATCGTTTAACAAACAATAAAAAAAGATCAAAAAATAAATAAAAAGTTGTCGTGTGGGTAATTACCAGGCGAAAACTTTTATACGACGTGACTTCGCCTCCGCGTAACACGACAATTTCGAAGCTAATTTGTCCCTTTCGTTGCCCACAAGGCAACGTGTGGACTCCATTTCAGGTCATCACATAAAAGGAGACAGAGAGAGGGTGGGAGAGGGGAAGGTCTTAGCATTTTGCCGGCAATCGAATGCAAGAAGTCACAGGTAGCTTCAGTTAACAATCGCATAGAGGTGATGCTTGTGACAATTTAACAGTCAGTGAATTTCCTCCATGAACAGCTCCAATACTAGCAGTCGTTGATGGTGACTCTTCTGTTTTCTCGTCTTCTGCTATGTGTGTATGAAACATGATCCAAAAAGTTCCAGATATATTGCAGATGGTTTCTAATTCCACCTTCCCTTTCCTCCCAGAACATCTCACTATTTGAAAACCGACTAGGAAAGACATAATATCCACCAAGTGGATTCATTCCAATGGTTTATGGGCGAGAAACAATTTCAAAACGAGACACTCATTTCCAATCAAGTGTATTCTTGATAATATTAGAAAAGCCAACTGCTATGATTGCAAGGGATTCTCGTCAGTGAATTATTGAATTCCTGCTCTCAAGAATATTCACTGTGGCTGCACCGATAACACATATATCATATTCCAAATTAACTAGAAGAGTATTGAAAGTTCGTTCAGAATTGTCATCTAGAAGCTTTTTTTAAAAACTGAAATCCCCCTCCTCACAGCCAGTCAAATATGGGATGAATTGCGATGAAGCCTTCTCCCACATGATCCGTTTTCACTTCCAAGATTTTCCAAGCGTGTAGTTACAGGAAGAACTATAGCGTCGAACCAATACCTTTATTTGCTTCAGATCAAATATGTTTCAGAAGCCAACACCTTCCTCCGTGTGAAATTGCGTTAGGTACGAATCAATACGCTACTGATGTGCTCCATCTCACATTCGTTTCTTCACACTACTGAAAAGCATATCTTCTTGTCACTCTGTTAGATCCGGTTCATTTTCTTGTTACAGCTTTGTCAAACGCTTGATAGACCTTGTATTCTTGTGTACAAACGCTGCTCAATTTGTAGATGCGACTTTTGTGCAACGTTTGTTAGATCAATGTTCTTCTTGCATGTGTAGTTCCGTTACTACCTAATCTTTGGAGAATGATGTTATGTCACCTGCTGTTTACGGTGAACATTTTTTGTAAGCATTACCCATTCTAGTTATCGTACTTAATGTTGAAATGTTTCGCAGATACATTTTATGAAAAATGTGTATTTTAAATTTAAACTGAAGTAATTCGCCAATTTTATAGTATATTTAAATTTTAAGCGTATTAGCTCTTTTTTAATGACACTTACCATTTCTAATTTGTAGAGGAAATCGAATGAATTAACTCAGGTGTTTGTTGTAACAAAGCACGTGTTACGTTACGCGGTCGTCATGGTAGTTACGGAAACTGCCGTCATGTTTTCAAAGATACTTCATCCCGACGGGGTTGCAATATGAAGCGCTTAATCTTTACATCGAAAATTACTATTCATCGTACTCTGCTGCCGTTTATGTACTGTTTCGGCTGCCTGAAGTCGGCCGCAGTTGTCGCTAGTGCGAACATGTTCCTATGTAGAGACGTGATGTGAATTAAACTGTGAAGACCACGCAGGTCTTAACACAGCGACTGACACAGCGAACCGAAGCGCTGGTAGACAAGTGACGAATGGTGCTGTTGATTTTAACATACAAACAAAAAAAAAGGAATAAAAAAAGAGCAGAAAGTGTGACCAGTCGTGCCAAAGTTAAAGGATGGTGAAAGAACTTCGCGTGAAGAGTTTGAACTTCTAGGGAAGAAAATTCCCTGCGTCTTGTGAAGATACTTAATTACCAGTGGAGTTATCTGTTTGAAAAAAGTGTTTTTGATCCGTTTTCAGCATTTGTTTCTGATTTTTCATTCACACAGCATCGAGGGGATCTTTGGATGTGCAGCTGGGCCGTTTGCAGCGTGAACTTCATCGCAGACACATTAATTTGCTGCTGTATGGTAACCTCCAGCCGACGACAGTTCTCTGCTGTTGCCGTTACTTATGGGTCTGCTTCAAACAACACACCTCTTCAACAATCCACCCTCATTCTCTTCCTAAACCTTCGTTTCAATGCGTCTGCCCTCACAAACCTCCCTTTGTATACATGTAAATGAAATACACTATTTGTACGTTTAGTTGTAAAGACAGCTCAAAATTCAGTATTCCGAGTGGCTGGTTCTCAAGGAGACTTCCACAAAGTATCAAAGTACGAATTATGCTCAACGTGTCTACCTTACGTAAATTAATGTTAATATAAATGTATCAAATCATATTTTCTTGTCGTTCTCAAACAGAACCTCTCGAAGGGTGTAGGTTATACGTAAGAACAACTGTTTCAAATAGTTCATGTGATCGAAACTAACTTCCGACCGAACACGTCTACGCAGCACTAAATTTTTCATTTCACAAACCAATGTTTTGTTTGTAGTTTATAATAGCGTGACTGAGTTAGCAAGACAATCATCACTAATCTTGTAAGGTTGTGTACAGAATAATGAAAAATAAGAAAAAGCTCTAGGGAAAAAAGATTTTCCTCAATTGTACAACAGCAAACAACGTACGTTTACCACATTTCTGATTTAAGAGTTTAGTTGTTTATTTTCCCATATATTCGTTCACATTTTTTTCTGCAGAAACATTAGTTTAACGAAAGAAAAATGTACTGATGAAAACAGTCGCTTACTTTACACAACGTTACAACGTGTTCATTCTCGGTCTCTTGTCTTTGTGAACTGTCTATTCCTTCATTGTTCAATCAATGTCTTCCATTCCAGTCCAGATTACAACCCACCACGCCCATCAAATTTTCATTCTGTGTCCATTGTTAACTGTCTCCATAAACTGTAGAAAATTTGAGCAGATATGTATCTTGACTTTCAATTGTTTGTCATTGTTATACAAAGAGTAATTACAAAACATGCAAATTTGATATGTTGCGTTAAATTTCAACACACCATTACTGATTATGAAAAAAAAAAAACTGTCACGTTTCATGCATTAAATACTGCAGCACTAACTATTAAAGTTTTCGAATCAAATTCTCTTAAATGTCATGTGCTTTCAGTGATTCTAAAAGTAGGAAAAGATAATTTGGTTTAGTGTGTCATGGAAGGCGCAGTGTTAGATTCTCCATTTCTGATTTGTTTGCCAGAAGTGAAAAATTGTCTAAATGTGCTTATTCTACCGATAACCATTACATAACACTTACAGAGATTTTAATAAACTTTAATTTAATAATAATTTAATTAATAAAGCCATAGAGTAGATAGTTTCAATTAATGGGTTTAATTACATGTGAATTTGAAAGTGGTATATAAATACATAGAAAGTATTGCAATAAATATAAAAGTTTGTTCTAAAATGTTTATAATCACTAACGTTAAATAAATAAGTGTAAAGAAGAGTCACACCGTAACGATTTGCTAACCCACCTGATGTGTCTGTTGGCTCATTCTTGCGTCATTACAGTGGCGGCGCCGTGCTCGCGCCACGCGTTCGTGCCTGCGTGTGAGCTGCACACGTGCGACACACGCCTGCACGTTGGGCACGGGAACAATAATTGAAAAGGGGGTCTCGCATGCGCGCGTGTGCTGCCATCTGGGCGCCGTTTGTAGGATAATGGATAGCATCGATCGCACGCTATGACGTCACGCGCCGCGCGCGTCGCGAGTAGTGGCGCGGGCTGCGGCCCACGAGGAGGAGGCAACCACAACCAGCGGCTGCAGAGCGCACACTTTTCGCTGAAGTGTAGGCAGGCGATACTGCGAACGGACGCGGTTGTTTCCTCACCATCGCAGACCGTTAACAAAGCTACTAATTGCTTACTTAAAAGCAATTTAATATCTCACTGTAATACGTGACATAAATTACCACATCCTATAAATATGGACAACTAAGGCACACCTCAGCCGAATTCGATTATATCGTCTAATTTCTAAAGTGAGCCTGATGGTAGAGAGTGCAGCTACAAGGTGTCGTTGTTTCTTTTCGTCATAAGCGAAACGTGACAGCTAAATTATGTACTGAATAATTTGAATTCGATTCGTAAAATTTTATGCCGTTATATTATGGGAGTAACTCTTATTCTCTTATCATCAAGAGATATTCAAAGATTGGTAAAAATATAATAAGAAAAACTATTGCCAAAGACATTACAGTGCTGTAGCATTTTAATTACGACAGCAAATGTTTTTTATCTCTTTTTCTTATTTTTTATACGTGTGGTCGGTTGTGTACCTATTTGTCGGCATCAGACCTTCATATTAGTATATTGGAGCAGACTTCATTAGACGTAGCTATGCTGCGTTTAAAAAAAATGTTTAGATCGCACTGCAAAATAAACTAAATTAGCACAGAACAGGAAATAGTATGGGAAGCTGCAAACAAAATTCATAAAAACTGACAATCCTATAATGTATGGAGGTACGTCTCAAATGACTACCTGGATGCATTAAAACCGTAGATTAATGACATCGGTTTCTTACAATATAAATTTAAATGTGTTTCACCAATTCGACGAATGTTACAGACGACCATCATTAAAGAATGCCCCAGTGTCTATATGATCCAGCGTAAGTGGTAGCGTGTCTGTTTGCTTTACGACATGAAATGACGTACCAATTACGCTGATAGGAATAGAGAAGTTATGTCCCATTTTTCACGTAAAATCTATAATCACTTTTCTATAATTCAGAAATTACATTGGGCATATAATGAACAAAAACTTTCAAGAGAGAACCAATCACAAGAGCGTTCTTACTCAGGAAATACCATATTTCATGTGCGGGTGGCCTGCAACATTACTTCGTGATAGTCTCCGAGAATACGTGGGAAAATTGCCATCGTATGTATCATCTGCGTAATATGCAAGCATGAATTAGCAATTGTGCAGCGACAAATTACTTTACTGAAAGGTACTGGAACTAATGATAAGACTTCCCTTGAGGTAAAGGAGAATGACATGAAATTGTGTTTATGACTTAAGATGGGTCTACTCGGAGGTAGTTTAGGGCCCCAACGACGCATGCGACAACTCGATCCCCCAAGATGGAAAGCGCACAAGAGGTGCCAAGTGCCAAATTTGACTTTCTTTTTCGTTGTTTACTGTATCAGTGTTGTGACACGTTTCAACTAACGGCTCTCCATCGCATATTGTTCTGACCATCTTCTTCACCTGTTTCTATGTTCGTTCTCTTCAAATGTCATCCACCACTCCACATCTCTACCTACGTTTCCCTTTCATTCCTCCCATTTTCACATCCGTAATTCTCTCTTCCAGACAATTCTCACGCAGTATGTGACCCAGCTAAGATAGTTTCCTGTTTCGGAGCACTCCTATTAATCTTCTTGCTCTTCGTGTTTTCTTCAGTCTGTTTTCATTCTTAAGTTTGTCGGTCCATTTCACCTTAAACATTCTACTCCATAGCCACATTTCCAAAGTTTCTAAATTTCTTTCTTCTCTGTTTTTAACTCTCCATGATGCACTGCAGAGTAAAACTACACTCCAGACATAACATGTAGCAGAACTTCTCCTCAGCTCCTCTGCAATACTTGTAGCTATTAATAACTGCGTCATCTCTTCAAATTCTCTTTTTCCGCAGATCTCCTCACATCTTCAGCAGAGTTTCCGGTCCATTTCATTGAAATTAACAGGTGCAGAAGCGATTTTACCTATTCTGGCTTTTTTCCGTCTAAGGACACGTTAACTGGAGCTTTCTTCTTGCTTGTTCTCATCACTTTCGTGTTTCCTATGTTTATCTTCATTCCATACTCTCCTTCCGTTGTTGTAATAATCTGCAACATTTTCTGTAGCTCCTCTACTGATTCCACCAGCAGTGCTTGATTGTCCTTGTATTCTATAGCCTTCATTCTTTCTCCTCTAATTACAATTCTTCCTCTGTTCTCTTACCTATCAGTTCTTCTCCATTTACAGGATGTTACAAAAAGGTACGGCCAAACTTTCAGGAAACATTCCTCACACACAAAGAGAGAAAATATGTTATGTGGACATGTGTCCGGAAACGCCGTACGGTTCTGGCGCTGCAGTCTGGAACCGCGGGACTGCTACGGTCGCAGGTTCGAATCCTGCCTCGAGCATGGGTGTGTGTGATGTCCTTAGGTTAGTTAGGTTTAAGTAGTTCTAAGTTCTAGGGGACTTATGACCTAAGATGTTGAGTCCCATAGTGCTCAGAGCCATTTGAACCATTTTTTTGTCCGGAAACGCTTTCTTTCCATTTTAGAGCTCATTTTATTACTTCTCTTCAAGTCACATTAATCATGGAATGGAAACACACAGCAATAGAACGTACCAGCGTAACTTCAAACACTTTGTTAGAGAAAATGTTCAAAATGTCCTCCGTTAGCGAGGATACATTCATCCACCCTCCGTCGCATGGAATCCCTGATGCGCTGATGCAGCCCTAGAGAATGGCGTATTGTATCACAGCCGTCCACAATACGAGCACCCTGCATGTGTACAGTCAAAAAAAATTAGTAGCCTTAACTGACACTTGTAAAAGTATACGGTAAGGTTCGTGGCAACAAAAATGTTCCAGGAACCCTGAAGCTGAAAATGAGTCATTAATTCAATAACAGCGAATCTGTGGCTATGAGCTATCACTGACTTCAACATGAAATATTGTCCAAGTTAGTACAAGTATATTTGAAATTTAAACCTTGCAATTAAATCCTGAAATAACTGTGCACAAATTTCGTGGATAACCTGCCTTGCCTGCGCTTGATCGGGGATCCGTTATTATAGGACGCTTTCACAGCGTCATTTACGGAGTCTGCAAGTGATTGACCCCATATATGCAGTTAGAAAATCTTTTCACTAAAACTTTTTAAAATTATCGGTGATTATTAGGTCCACAACTTGGCTTTCGGCGTTTCGCAATAGACGGCAGTAGCTGGAAGTAGTGGTGCAGGTAGTATGTCGCAAGCGTCATACGATGGTGAGTCAAGTCGCAAACGCCAATTGCCAGACGTCATTTCAAATTTTGTGCCTGTACATATCCAAAAAATGGAAAAACATGTCGCGTAGAACGTAGCGCAGCATTCAGCAGCCAGCGCTACATGATCGACGGTCGGACCAATATGGAAGCTTTGCCGTAAATGTGTACCCGACTAGACAGCAAGATTTTCAAGAGACAAGGGACGGTCCACAGAGGACGTTGATACTGAAATTCGTCTCATGGAAAGTTTTATTCTGTTGCATATAGGAATTGAACACAGGAAAAAAAAGACAAACAATGAACTTCCTGGTCTCACTGCTTATACATTGGTGTCACATCGTTTTGCCATCAAGGGGCATTTCGCTACCCGCACGACACAGAGGTCTGTGGGTTGCAGAAATTTAAGAAACGAAATAAACTTGTTACAGCCCGAGAGATCACTCGTTGGCTGTGAAAGCTGCCAGAAGAACTCCGTGCTGTAGGTATTTACAGGGAGAGCCTGTTGTAAAGTAAAATAAAACTCAGGGTAGTACATACGGCACTGGCGACTCTACCACATTCTGCGACTTACTTATTGACGCGCCACCATACAATAAGATTTAGGCATTTATAAACATAACGCCATCAAAATATTATTCGATTTCTGATTGCATCATGAAGTTATTCTCCAACGAATATGTCGACCTACGAGGCCACTTCTCGTCCTTGGTGGACAGTTTTAATTTTTTGCTTTAACAAGAAGTAATCCGCGACAGGCTCACACAATGCTCGGTATGAGCTATGATGAGCGACCTGTCAGTGAACCGTAGTGCAGAGAATGGTTTAAACACTTCAATAACGGTGACCTTTACGTCTAAGACCGCCACGGCCCTAGAAGAGAGAAGATTACAGAAGCTACTGAATCCGACGGAAAGAATCACATGAGATCGTTATCGAAAGCAGTTGATGCGTTTGAGCCGAGCGCTGACAGGCCAACGACCAGAATACAGCGATGACATGAAACTGTGATTTTGCAATATAAGAATGCTGGACGCCACGTCTCAAAAAGCAATCAAAACGTACTCGGAATCGTTGAAATGGGGAAGTCCAACCCCTTTCGCCATGTTTTCCAGACATTACTCTGAATCCCTACCATCTTTTTCGGTCAATGGCACATGGCCTGGGTGACAAGCATTTCATCATATGAACAAGTGTAAAATATGAGACCTGAGTTTCTCCTGGCGTATACAACTTTCAAATAACTTCCGGGAATTCAGCCAGGTAACACTTTCAGCAACCACCGATATTTCGGCGGGAGAACACCCCGCCATTTTCAAGGCAAACTGCAACGGACAGGCGGCGTACATGCAAATTTAATACCTCGGTTCTCGGACCGAAGCAGGAAAGATAACACACACACACACACACACACACACTGAACACTAGTGCCACCAAAGATGACCAAAGTCAGAGCTATCGATAATGAGACTATGAATTCGCAGGTGAGGCAGCATTGATCCATCATGGATCATTGGGACAAGCAGTCTACAGGAAACGTACTCACACCGACTTGTACTTACAAGCTAATAGTTGTCACCATTCGGCTCAGCGTGAAGGGGTACTTCGTACCTTGGTTCACAGGGCACATGTCGTTTCTGACGCTGAGACCTTGCCACCTGAGCTGTCCCATCTTGAAGTTACATTTCGTCAAAATTGTTACAGTGATAGGCAGACTGAACGTGCGTTGCGCTATCGACCAACTGTACATCGGGTGATTGATGATAATTCTGAGTCAACACCTAAGTCTACTGCCTTCTTGCCTTACGTAGGAAACATGTCCAATAAGATCGGTCGTATTTTACGGAAATACGATGTGAAATGTGTTTTCCGACCTCCATCTAAAATTAGAGCTTTTTTGAGTTCCGTTAAGGATGATCTTGGACTGCGTAAGGCGGGTGTATATCGTATTCCTTGTAGCTGCGGCAAGGCATATATTGGTCAAACTATCAGGACCGTGGAGGACAGATGTACTGAGCATAAACGGCACACACGATTACAGCAGCCAAATAGATCTGCTATTGCCGAACATTGCTTGGATACTGGTCACCCCATGTTATATAATAACACCGAGATATTGGCATGCACGTCCAGCTATTGGGACAGTGTCATTAGGGAGGCAGTTGAGATTAAATTAGCGAGCAACCTCGTTAACAGGTATGGAGGTTTCTGTTTAAACTCTGTTTGGAATCCGGCTCTCTCCCTTGTCAAAAAACAGAGGAACAGAGTCAATGCTGCCTCACCTGCGAATTCATAGTCTCACTATCGATAGCTCTGACTTTGGTCATCTTTGGTGGCACTAGTGTTCAGTGTGTGTGTGTGTGTGTGTGTGTGTGTGTGTGTGTGTGTGTTATCTTTCCTGCTTCGGTCCGAGAACCGAAGTATTAAATTTGCATGTACGCCGCCTGTCCGTTGCAGTTTGCCTTGAAAATGGCGGGGTGTTCTCCCGCCGAAATATCGGCGGTCGCTGAAAGTGTTACCTGGCTGAATTCCCGGAAGTTATTTGGAAGTGTAAAATAGGATCTATTGATGCATCTCCCCAATCGACTCCCAGTTCTTCCGTCACGGGACTCCTACGCTGCCCGAAGGATGGGAGAAAATAGTGGCCAGCGATGACCAATACTTTGAACAGCAAATTTTTTGTGAAGTTTTCACAATGAAGCCTCGAACTTAGAGGAAAAAAAAACGGCAGAAGCAAATATTGTGGACCTAATACTTTAAGTGGAAATGAATAGTTTCTTCTCTTAATATTTAGCTATGGAATAAGATTTTGAAATTTATTTTTATTACAGAGGGATGTCTGTTTAGTACTTATTGTAAATTAAAAAAAAAAAACAAGACATTCCCAAAGACACTAAACGTAAAATTATTACTAAATTTGTTGCAAAGATCGCAAGAAAATGCAACTTAGATTAGATATGGGGGGCTGGGGGGGGGGGGGGGGGGGCGCAGACCGGCAGGCGGTGGAGCCAGTTAATAACATTTCGCTTGTGGGGAAAAAATGTTCTTGAAATCTGGAGGATCCATTTCTGGAGACTTACAACAACCGAATACGTTATTTGCAGTCCTGATGGAAACCGTGACGTGGTCTTCGCTCGACTCGACAGCAGGCATCATCGCCAAAGGAGTCAGAGACCACATAATATGGTTACAGCCCCCGTGATCCGGCTGTAGCTATCTATTCGCCGATTATAATCGGGCGTCAGCGAGGGATTTCTGCTCGAAATAATCACGTGACACGATTTCTCTCAGATATTTCATCCCGAAAGGCGTTGCAAAGAAAGGGAATGAGAACCTGCAGCAACTTTTATTACATGGAAATAGTTTACAGTTACGACCTGAGACGCACGCGCGCGATCACAGGCGTAAACGGCTTACGGTCACGTGTTGGGGTGTTTCTTTGTACTGGAAAACAAATCTCTCTGAAGATCTCTCGTCCAGCGCAAAGTCTCAAGCGACTGGAAAAAGAGCCGGTGAAAACCTGAACGTAAAAAGCGCAAAAGAACGGACCCGCAAAATTACAGACCAACAGCTTTAACATCTATCTGCTGCAGATTTCTTGAACGTATTCTCAGTTAGATACAATAAATTTTCTTGAAACAGAAAACGTCTGTTCACAGACTAGCACTCGTGCCAAACTTAGCTCGCCATTTCCACAAACGATATTCTGTGAACCGTGGATGAAATACAACATGCAGATTCCATATTCCTGGATTTCCGAAAAGTGTTTGACACCGTGCCACACTGAGGACTGTTGACGAAGGTACGAACATAGAAAACCAGTTCCGAGTGGCTCGAAAACTTGGTAAGTTCGAAGTCAGTGATTTCCGTCGAGCGCCCCATTCTGCTCTCTCACGATGTCTAATGACCACTGAGGTCGCTGATGTGGAGTACCTGGCAGTAGGTGGCAGCATAATGTACCTAACATGTTTTTCTGTGTGTCCGGATACTTTTGATCACATAGTGTAGTAGTAGGAGAATTTCGGCTGGGATAAATCAATGCAAGAGGAAGTAACCTGGTAGAATTTTGCAAAAAGCTAACACTTGGTTTAAGAATCATGAAAGAAGGTTGTATACGTGTAAAGGTCTTGAGGCACTGATAGGTTCCAGACTGGTTATGTAATGCTAAGGCAGGCATTTAGCAGCGAGCCATTAAAATGTAACACATTTCTAGGTGCAGATATAATATGTTGGTCATGAACTGCACACAAAAACCGAAGAAATGGCGAAAATTTAGGAAATTAAGTAGATGGGATCTGGATAAACAGAAGGAACAGGAGGTTGTTTGGAGTCTCAGAGTGAGTACTACACAATGTAGGACTGTAACGGGGAAACGAATACAACGAAAAAGGAATGTGTAGCTTCTAAAGGTGAAATGGAGAAGGCAGTAGAGGATCGCATGGGTAAAACAAAAGGCCAATGAGAAATCCTTGCATCTCTCGCAAGAGACTTAATTCAACTGACTAAAGGGGAAAATTTAAAGAAGCAGCATACGAAGCAGGCGAAAGACATCTAAAACATAACAAAAAAAGCACTCCGTCTTCAGGCCACGAGTGGCCTACCGGGACCATCCGAACGCCGTGTCATCCTAGGTGGAGGATGCGGATAGGATGGGCGTGGGGTCAGCACACCGCTCTCCCGGTCGTAAGATGGTATTCTTGACCGAAATCGCTACTATTCGCTCGAGTAGTTCCTCAATTGGCATCACGAGGCTGAGTGCACCCCGAAAAATAGCAACAGCGCATGGCAGCCTGGATGGTCACCCATCCAAGAGCCGACCACGCCCGACAGCGTTTAACTTCGGTGAACTCACGGGAACCGGTGTATCCACTGCGGCAAGGCCGTTGCCTAATCTAAAACATAACAGTCACAGAAAATGCAAATTGCCTTTGCCAGGAACGGCCAGCGAAGAAATTCATATCTGCAGAAGCACTCATAAAAGAGGGAATGATAGAGGTTCTCTATATGAAAATTGAAGAGTCCTTTGGAGAAAAGAGAAGCAGGTCTATTAATATCAAGGGCTCAGATGGCAAGCCAGTACTGAGAGAGAAGAGAAAGCTGAAAAGTGGAAGGAATGTGCAGATTTTCTAAACATGACGAATAGACTTTTGAGAATTATTATAAGAAGTGAAGGAGTAGGTGAAGATAAGATGGGAGATCTATTACAACGAGAAGAATTTAACAGATCACTGAAACGCCTATGCGAAAACAGGTTCCCTTGAATAGGCGAAATTCCCTCAGAATTATTGATATACGCGGGAGAGTCACCCATGGAAAAAATATTGCACCTTATATGCAAGATGTAAGACAGGTGATAGTTTATAGTTACTAACTGAGACGCACGCGCGCGATCACTGCCGTAATCAACGGCTTACGGTCACGTGTTTGGGTGTTTCTTTGTACTGGAAAACAAATCACAAGAGGAGGAGGTAAACTTGGAAAAGGCCGGGAGATACGGGAAGATTTCAATTAGATTACATCAAGGTCAGACAGAGATTCCGAAATCAGATACTGGATTGTAAGGCGTACCCAGGAGCAGATATAGACTCAGATCACTTCGAGAAGAATGAAATAATTCCAATTCGAAATAAGGCAGGTCCTGACAGGTATGAATTCTAGCGAACCAATAGTATAATAAATCATTGCTGCAAGATAGTGACACGAATTATTCATGAAGAAGGGACAACCTGGTAGAAGCCGACATCACGGAAGATCAGATTTCGATCCTGAGAAACGTGGAAATGCGGACTCTACGGTTTGTCGCAGATGATAGGTTGAGGAAAGGTAAACCAAAGCTTATATCATATCTACATTTAGAGACAGTTGTTGCAAATATGGACTGAACCACACACTTTGATATTTTAAAGGTAGCAGGGATAAATTACACGGCGCAGAAAGTTATTTAAATCTTGTACAGTAACCAGTGGTCTAGAGGGTTAGCTGCCCTCTGTAATAAAAAAAACTGAGTTCACCGATCAACAACGAACCAAAACGGGTGTCTTACGACGTCCGCCCCGAGCAGATACAACGAACGAAAGAGAGCAAAATGAGATTTTTTTTAAAAAAAAAAAGGGTAGCGTCTTTGATTCACAATCAAAAAAAACGTCTTCGCTCCCGGGTTCGATCCCCGCCACTGCCAAAATTTTGATAAATATTCAGCATTGGCGGCCGACGACTTCCAGCATAAGAAGTCAGCCTCATTCTGCCAACGGCCTTGTCAAAGAGGGCGGAGAATCGGATAGAGGTTCAGGACACACTCTTGTCCTAGGGATGGGAAATTGCCCCTAAAGGCGGAAGAATCAGCAATGATCAACGACATGAGGATGCAGAAGGCAATGGAAACCACTGCATTAAAAACAGGTAACGTGTATCCACAGGACATGTGGCCTGTATTTGAAGAAGAGTCATCATGATCTCTCCATTGGCAAAAGATTCCGGAATAGTCCCCCATTCGGATCTCCGGGAGGGGACTGCCAAGGGGTAGGTTACCATGAGAAAAAGATTGAATAATCAACGAAAGGATAACGTTCTACGAGTCGGGGCGTGGAATGTCAGAAGCGTGAACATGGTAGGGAAACTAGAAAATCTGAAAAGGGAAATGCAAAGGCTCAATCTAAATATAGTAGGGGTCAGTGAAGTGAAGTGGAAGGAAGACAAGGATTTCTGGTCAGATGAGTATCGGGTAATATCAACAGCAGCAGAAAATGGTATAACAGGTGTAGGATTCGTTATGAATAGGAAGGTAGGGCAGAGGGTGTGTTACTGTGAACAGTTCAGTGACCGGGTTGTTCTAATCAGGATCGACAGCAGACCAACACTGACAACGATAGTTCAGGTGTACATGCCAACGTCGCAAGCTGAAGATGAACAGATAGAGAAAGTGTATGAGGATATTGAAAAGGTAATGCAGTATGTAAAGGGGGACGAAAATCTAATAGTCATAGGCGACTGGAATGCAGTTGTAGGGGAAGGAGTAGAAGAAAAGATTACAGGAGAATATTGGCTTGGGACAAGGAATGAAAGAGGAGAAAGACTATTTGAGTTCTGTAACAAGTTTCAGCTAGTAATAGCGTATAACCTGTTCAAGAATCACAAGAGGAGGAAGTATACTTGGAAAAGGCCGGGAGATACGGGAAGATTTCAATTAGATTACATCAAGGTCAGACAGAGATTCCGAAATCAGATACTGGATTGTAAGGCGTACCCAGGAGCAGATATAGACTCAGATCACAATATAGTAGTGATGAAGAGTGGGCTGAAGTTCAAGACATTAGTCAGGAAGAATCAATACGCAAAGAAGTGGGATACGGAAGTACTAAGGAATGGCAAGATACGTTTAAAGTTCTCCTAACGCTATAGATACAGCAATAAGGAATAGCGCAGTAGGCAGTACAGATGAAGAGGAATGGACATCTCAAAAAGGGCGTTCACAGAAGTTGGGAAGAAAACATAGGTACAAAGAAGGTAGCTGCGAAGAAACCATGGGTAACAGAAGAAATACTTCAGTTGATTGATGAAAGGAGGAATTTCAAACATGTCCCGGAAAATCAGGAATACAGAAATACAAGTCGTTGAGGAATGAAATAAATAGGAACTGCAGGGAAGCTAAGACGAAATGGCTCCAGGAAAAATGTGAGGACATCGAAAAAGATATGATTGTCGGAAGGACAGACTCACCATACAGGAAAGTCAAAACAACCTTTGGTGACATTAAAAGCAACGGTGGTAACATAAAGAGTGCAACGGGAATTCCACTGTTAAATGCAGAGGAGAGAGCAGATAGGTGGAAAGAATACATTGAAAGCCTCTATGAGGGTGAAGATTTGTCTGATGTCATAGAAGAAGAAACAGGAGTCGATTTAGAAGAGATAGGGGATCCAGTATTAGAATCGGAATGTAAAAGAGCTTTGGAGGACTTACGGTCAAATAAGGCAGAAGGGATAGATAACATTCCACCAGAATTTCTAAAATCATTGGGGGAAGTGGCAACAAAACGACTATTCACGTTGGTGTGTAGAATATATTAGTCTGGCGATGTACCATCTGACTTTCTGAAAAGCATCATCCACACAATTCCGAAGACGGCAAGAGCTAAGTGCGAGAATTATCGCACAATCAGCGTAACACCTCAAGCATCGAAGATGCTTACAAGAATAATATACAGAAGAATGAAAAAGAAAATCGAGAATGTGCTAGGTGACGATCAGTTTGGCTTTAGGAAAAGTAAAGGGACGAGTGAGGCAATTCTGACGTTACGGCTAATAATGGAGGCAAGGCTGAAGAAAAATCAAGGCACTTTCATAGGATTTGTCGACCTGGAAAAAGCGTTCGACAATATAAAATAGTGCAAGCTGTTCGAGATTCTGAAAAATGTAGGGGTAAGCTATAGGAAGATACGGGTCATATACAATATGTACAACAACCAAGAGGGAATAATAAATCAAACACCGGTCTTAATTTGAGGAAGAAATTTCTGAGGATGTACGTCTGGAGTACAGCATTGTATGGTAGTGAAACAGGGACTGTGGGGAAAACCGGAACAGAAGAGAATCGAAGCATTTGAGATGTGGTGCTATAGACGAATGTTGAAAATTGGGTGGACTGATAAGGTAAGGAATGAGGAGGTTCTACGCAGAATCGGAGAGGAAAGGAATATGTGGAAAACACTGATAAGGAGAAGGGACAGGATGATAGGACATCTGCTAAGACATGACTTCCATGGTACTAGAGGGAGCTGTAGAGGGCAAAAACTGTAGAGGAAGACAGAGATTGGAATACATCAAGCAAATAATTGAGGACGTAGGTTGCAAGTGCTACTCTGAGATGAAGAGGTCAGCACAGGAAAGGAATTCGTGGCGGGCCGCATCAAACCAGTCAGTAGACTGATGACCAAAAAGAAAAACAGTAACCAGACTGCAGTTGTAAGAGTCCACGGGCGTTAAAGGGAAGCTGTATATGAGAAGGGACTGAGACAGGCTTGCAGCCTGTACGCAGTGTTATTCAGTCTGGGCATTCGGCACGCAGCGAAGAAAATTAAGGAGAAATTTGGAAAGGGAATTAAGGTTCTGAGAGAAAAAATAAAATGTTTGCTGTTTGCTGAGGACATTGTTGTTCCATCCGGAACAACTAAGGACCTGGAAGAGCAGTTGAACTAAATGAGCAGTGTCTTACGAAGTCGTTATAAGTTGAAAAGAAATAGATGCAAAACAAGGGGCAATAGAATGTAATCGATACTAACGGACCTGGATTATGAAATAAAATACCGAAATTACTTAGTGAGTTTTGTTACTAGGGCAGCCGAATAACTGATGACGGCCAAAGTAGTGAATATGTGGATTGGAACAGCAAGCAATGCATTTCTTAAAGAGAGGGAATTGTTGACATCTAATATAAACTTAAGTGTGGGTAAGTCTTTTCTAAATGTATTTGTATGGAGTGCTACCGATGATAGTTCTGTATGGCTCGCAGAAGAGCTTCTGTAAAGTTTGGAAGGTAGGAGACAGGATACTGGCAGAAGTAAAGCTGTGAGTACCGGCTGTGAGTCGTGCTTCGGTAGCTCAGATGGTAGAGCACTTGCGCGCGAAAGGCAAATGTCCCGATTTCGAGTCTCGGTCGGGCACACACTTTTAATCTGCCAGGAAGTTTCATATCAGCGCACACTCTGCTACAGAGTGAAAATCTCATTCTGGAAACATCCCCGAGGGTGTGGCTAAGCCATGTCTCCGCAATATCCTTTCTTTCAGGAGTGCTAGTTCTGTATAGTTCGCAGAAGAGCGTCTGTAAAGTTTGGAAGGTAGGAGACAGGATACTGGCAGAAGTAAAGCTGTGAGTACCACGCGTGAGTCGTGCTTCGGTAGCTCAGATGGTAGAGCACTTGCCTGCGAAAGGCAAAGGTCCCGAGTTCGAGTCTCGGTCGGGCACACAGTTTTAATCTGCCAGGAAGTTTCACGACAACAACTTATCGAGGCTAGAGACCATGTTACCGCTGTTAATGACGTCCCTTGCGGATGGCTAATTATTTTTCCCGCTCTGGTTGTTTTTCTTTCCGTATTCCTGCGAGATCATTCTTTGATTCTGAATATTGTCCTGACTGTGCAATAAGTTTCAACTTACTCGGCCAACTCAGTTACTATGGGCTCCATATCGGAACGGAATAACGAAGGGGCTGTGCCACAATCTCGCGAAGGTACATGTGACTGATTATTCTGCGTCAGTATCCATATTCCGCATAGAACTGCGAAGTGAATGACAAGGGGCACCTGGTATTAGTACTTCCTCCCGTTACACTCACATGTGGAAGGTGTTTCACAATTACACAACCAAACTTCGAGGAGATGTGGAAGGTGTCTTGAGGAACAGAATGAAGATAGGAACCCGTTTATGGAAACGTCTTCCAACGACACTACAGAGCTTTCTAGCTATTGGCGCCTATAGAAAGGGGTTTGGAAATTCCTGGAACAAACTTCTAGGATTTGTAAAGGGCAGTGAGTACATAGTACACTACTGGCCATTAAAATTGCTACACCAAGAACAAATGCGGATGATAAACGGGTTTTGAAGAACAACTTGAACTGACATGTGATTACATTTTCACGCTATTTGGGTGCATAGATCCTGAGAAATCAGTACCCATAACAACCACCTCTGGCCGTAATAACGGCCTTGATACGCCTGGGCATTGCGTCAAACAGAGCTTGGATGGCGTGTACTGGTATAGTTGCCCATGCAGCTGCAACATGATAAGACAGTTCATCAAGAGTAATGACTGGCGTATTGTGACGACCCAGTTGCTCGGCCACCATTGACCAGACGATTTCAGTTGGTGAGAGATCTGGAAAATGTGCTGGCCTGGGCAGCAGTTGAACATTTTCTGTATCCAGAAAGGCCCGTACAGGAACTGCAACATGCGGTCATGTATTATCCTGCCGAAATGTAGGCTTTCGCAGGGATCGAATGAAGGGTAGAGTCACGGGTCGTAACACATCTGAAATCTGACGTGCACTGTTCAAAGTGCCTTCAAAGCGAACAAGAGGGGACCGAGACGTGTAGCCAATGGCACCCCATATCATCACGCTGGGTGATATGCCAGTATGGCGTGGACGAATACACGTTTCCGATGTGCGTTCACCGCGATGTCGCCAAACACGGATGCGACCATCATGATGCTGTAAATGACGTTTTGCCATTCGTGCACCCAGGTTCGTCGTTGAGTACACCATCGCAGGCGCTCCTGTCTGTGATGCAACGTCGAGGGTAACCGCAGCCATGGTCTCCGAGCTGATAGTCCATGCTGCTGCAAACGTCGTCGAACTGTTCGTACAGATGGTTGTTGTCTTGCAAACGTCCCCATCTGTTGACTCAGCGATCGAGACGTGGCTGCACGATCCGTTACAGCCATGCGGATAAGATGCCTGTCATCTCAACTGCTAGTGATACGAGGCCGTTGGGATCCAGCACGGCGTTCCGTATTACCCTTCTGAATCCACCGATTCCATATTCTGCTAACATCCATTGGATCTCGACATACGCGAGCAGCAATGTCGCAATACGATAAACCGCAATCGCGATTGGCTAAAATCCGACCTTTATCAAAGTCGGAAACGTGATGGTACGAGGCATCACAACAACGTTTCACCAGGCAACGCTTGTCAACTGCTATTTGTATATGAGAAGTCGGTTGGAAACTTTCCTCATGTCAGCACGTTGTGGGTGTCGCCACCGGTGCCAACCTTGTAAGAATGCTCTGAAAAGCTAATCATTTGCATATCACAGCATCTTCTTCCTGTCGGTCAAATTTCGCGTCTGTAGCAAGTCATCATCGTGGAGTAGCAATTTTAATCACCAGTAGTGTATTTTGAACAGGAACCCATGTCCAGAAACGTACCATTTCCTTTCTGCGGAGACTTAAATTATCCTCTTCTGCTCGAGGAACTGAAAACTAGGCGTGACGCAGCACAGTTATTAGGTAACAGTTCGGAAGGAAGCATAACGAAACATCCGTTTATCAACATCTGTTTATCACTTAAGCACATCTGTTTTTACTAACACTTAAACAAACATTATCTCTTTACATTATTCGAAAACAAAAAAAGGACATAGCATACTACACCTACAGAACAGTACCGATGCATTACAACAAAGGCTCGATGTGACGACCACTAATGTTGCTACAGACAATGTACGTACGAAGTATGTTCTGGTACACTCTCTATCCCATCTTCTGTCTCTTGAATTTCTAGTGGAGCGGCCAAAGCTCGTGGCAGTAGATCTTACTCTGTCGCTACAGTAGTTCAGTAAATTAAACTTTGCATACGACCCCACAAGACGTAGTCCACGTGATACTGTCTAACCCATTGCGTACCAGGACATGAACCCTAAGAGTTTTCTCCTTCCCTCAGCAGGCGGGCCGTGTTACAAGTCTGAACTGAAACCGTTCTAGAACGGAAACCGTACGTTTCCTGACATGGCTTCGTAATCAAATTATTATATACCCACTCACCTCTACAAGTCTTAGAAGTTTGTAACGGGAATTTCGGAACCCCCTGTATGTAAGTATATACAGTGCGATTCCATAACGATTTTACAGACTTTCAAGGATGATGCCGAGGATAAATGTATCAATTTGAGATCAGGGACCCTGGTCCGAATATGAACGAGTCGAAAGTTGTAAGTGATAATCGTTCCGGTATGCAGCGGTATACATGTACCGGTACTGTTACTTAGACTGTAATGTTTGCCACTTTCAGCGATGTTAGGATGGATCAAAACAAGAAAAAATTTCCAGTAAATATGGGCTCCAAAATACGTACCTGATGATCTATGAGCATTTACTCATCTTCGCTACTGTGAAACTCATCTCCTGTACGGAACAAGTGCTCATAGTTCTTAAGGTATGCATTTTAGAGCCAATGTTTACTAGATATTTTTTTCTTGGTTTGGTCTATACTAGCATCTCTCAAAGCTGGTTACCCAACAATCATAGTAAGAACAGTACCAGTACTGACTTTCGCTAATAACTTTTGACTCTCTCGTATCCGGACGAGAGTCCCTTAACTCAAATTTATACGTTTATCATTATCTATCATTCCTGAAAGTTTGTAACAACATCATGGAACCAATATACTGACGTCGGTGGCCATTACTGAAGCTCTGTAGCGTCGTTGGATGATGTTTCCGAACACGGGTCATCATGTTGCCCAAGACACCTTCTACATCCCGTCGAAGTATATAGGTGTAATGTTCAAACACTGTGTCTAGCGTGGGGTGAATTAAACACCTCTGTGCGTGCTCTAACTTGCCTAGCTTTGCCTCCGCGTTCCCTGTGAAAGCGACACGTAGTTTGTTATAGTATCTTCCTAGATTCCTATGTAGAGCTGGTCCTTGAAAATGTGAAACCAGCCTTTCATGCGATAGTTTGCGTCTATCAAAGTCATTAACGTACCGTAACAATTTCACGGATCCAAACCATTTCGTGCCCCACAATTCAAGTTATAGATAAGGTATTTAGCATTGTTCTGCAGGATTTCGTGCCATGCCTACCATTTACAAAACAGTAATTTTTCTAAAACTTCGTTGGATGATTAATGTCTGCTCTGTTGATGACGATATGATTGGGGAATACACATAATCGGAAGTTTATGGTTATATCCGAAGGCGAGTCTGATAGACGGTTGAAAGACCTAATTACAGGCTTATGATCATACTAGGAACTTTGTTCTTCCCAAACATGAAAAGATATTTCTTCTGAAGTCAAGATCGCAATGTATTATTTATTTCGCAGTGACCGATTCTGACAGAAGATTGCTGTCATCTACAGATCTACAAATGTAACGAAGGATAAATGACATTAAAAAGCGAATTTTATGACACTGTAAATGAACAATTTTCCAGAAACTGTGTAGTATATAGTAAAATAAATTACACACTTTCAGAAATTTAAATTGCATACATATTAATCACATAGTAGGGACACGTTCCACTCATAATATAGAGTGGGCATATTGGTTTTGTAGTGTTAAGAAGATGAGAATATAAAATACACAGAGCGCCAATATGTTCACGTCGTAAATCAACTGCATCAATGTAGGCACTGAACGGACGTGAAGCTCAGGGCAGAAACTATCAATATCTGTCGCTGGTATATATACAACTACGTCGTTTAACTTACACAGTTTTGTAACACTTAAAGTAGTCTGTGAATAGAAACGATGGGGAATTCTATGTCGACTCTACTTTGAACCAAAGAACGTTATTAACAAGTTATTGGCAGCCTAGCATAATCCTCTAAAGATTGTCTGATATCATCAGTAAATTTATTTTTTAATTATTTAGAGCAACATTCGTGAAGCACATGAATGATGATGATAATCTTTCCATTGACAGTTAAGATCATATGTCAGTGCACTTTCATAGTAATTATAAAAGCTAATTTACACAAATGAGTGGTTGCATACACACAAACACCTGACGACACTTAGATCCATTAAAATGACAGATGTGAAAATAATAAACATGTGGGAAATGCTAGAAGTACACTGCCGCATGACAAATAAATTAGAGTAAAATAGGAAACACAGGTATGAAGTAATGTATATGTGGATATACTGGTATGTGTGTTGTACACTGGTTATAAAGAAACTTATCGTTGTTACCTATGATTGTATGGATAACTGTCCATAATTAAGTTCTATACAAAGAAGTACGTGACCAACGTCATTAATCATCTAGGATAGGATAAAGAGTTATGTAGGAAGTAAAAGTAACATTTATCTAGTTACAGCACCATAAAAAGCAAGTGTAACACAAATAAATACTTTTCTTAGCTGGGTGTCGAACATAATTACTATTTTTTGTAACAAATAAGTGATGGTAGTAAAAGTAAAGCATCCCATTTACATGACCTACACCCACAGTTATGTTATCCATACAATCATAGGTAACAATGATAAGTTTCTTTATAACCAGGGTACACCACACATTCTGCTTTATTACTCTATGTTACGAAGGAAACGTTTTCCCGCTATGTGATTATTTGTGTACACTTCAAATTTCCGAAGATATGTAATTTATTTTGTTATATACTAACCAACTTCTGGAAAACTGATCTTTTACTGTACTATAAAAGAAACCTTTCAAAATC
The DNA here is from genome assembly GCF_023864275.1 of Schistocerca cancellata. NCBI lineage: Eukaryota > Metazoa > Arthropoda > Insecta > Orthoptera > Acrididae > Schistocerca > Schistocerca cancellata. The sequence goes on from NC_064633.1 coordinate 16,122,608, forward strand.
ATTTATCATTTATTACATTCGTAGATCAGAAGATGTCAGCAAGTCTGTGGAAACCAATTATCGTGAAATAAATGATATTCAGCGATCTTGGCTTGAAAAGATATTTTTTTCAGTAAATTGAAAGATAACTCCCAGTACACCATCATGTATACCCTAACATTCCTAAACAATCTACCATACAGCTTTAATTTCACTCTAGGTTAATTTGAATTTGGTGTCTTCTGTGACAAATACAACACCTATGTTACCCATGAGCCTATTTTTTGATGCGCACGTAAATTTTTCCCAAAAATCTCACTACTAATAATTTCTGATTTCAATACATCTGATTTTAATTATCTTTCTGTATCTATTTTTGTGGCGAGGTTCGTAGCGACAAACACTTCGCTGTAGAAACGGCTTACGAAGTCACCGCCATACTTTTAATAGCGGGCCGACCGGTCCGCTGGAACAGTGAACAGAAAGATGAAAACCCAAACACTCTGATTAAATAAAAGTCGGTACTTATCTTTATTAACGAAGATACAGAAACACAGTAGTGAACTCCGTGTCTACAGAAATCTGTCTAGTTCGAGTCGGAGCGGCTAGGTCAGCGTCGGCTGACGACAAACAACAACTCTGCTGCGATGAACACACAACTGACTAGCAAGTACACAAATCGGTGGTGAGTATACAACTGAGCGGCGAATACAGAACTGTCCTAGCGCTCGCGACTCCGGCGCTTAAGAAGCCAGAAGCCAGCGGTGGCGCGCGCAGACTTGCGGCGATTTCCTGTATCGCTGGCGCTGCTTATGCGGACGGCGTCCGGACTTTGATGCTGCCAACCTTTTGGCAGCGGGCTCGGTTGGCATTACTGGCTAGGATATAACACTTATTTTTACGAGAGCTTCACTGCTGTTTATGGGCGCTCTAAAGTGTAGCACTTTGTAGCAAAGGCTTCAGCAATTCATCAGTAGGGTTTCATTACTCTCCCCTGTTGGATCATTTCGTTGCTTTTTACACTGACACTGCGATGTCTTCTGTGGCTGTTGTTATCTGGACTCGGTGGTGATTAGCCTAAACAAAAAAAGACAAAAAAAAAACAGAAAAATAAAAAAAGTGATGTACATCAACAGTCAGCTACCTTGTACAACAGCCTTGATGTATCATGCAAGTCTAGAAAGTGGCAGCCTAGACCGTAACAGAATCTTTGAAGTTGCTGATGTATGGCTTCCTCCCTACTCAAAACTAGGTTCACGAACAACTCTGGGAAGAATGATGCAGACTGTGAGCGCTGAAATCCCATTTCGGCTTGAATTATCCAAGTAGGACCACGGAGCCCAGACTACAGGGACCATTTGTTCCAACATGTGCCACAACCTGCAGGTTGATTGTCCGTTGATCCCCCAGCAGATGTCCTAAGAGCCTCTTCAACATGGTGAATGAAGCCTCCAACCGTACACATGAGTACATCTGCCGTTATTTCCCATTCCCTGCTGCAATTTGCCTGAAGGGTACCATTATTCGCTTATATTTGACCTGGCGACAATTAATGAACCCCGCCCATGTGTGTTTGCCTCTGCTTGACAAGGCATATAGCACGTTTCTAAACGGGTAAAGTGTGTCTCGCTGACTCAGCTTTAGTTTTGGGGGGAAGATAGCACCTTTAGCTTATTGGGTACAAAATACTAATTTCTCTTACCTAACCTGTACAGGATGCCTAGCGTTACCATTGAAACGCCACACACGAATGGTGTTGAATCCTGTGCTTATTGTGGAGGAGACAGTATCCACAGGGAAAGACAGACTTCAGGTTCACTTGGTATCTGTGCCCTCTCAAGATATCCATTCACAGCAAGTAAACAGGGCAATTTTAGGCTGCTTACGAACAACAAGTAACTCACTTCGTGCCTGAGAACAGCATTCAAAGTGATTCTGCGTCGTACCTGGTGATATTTTTAAAAGAACATTAAACTACTTTAAATTAAACTTAGTGATTCTCTTCCAATTTCTGGGTCCGTTATGCTGCAAGTGTTACCGTTAAGAAGCAATTAACGACAAAGAAAGATACTTCAACTACGATAATAGTAAACCATGTGATAAAAGTTATTGATTTCTGGAAATTACTTCGATTGTTTGGTTGTTTTCTATTCTTCTATGCTGCGGTCACTCACAAAACAATCTCAAACTAGCGGATATTTACGATAAATATAGTCTACACACCGGGTGAGAAGAAAACAAAACGTAACGCTTTACTATAGTTACAAGATACGTCGTATAACATGTCTTTTGAGTATATTTTATAATGAAAATAATACGTAACTAAATTCGCAGGTGATTTTACGATATCGAAGCTGCGGAAATTATTACATATAGATGTTACCACCAGCACTGGCTCCGTCTTGGCCGGGCGTCAAGTTCAGCTGGGTTGCTATGACCGATTTGGCTACATCACTTCGTACATTGCCTATTCTGTACCAGGGTTCGTCAACAGTAGTGGCTGCTAAGTGATGGTGTTCCAGTCTATGAAAAGCTATGACGAGATGTTCTCAACTGACTAGAGAACAGGAGGACCTGCTGGCCAGGGCAGCAGTAGAAGACCTGTATCGAAGCACTTCTGGACAGCAAAGATGACAAGGGCTCTTGTGTTATCTTATTAAAAAATAACGTCACCGAGGCCTACACTAGGGCCCAATCATCGGCCTTAACAGTTGAGAAAAGTAATACCTGCTGTCCAAATAATCAGCTGTGTGAACCAGAGTTGGTCGTCTTGGCGTCACTACATAATATCAAGTCAGTTGATGGATTCGTACAACGATGACGAATGCACTCCAGCAACGTTCATAGTCCCCAGAGCCTCCACACATTGCTGCAATTATTATGACGCTGCACGTAGAACTAGGTCTCAACTGAAAAGATGGCCGACATACTAACAGTCCCATGTGCTCCAGACATCGTCAGACTGTCCATATACGTACTTGCGACGTGGGATCGTGCACGCCCAAGCAATCAATGTACCGGTCGTCTATGGCACCAGTCATATGGGGTCGTTGATGTCTTATTGGGTGCTACTCACGTGGGACAATTGAGATCCAGCATGGAGTCAAGTAGAATCCTCTTCAGTCCATCGATAATGTATCTGCATGACAGTCATGGAAACCCAGCCAATGCGGGCAGTAACATAGTGCAACAATAAACTGTACTACCGGTAGGTCACAATTCTGCTGCTGTGTAAATCTGACGCATCCCGGTAGATATTTCTCTTTTTTACTCGAGGCATAACACGATCTTCTCAAAGACAATGAACTTTCGAATGCTGTTTCTGAATGAGGTACCGCTGCGTAATGTATCTTTATACACACAATGTAGATGATGCTACTCCTGCCTACATTGTGTGGCTGTGCTGAAGCGCTGATCACTGTATACCCAAGCGTATAATACATACACATCGTGCCAGTTTGACTGCTGTTGCATGCCACCTTCATGCTGTTGAAACTGAAATGACTAGCAGGACATGTATAACTACTTCAAAAGAAATCAGATACCACCAACGCGCTGGCAGTGATATGTCCTACCCAGGGCATGAATTAGTTTGTTAGCACGCTCATTTTTGGTTGTCTGTGATTAAACTGCAGCTATTTCGATCAGGTCCCAAAATTCGCCTAATCAGTCAATGATCCATACACAATAGTAAGGCTGCCATCCCCTTTCTGTCATCAAGAATACATAAACTGAAATACTGAGTAGGATATAGCGAAGTGTACGTGTTGCTCCAAAGTTACAGGTGGGTTCCTCCAATTAGTTGACTCTCGCAATTTTCTCCTTAAGACCTGATACTGTCAAACTGTGAACAATGAGTATGTTTGGTTCAATGTGTATCATTTATGGCCTCTTCATGACATTTAAGAAGAAGCATTATATTTGCCTGAAAGTGAGAGAGCCGCGCGGGATTAGCCGAGAGGTCAGAGGCGCTGCAGTCATGGACTGTGCGGCTGGTCCCGGCGGTGGTTCGAGTCCTCCCTCGGGCATGGGTGTGTGTGTTTGTCCTTAGGATAGTTTAGATTAAGTAATGTGAAAGCTTAGGGACTGATGATCTTAGCAGTTAAGTCCCATAAGATTTCACACACAATTGAACATTGAAAGTGAGAGAAAAGTCCTGTCTCTCTGCTATAGACTCGGACTCCCAAGTGTTTTCAGTTACATTATGTGACTTGCTTTTTCTCCATCCAGTAATTACCAGATCAAGAGGCATGACACAAATTTCAATGCATCAGTCGACCCATGGACTGCATTGTGAGCTACGAAGTAGAACTGTGCGTTGCGCCCATACCACAGGTAAGTCTCTCACCAGCCTCAGTTTACAATGTCGCGTCAGGACGCACTGTGATCTCCACATCAGTGCATAATAGAGATGAATATTTCACTATACAGGGTGATTCAAAAAGAATACCACAACTTTAGGAATTTAAAACTCTCCAACGAAAAAAGGCAGAGCTAAGCACTATCTGTCGGCGAATTAAGGGAGCTGTAAAGTTTCATTTAGTTGTACATTTGTTCGCTTGAGGCGCTGTTGACTAGGCGTCAGCGTCAGTTGATGCTAAGATGGCGACCGCTCAACAGAAAGCTTTTTGTGTTACTGAGTACGGCAGAAGTGAATCGACGACAGTTGTTCAGCGTGCATTTCGAACGAAGTATGGGAAACAACTCAGTATGAACGTGACTCGCCTAAGGTGAACGTTTTCTGTGCCATTTCAGCCAATAAAGTTTTTGGTCCCTTTTTCTTCGAAGGTGCTACTGTAACTGGACTACAGTATCTGGAGATAGAGAATTGGCTGTTCCCTCAGCTCGAACAAGAAGCACAACAATTCATATTTCAGCAGGATGGAGCGCCACCACATCGGCACTTATCTGTCCGTAACTACCTGAACGTCAACTACCCGAGGCGATGGATCGGCCGCCAGGCAGCCCGTGACAGAGCAACTTCATCACAGGCCTCCAAGAAGCCCTCATCTTACCCCCTGCGATTTTTTCTTATGGGGGTATGTTAAGGATATGGTGTTTCGGCCACCTCTCCCAGCCACCATTGATGATTTGAAACGAGAAATAACAGCAGCTATCCAAACTGTTACGCCTGATACGCTACGGAGAGTGTGGAACGAGTTGGAGTATCGGGTTGATATTGCTCGAGTGTCTGGAGGGGGCCATATTGAACATCTCTGAACTTGTTTTTGAGTGAAAAAAACCTTTTTAAATACTCTTTGTAATGATGTATAACAGAAGGATATATTATGTTTCTTTCATTAAATACACATTTTTAAAGTTGTGGTATTCTTTTTGAATCACCCTGTACAATGGTAACCGTTTTTATCATATTAGGTAAACTTTTCCGGTAAGCTCCGTTTATGTGGGTACGAAAGTTTGCCACACCAAGGTACATATACAGGTGACACTTTTACGTATTGGTACATCATTAATTCTGATAACAGGACTCAAACTGTAACGTTTTATGGGTGGACATTTGGCGATAGAAAACTCAATTAGCCAACGTCTTTCTTGAACCATATGCAGGGTAACTTTCACTACCGTCTCTAGCTGTAGTTTGTTCTTATACTCGACTAGTAGCAGATCATCAACATAAACAGTTGCACCCAGTGGTTCTAATACGCTTTATGGACTGTCTGAAACTGGTTCCAGAAGGATAACCCAAAGGGTACGCCCAGTGAATGAGCCTTGAGACAAGTATTTGTTGATTATTTTTGCCGGAATCTTCTTGGGAACAGAAAGAGTAACCTCACTATGAGCACAGCGATCAAGAAACATTTATAACGTTTAACTGGAGCATTAAGATGCCTCAACCCCGGTAATACAGAAGATTATAAAAGATACCAGATATACCAATCACGATAGCGGTTATGCACAGCATCTCTTAATCCTGAATCAGTTATAAAGCTTGAGTAATAGCGTCCTCAGTAAACATACCCTAACTAAAGCCAGACTGCCTGTAGTTCATTCCAGTTTCGCTCATGTGGGCATTAATCTCCTTTTTTGTGACTTTTTAAAAGGGTTTCACTATCGCATTCAGAAATCAATTGGGTTTGTATGATTTTTTTTCTGGCTAACTTCCTCCACATTTTATTATTTCTTCTCTTTCCAAATAGCTCAAAATTTTGCACGAGCAAGGCACCGTCCGCTTGTATGTGAGCAAAGGGTGTTCCCAAACACTTTAATATCTCTACTGGAATTTTGTCTTCACCTGGTAACTCACTATTTTTCATTGTGCGACAGATAAGTCAACTTCATTAACAGACACATTGTTCTCGTAACTCACAGCCATTTGTTCTCTGAACATCTAACAGTGATCAGTATTTCCTCCTTGCCGGTCATCTGGGAATGGAACTGTAAATAGCTTTTCGACGGACTGCTGACACCTTTAGCTGACCGTTATCTGTCAACGTCGGCAGAACCGTCAGAGACTTGGTCCTGTGCGTCACAAGTTTACAGGACACGGGCATGAGCTAATCTGCAGGTGTTCGAAAACATACAGGTCCCGCCGATCCCTTCTTAATTTGACATCATAACTTGTTTTGGAAATCGTGCTTTATCTCTCGCTAATTAGTGATTAACACTGCGCTACTACCTGCACAAAGACCTCTTTGATACGTTCTACAGATCTTTCCCCACAGCTGGGTGAGCTCCGCATTCCAGAGGGTACTTTCTGCAGCCATGGCATTCCTGCTTCTAGGAACTGCAATATTAACTGCATCAGGTAGATCCCCTGTTATCTCTATAGCATTCTTCTTGATATCTTTGTCACAGAGTATTAATCCTGAACATTTGTCTTCTTTGTTCCCAGTTTGTCATCTCGAAATATTGGAAAGATTTCTGGGAGCTAGTTTTAAACTGTATTTCAGTTGTTGTCTAGTTACTCAGGAAAAAATTAATTAAAATGTGCTCATTTGTAGCTTGACTTTGAGTCACATTGTATAGATCTACAGTGCCGACTATTCGTTATGGTAGTGTCGTATTTGGTGATGTCCGTGCTCGTTCATCATGTGTCCATGGGATCTCTGACAAATTTGGCACGTGAAGCCGAAGCTCCGCGGTATGTCATGCCACTCACTGTAACGAAAATCCGATTCTCTGTTGGTCTGAATTGTGTATTTAGCATCTGTCATCATAATTAAAACTTCGAAGAAACGCTTCAGTTTTATTATATGTATAGACGTCTCGCCGCTCTCTCTCTCTCGTATTTACATGTTTCCGAAAGAGAGATTAATTGTATTACAAGTGCCTAGTCATCGTATGACTTTCTCATGTGTTATTACAAAGGCTGATTGTTGCAGCTATCGACATCCGCAGTGATAACTTGTGCATTTCCTTAAGTCTGTCGTATGCCGACTTGTATGGTCGCTCTTGTAAACGTAATTCCACCTCATCTCCACTACCAGCTCCCTGGTTTCGTTCATAGTCAGTCTGCCACAAATTGCATTAAGGTGTGAAACGTGTTTCGTGTTCAGCAGATTTAAAATACACATGGTATGTATGTGTGTGTAAACCTCTGTAACTTAAGAGCATTTCTACTAGGCGGAGTTGCAACTTGTTTGTACGTGGCATCAGCATCAAAATGCTCATCTCTTCTATGAAATACATGCACAACTAGGCCCATAATGCGTTCTGCGATTGGGAAAGGTATCTGGGGTCGAATTCGTATCAAGTGTCGATGTGTGTGGAGACATATAGAGGACTTAAGAAACGGTAAAAATGGAAAGTGCACGCTGGAATATAACGATATTATGAAAAGTGTAGTCGCTACTCGTCGTATAGCGGAGATGCTCAGTCGAAGATAGGCACAACAAAAAAAACTGTCAGAAAGTGAGCTTTCAGCCAAGGAGCGCTTCATCGGAAATGGACAACATACACACACACACACACACACACACACACACACACACGAGGCGACTCTTCGATCAGCTGGGAGATGCAAACGGATGGTAGAGCTAAGGAGGAGGCTGGGGTGGGGATGGGATGGTATATCAGGGTAGGGGTGGGGGATGGTAAAGTGCTTCTTGTGGGAGCACACAGACGAGGTGAAGAGAGGGCTGGACAGCTAATTGCAGTTAGGAAGTTTGATGTATGGCAAGAAGAAGGGAGGGGGGCAGCGGAAAATGAGAGAAGTAAAAAGGCTGTGGGTGTGTTGGTGGAATCGAAGGCTGCGTAGTGATTTAATGGGAACAGGGAAGGGGCTAGATGGGTGAGGACAATGATTAACAAAGGTTGAGGCCAGGAGGGTTACAGGAATATGGGATATACTGCAGTGAGAGTTCCCAGCTGCGTAATTAAAAAAAGCTGGTATTAGTGGGAAGGACTCAGATGGAACAGTCTGTGAATCAGTCATTGAAATGAAGAACGCCATGTTTGATGGCGTGCTCAGCAGCGGGGTGGTCAAGCTGTTTCTTGGACAGACAGACAGATTGCTTGTTGGTTGTCATGCCCTTGTAAAATGCAGCACGGTGGTTGCAGCTTAGCTTGAACATCACATGACTAGTTTCACAGGTAGCCCTGCCTCTGATTGGATAGATGATACTGGCGCAGGTGGTGGTTGGAGGATGTATAGGACGGGTCATTGATCTAGGCGTATTACAGGGACATGAGCCATGCTGCAAGGGGTCGGGAGCAGGAGCTGTGTAGGGATGATCAAGGATATTGAGTAGATTCAGTGGGTGGCAGAATGCCACTATGGGAAGGATATTGGGTAGGACATTCCTCATTTCAGGGTACAATAAGAGGTAATCTAAACCCTAGTGGAGAATGTGATACAGTTGGGTCAGTCGTGGGTGATACTGAGTCACAAGGGGAATGCTCCTCTGTGGGTGGGCAGTGGGACTTTGCGAGGTGGGGGGTGATTGGGAGATCTGTTTTTGCACAAGGCTGGAGGGTAATTACAGTACTGTAATGAACCTTCCAGCTTTGTACAAAAACAGTTCTCCTTTGCCCACATTTTCGTAAACCTCCTGCCGTCAACTACTGTTAATCATTGGCCTTACCCATCTAGCCCCCTCCCTCCTCCTATTTCAGCATTACACAGCCCTTTATTCCGCCAATGCACCAACAGTCTTTTGATTTCTCTCCTTTTCCGCTACCCCTCACCCCCTCCCTGCCCCCCATCTAATCCCCCAACTGCATGTAACCTGCCCTACCATCTCTCACACTCGTCTCTCTGGCTGCAATAAGCAGAACTTTACTGCAGCCCCCATCTCTACCCTGCTATCCCTCCCTGTCCCCACCTCAGCCTCCTCCTTACCCCTGTCACTCAGTTGATTCTCCCATCATGTGCTGCTGCTTGCATTGTGCACTCAGCAGCCAGACACTGTGCTCATTTGTGTGTTAGTTGCATTTGCGTGAAGTGTGTGCATGTGTGTGTGTGCTTAAGCACTGCTGCAGCAACAACTGTGAAAATGCAATAGAAACAGCCACGAGCTGCAAAAAGTAATAGTCAAAAGCTCTTGACCTAGGTTTTAACCCACACAAGAAGGTCTTCTTTAGAAGTCTTATTACCTAGAAATAAGTGTATCAAGATAAACGCAACATTCAAGAAATTAGGAATTAATGAAAACACACCATTCATACAGTGGAGATTATTACAATATGCAATAAAAATGCGTACACCTGTCATCATAAATGCAAGCTGAATGGCCACGTGCGAAACATGACAGGGTGGTCGACTGGCCAGGTAACTAACATGAGCACTGATTCATTTCGAAAACGCCAAAATAATTTAAAGAAAATCTCTGGTAGCAGGTCGATATGGGTGCTACCCATGGCTAAACCAAAAGGCTGTGTGCACAATTTATTGTCAAATTTAAAATAGTTATATTTGAGAAAGATTCCAAGCTGATCCATGAGCTCAGTAATTTCCTGTACAGTTATTTTCTTGCGGATTACCATATTCTTCTATACTATTTTCAGAATAGTGTCTACTGGGATATTAGTGTATAAGCGAACTACATCGAAGGAAAGTAATTTTGTCTGAGGACAGCATTTAACATTAGTTAATCTACTGATCAAGTCTTCAGAATTTTTCACCTAAAGGCTTTTCCCGAAAATATAACACTCTTTAAGCTTTGTGTTAAAAAACCCAGCTAACTTGTGATGAGAACTATGAGTGCTGTCTGCTATCGTACGGATCGGATGCCCCTGTTTTTGGACTTTAAATTGGCTCCTCAGCATTGGTGGTTTAGGATTCGCATTTACTAGCCATTTTTACGAAACTGGCTTACCAATTTTTCGGTATTATTCAGACCGATTCTAATTCCTATCTGTAGTTTATCCACCGGGTCCACCTCTGCCTCAACAATGCCATTCTCTTCGAATTTTTTTTCTATACATTCATTTGTATAAGCCACAACTACTGTATTGGCTTTGTCGGCTTTAGTTACAAGAGCATCATTCTACGATGTGTGCTGCTTGCTACTATATTCTCAACTGTCTATTACAGTGTTTGTGTTGTGCCTATCTGCGACTTAGAATCTCCGCTATATGGTGAGTAGCAACTATCCTTTTCATAATATTGTTACTGAAGGAACTCCAGTAGACTTAAATAAATAATACGAGATATTTTATTATTGCTATGACACTTATTTCCACATTTAGCTATGGTCAATCTCAATATGTTCCTATCATCTACCCCCAAACACAGCATGAGAATTTTCCGTTTATGGAGACAGTGCTGGAAGTCTTTCTCTGTGAGCTCTTTGATGATGCATGCAGTTCTTCCATACACAGCTCTAACGGACTGAAATGTTGTTCCTTTCAATCCAGATTTGAGCTTGGGGAATGGATAAAAGGGACATGGTGCTAGGTCAGCGAAGAGTAGAGCAGTCTAACACTGGGATGCTTTACTTAGCTAGAAATCTCTTAACAGGTAATGCGATATGAGCAAGTGTGTTGTCTTAATGCAGAAACCATGTGTTGTTCCTCCACACTTGTGGTCGTTATTTTATCATTCAGTCACGGAGTTGAGCAAGAACCTCTAGGTAGTAATGTCGCTTAATAGTCTGATCTTCAGGAAACCAGTGGAGATACAAAATTCCATGAATATCGAAAAAAATCATGATTTGCTCATTCGAGCTTTCTGCGCTCTGTGAGAAGTTGGGCCCTTCCAGTGCATGTATTGGTGCTTAGTTTCTGGATCATAAGTGAAAAACCAAGACTCGTCACATGCCATCATGATTACCAAGATATTAGGATCATTTTCAATGGTATTCAAAGTGTCAGTGCAAACATTTTCACGAGCTTCATTTTGTTCGATCGTGATAATTTTCAGCACCAGCCTCGCACACAGTTTTCTCATGTTCAATTGGTTATGTAATATTCATTGGCAATTTCTTCAGTTTCAACAAGCGATCGAATACTCGAACGACTGTCAGGTCGAATCAGATTACCTACTTTATCTATACTTGCATCCGTTTTTGACGCTGAAGGGCTGCCCGGGCGTAAGTCTTCTTCAATATCTTCTTGGTCATCTTGGAAACTCTTTGACTCACTCAAAAACTCGGACACGTGACGAACAGTGTTCGCCGCACATTTTGTTCATGAAAGAGATTCTGGTAGCAGTTTTTTTCAGGTTCCATGTGAAACTTGACGACAATTCATTGCTCTGTTATTACACTTTAAATTTTTCTGACGAAACAAGATAACAGGTGTTCCAACTGCTGATTTGTCTGCAGACATCAGAGGTGCCGCATTCGACTGAAAAGGCTTCATACTTCATAATTATTAGTCATTCATCTTTGGCGCTTGCGTACTTCCAACATCAATGCCGTTATTTTGTAGCCACACCTCGTACATCCATTTTTGCGACTTTAATAATAGTCTTATTTAGATCATATGCATTTCGATTTAATTCAAAGCATCTTCAGTGGTCTCAATAACAGTTTGGTTTTTTTTACAAATCTCTTTCCCAAGATGGTAGACGGTTCCCGTGTTTGAAATTACTGCTATGAAACAGTACGAAACTACAATTATTACCGAAGGATTTTTTGTTTCCTTCTTCAATCCTAATGTTCCTCTTCACGCGGGTGGTCGATTTTGATACACTGCACTCCACTGACAATATTCCCTCGCGTTGTCTCCTAACCGTCTCTGTCGGCAGAGAAGCAGCTATATAATTCCGAGCACACCTGTCTTCCACATTGGATGCTAGCAATTCGATTCTCGGCGCTCGAGTAGGAACGATGCTGAATTGTAAGCTTCTCTTTCATTCCCTTGGAAGAACGTGAGTTCCGTTTTCTCAGATGGCTATCCACAGAGTTCTTAATAGATGCCCTCATTAAGTAGTTCTTGAGTCTGCCTCAAATAAAATTTCAAAACAAATTAGCTGTTCGTGAACTGTGTCCGGTTCTTCCTGCGTCCTCACACAGCATGAAAACTCCCTGTTCGGTGTACTAACAAAATTCTAATGAAAACGACCGGTACAAAATAATATGAAAACTAGCTCGTTTGGCTTTTAGACAACGATTTACATTTCCGAATTTGTTAAAAACACAAATGTAAGCTACTACACTGAGGCTGTCACTGATACCACTTCACTGTAAGCTGTCAGAATACTGAACCCATGAAACACTGAACCATGCGACTAACGGAGTGGATTCGGTTGTTTCTTCCCACTTGGTTGGCGGTATTGGTTCAAATGGTTCAAACGGCTCTGAGCACTGTGGTGTCACCGCCAGACACCACACTTGCTAAGTGGTAGCCTTTAAATCGGCCGCGGTCCGTTAGTATACGTCGGACCCGCGTGTCGCAGCTATCAGTGATTGCAGACCGAGCGCCGCCACACGGCAGGTCTAGAGAGACTTCCTACCACTCGCCCCAGTGGTACAACCGACTTTGCTAGCGATGGTTCACTGACAAAATACGCTCTCATTTGCCGAGACGATAGTTAGCATAGCCTTCAGCTACGTCATTTGCTACGACCTAGCAAGGCGCCATTACCAGTTACTATTGATACTGAGTCATGTACAGTCAAGAGCGACGCTCATCATTAATGGATTAAAGTTAAGTATTCCACCAGCTACGTCCGTTTTTCTAAAGTCTAATTTCCTTGTCCTGTTCCAGACCTCACGCCAGCCTGCGTGAGCTAAAACGCGTGCCTTTCGGCTTCCGCTAGTAACACGGTGTTGGCTCTCCTGCCAACCCACAACAAGCACTATGGGACTTAACTACTAAGGTCATCAGTCCCCTAGAACTTAGAACTACTTAAACCTAACTAACCTAAGGACATCACACACATTCATGCCCGAGGCAGGATTCAAACCTGGGACCGTAGCGGTCGCGCGGTTCCAGGCTGAAGCGCCTAGAACCGCTCGGCCACTCCGGCCGGCGCGGTATTGGTGTTCGAGATAGTCACGCGGGACAAGTACCCGTAAAAGCTCTGACATCTGTATTCCATCGACATTAAGACTTTCAGGTCCAAGCAAGGAAAAGGGAAACATTGACTAACTACAAGGCTGCACCTGTCAAGAGCAAAAAACGTTCATTATCGTCTTGCAGCGGTCCTCAGTCCGTATGATGAGAACGTATGCAGCGGCGGAACATCATGTTTCCATAGACTTCGTGTCACGATACTTTACTTAGCTTCTGGCCCTAGAAAAGTAGGGTCGTTGCTAACTAGAAGGAAGAGCAAAGACAAAGGACTACACATTGTGACACAGCGGAGTGGGCACGTCTTTTGCTGACAGAGGTTTCATATTTTGCCTCAGCTCCCATCGTCAAAAGAAATCGGAATTTCATGTCAACCAAATGGTTATCTTGTGTGGATGTGTCCAACTGTGTGTAAGGTGCCTATCTTGCGATTACCTACAAAGTTTTCATCAGACTTCCCAAAACCATATTTGTTGCACCAGAAACCAATGGCAATGGTTCTGTGCCAATGGGACCAACTTGACTTTCTCACTCCAGGGGTTTCGGGGGTTTCTTTTCTGTCCTTCAACGCTTTATAATGGGTACATGAATCATTCGTAGATCCAATAGCAACTGGTTGGTCTGCACGATACTTAACTGTTACGTTGTACGAGACTACGGCTTGGTGAGTATCCAACGCAAAATTTATCTTCTTGGACAGTTGTTCTAATTCATTGTCGCGCGATTGGTCTCTACTAACCGATGATGTTTCATTCGATGCATATCATCCTCGTTTGCATTTTTCTTTTTCTTCTCGTGTGCTTACTCAATGTGTCTGTGGCAATCAATACGTTCAATTACATTTCGCTCTTCCCATTACTCTGCTGTTCTACTAGATCGAAATTTGGATTGGTCTGCAGCATGCGAGTTCTGCGGCCTAAAATGCTCCGTGTTATTGGCGAAATCACAATACGGTTAAATTGTATAAACTGAGGGGTTATCTCCATTGCGAAGCAATGTGCGATGCGAATAATCACAAATGACCTGAAAATGGAACATTGATTCACATTTTTGCTACCGTATAACAGTCTGTCTCTTCAAATGTCACATTATTTCTCATATGAACCACAAAACTTAATTCATTTCATGAAACGATTGCAATGAACTTACAACAGAATCACAGTTCAACTGAAAATGCATTATTTAAAATGCATAACGGAAAAAAAGGTCAATCAAATATGTGGTTCCTGTCGTCAGTTATGGCCGAGAATGCAGTTTGTCCGAATTTTTCGACTTTCCTTTGTAATTGTCCAGAATTTTTTCCTTTGAAAATTTTGCAAGTCCATGATGAACAAAGGAAAAAAGATAAGTACAGATATCTATGGTTCGAATCGTGAGTTACGGTCTTGAATTCATACAAAAATCCCATCATAAAAGCACTTCCAGGTTTTCCCAAATTTTCAGATTTCCGAGCAAGTTTTTCAATATTTTTTCCTTAGAATCGTATTTGGCCCATTACGAACATCTCAAAGAAAAAAAATTGTCAAATCAGTCCAGCCGTTCTCATTGCATGCCCTTACCAACGAATTCAATATATATATAATATATATAATATAATCCTATTTCTTGAACTTTAATGTTAACTCTTAATAGGAGTCAATAAACAGACAACACACATACAACTACTCAGACAAGTTTCCAGTCGCTGATAGTGCTACCCGTCCAAAGCCAGGGCCTGGGTTGCGATATTTACTAAAATTGTTTGTCTAGACGATGTGAAATGTAACGAAAAAGTGTGGATTGTAGTGGGGAAGGCGAAGGATCGAGTTAGGTTTATTAGGAGGATGTTAGGAAAATGTAGTTCATTTGTAAATTAGATGGCGCAAGAGCCCTAGTTCGACCGTTTCTTAAGTATTGCTCGAATATTTAGGACTCAAATTATGTCGGGTTAAAGGACGACGTCGAAGCAATTCATGGGCAGTCTGCTAAATCTGTTACCAGTAGTTTCGATCAACACGCAAATATTACGAAGATCCTTTCGGAACTGAAATTGGAATCCTTGGAGAGAAGGCAACGTTCTTTTCGAGAAACACTATCGATATCATTTAGAGAACCGGTAGTTGAAGCTGACTGGAGAACTATTCTACTGCCACCAACGTGCCTTTCGTGTAAAGACCACAAAGATAAGAGAAATTACGGCTCACACGGAGGCATACAGAAAGTAGTTTTCCCTTTGCTCTGTTTGCGAGTGGATCAGGAAAATAAATGATACAAGGTAACCTTTGCCACGGACCATACTTTGGCTTCTGGGGTATGTCTGTAGGTATAGATGCAAAAGCCAAGCACTGAAGACAGAAAACGTGCATATGATTTGAGGCACTGCAGCGTCACAGCGAGCAAATTTCCCAGACTAAGGTCATCCAGGATTTGAGATTCAGAGCACTTAGAACCTCCAACAAACTTTTCACATAATTTCAGACTTTTTCTAAACTTTTCATCGCTGACATATCCCAAAAATGATGAACGGGAAATACGTAATCGGTTACAACGTTTTCGCTGTTCAGCATCAGATATGGCGTTTTATTTCAAAACTTCTTTACCAGTAACTCTAGTCACAATACATTTTCCAGACAGCATTGACATAAACTTCCGAGTGCACTTGCGAAATTATATCAGAGTATGACTAAAGATATATCAGAAACGTACAGATGCGTGAAAAGCTAGCTTTTTTAAAAACGGAGAGCAAATTATCCACGCTGTCATTCACCGCGTGTTTGACAGATGGTTCAGATGGCTCTGAGCAGTAGGTCATCAGTCCCCTAGAACTTAGAACTACTTAAACCTAACTAACCTAAGGACATCACAAACATCCATGCGCGAGGCAGGATTTGAACCTGCGACCGTAGCGATCGCGCGGCTCCAGACTGTAGTGCCCAGAGCCGCACGGCCACTCAGGCCGGCAGTGTTTGACAATTAGAGAAGTTAGCGACTTCCAACAAACTTGAAACATGATTTCAACTATGTTGGAAACTTTTTCTCTCGTACAGCCCCACAAAATAATGAAGGACAAACAGTTTATCGCTTACTAAATTTTCGTTATTCAGTTTCTGAACCTTCTCTTAATAATCATCTCATGGGTGAATTACATTTTGTGCTCTTAATTTTATGCTGCCTGAAAAGAGAGTGACGCATCCAGCAGACATGGGCTGGTGCCAGCATCTAAGCTGGCTGGACATTAAAGCAGGCGGAGGTTGCAGAATTCTGACTGCAGATTACTTGAGTATATACTGTGTGAGGGGTCGCAACCAGCACTCACAGTCTCATGTCCTTCCCTTAGTGAACAAAGGCCAAAAACTCAACCTGTTCCTTTCTATTCCTACATCTCCCTGTTTTTATTTATTTTATTGTGATTGTCTATGTCATCCATACGTCCTGATGTTACAAATGTCACTTCTGTCTTTTTCTGTGTTTATGTATTACTTTCCAGAGGTAATACCTCTTCAAGCCATTCTTTAGTAATGTTATCAAGTACTTATTTTATTTTATGTGGTTGTTAACATAATTGAAATTGCTATATAGGTACTACTTTAGAGCTTAGTGCTAGTGTTTTTCCTGGTTTGCTCTCTTTCAACTTCTTATCTTCAAATTGCATTACCGCTGCAGTCTCTGAAATTTACAGGAGGTTCACGCTTCCATCTAGATGAGCAACAATTTTTTCCAATTTTATTTAAAAATATTGTGACGTGTTTGACAACGATACTCCGTTAAAGCCTGGCGTAAACCTATTAGATAAATAAATTAATCCAGTGGATCACACAAATATTATGTTTTTCATTTACAATGATGTTGTTCTACCAAGGACCGATCGAAGAATCAGTTAACGTAAGTTAACTTCGTTTGATTTCTTATCTCCATCTATGTTCGTATTTATATTCCTCTGAAAAACAGTGCAATGTTGACATTATGCCCTATGTGTCCGTTTGGAAACACAGTTGCTCTGTTCAGTCACAGCTCTTACTGTTGACAACAATTACGCTCACCTTACTCTTCGTTCTCGAGCTTGCAACCAGTATATCTTTGCTGTATCCCGCGGTAGTTTTCCTGTAGTGTTACTTGTACTCTGAGGCTGACGCACAGTACTATCTATAAGGTTACCAGTGAAGAATTGGACGATATACACCTCGTACATGGATTCAATGAATGCAATGGAAGTGCGGCAGAACGATATTATGCGAAGCTGGTTCGTCTAAGGGTTGTTGCGATGGTTTCTTTTCTTTTATATAGATATTTTTTGATGATTACATACTACAGGACGTTTCTTTATTTAAATATACACCCAGGTGACAAAAATCCTGGGACACCTCCCAGTATCGTGTGGGAAATGTTTTTACCGGGCGTAGTGCAGCAACTCGACGTGTCGTGCACTCACCAAGTCGTGGGAAGTCTCCTGCAGAAATATTGAGCCATGCTGGCTCTTTAGCCGTCCGTAACTACGGAAGAGCTGCCGGTGCAGGATTTAGTGCACCTACTGACCTCTCGATTATGGATTGAGGAGTTCCTAGATAACAGGACGCAGCATGTCATTCTCAATGGAGAGAAGTCTTCCGAAGTAAGAGTGATTTCAGGTGTGCCGCAGGGGAGTGTCATAGGACCGTTGCTATTCACAATGTACATAAATCACCTGGTGGATGACATCGGAAGTTCACTGAGGCTTTTTGCAGATGATGCTGTGGTGTATCGAGAGGTTGTAACAATGGAAAATTGTACTGAAATGCAGGAGGATCTGCAGCGAATTGACGCATGGTGCAGGGAATGGCAATTGAATCTCAATGTAGACAAGTGTAATGTGCTGCGAATACACAGAAAGATAGATCCTTTATCATTTAGCTACAAAATATCAGGTCAGCAACTGGAAGCAGTTAATACCATAAATTATCTGGGAGTACGCATTAGGAGTGATTTAAAATGGAATGATCATATAATGTTGATCGTCGGTAAAGCAGATGCCAGACTGAGATTCATTGGAAGAATCCTAAGGTAATGCAATCCGAAAACAAAGGAAGTAGGTTACAGTACGCTTGTTCGCCCACTACTTGAATACTGCTCAGCAGTGTGGGATCCGTACCAGATAGGGTTGATAGAAGAGATAGAGAAGATCCAACGGAGAGCAGCGCGCTTCGTTACAGGATCATTTAGTAATCGCGAAAGCGTTACGGAGATGATAGATAAACTCCAGAGGAAGACTCTGCAGGAGAGACGCTCAGTAGCTCAGTACGGGCTTTTGTCAAAGTTTCGAGAACATACCTTCACCGAAGAGTCAAGCAGTATATTGCTTCCTACTACGTATATCTCGCGAAGAGACCATGAGGATAAAATCAGAGAGATTAGAGCCCACACAGAGGCATACCGACAATCGTTCTTTCCACGAACATACGAGACTGGAATAGAAGGGAGAACCGATAGAGGTACTCGAGGTACCCTCCGCCAAACACCGTCAGGTGGCTTGCGGAGTATGGATGTAGATGTAGATGTAGATGTATGTCCCATAAATTTCCCACTGGATTCAAGTCAGGCGATCTGGGTGGCCAAATCATTGGCTCGAATTGTCGAGAATGTTCTTGAAACCAGTCACGAACAACTGTGACCCGGTGACATGGCGCACAAACATCTATAAATATTCCATCGCTGAATTGCTGCAAATGGTCTTCAAGTAGCTGAACATAAACGTTTCCTGTCGTTGATCGGTTCAGATTGACCATAGCACCCAGTCCACTCTATGTAAACCAGCGCACATCATAACTGAGCCACAACCAGCCTGCACAGTGCCTTGTTGACAATTTGGATCCATGGCTTCGTGGAGTCTGCGCCACAATCGAACCCTAGTATCAGCTCTCACTAACTGGAATCGGGACTCATCTGATCTGGCCACGGTTTTGCAGCCGTGGACGATCCAACCCATACGTTGACTATGCGACGAGAGGCGTTGCAGGCGATGTCATCTTGTCAGGAAAAACACTGCAGGCGGTCATCTGTGGCCGTAGCCCATAACACCACATTTCACCGTACTGTCCTAACAGATACGTTCGTCATATATCCCACATTGATTTCTGCGGTTATTTCACGCAGGGTTGCTTGTACACTCCTGGAAATTGAAATAAGAACACCGTGAATTCATTGTCCCAGGAAGGGAAAACTTTATTGACACATTCCTGGGGTCAGATACATCACATGATCACACTGACAGAACCACAGGCACATAGACACAGGTAACAGAGCATGCACAATGTCGGCACTAGTACAGTGTATATCCACCTTTCGCAGCAATGCAGGCTGCTATTCTCCCATGGAGACGATCGTAGAGATGCTGGATGTAGTCCTGTGGAACGGCTTGCCATGCCATTTCAACCTGGCGCCTCAGTTGGACCAGCGTTCGTGCTGGACGTGCAGACCGCGTGAGACGACGCTTCATCCAGTCCCAAACATGCTCAATGGGGGACAGATCCGGAGATCTTGCTGGCCAGGGTAGTTGACTTACACCTTCTAGAGCACGTTGGGTGGCACGGGATACATGCGGACGTGCATTGTCCTGTTGGAAAAGCAAGTTCCCTTGCCGGTCTAGGAATGGTAGAACGATGGGTTCGATGACGGTTTGGATGTACCGTGCACTATTCAGTCTCCCTTCGACGATCACCAGTGGTGTACGGCCAGTGTAGGAGATCGCTCCCCACACCATGATGCCGGGTGTTGGCCCTGTGTGCCTCGGTCGTATGCAGTCCTGATTGTGGCGCTCACCTGCACGGCGCCAAACACGCATACGACCATCATTGGCACCAAGGCAGAAGCGACTCTCATCGCTGAAGGCGACACGTCTCCATTCGTCCTTCCATTCACGCCTGTCGCGACACCACTGGAGGCGGGCTGCACGATGTTGCGGCGCGAGCGGAAGACGGCCTAACGGTGTGCGGAACTGTAGCCCAGCTTCATGGAGACGGTTGCGAATGGTCCTCGCCGATACCCCAGGAGCAACAGTGTCCCTAATTTGCTGGGAAGTGGCGGTGCGGTCCCCTACAGCACTGCGTAGGATCCTACGGTCTTGGCGTGCATCCGTGCGTCGCTGCGGTCCGGTCCCAGGTCGACGGGCACGTGCACCTTCCGCCGACCACTGGCGACAACATCGATGTACTGTGGAAACCTCACGCCCCACGTGTTGAGCAATTCGGCGGTACGTCCACCCGGCCTTCCGCATGCCCACTATACGCCCTCGCTCAATGTCCGTCAACTGCACATACGGTTCACGTCCACGCTGTCGCGGCATGCTACCAGTGTTAAAGACTGCGATGGAGCTCCGTATGCCACGGCAAACTGGCTGACACTGACGGCGGCGGTGCACAAATGCTGCGCAGCTAGCGCCATTCGACGGCCAACACCGCGGTTCCTGGTGTGTCCGCTGTGCCGTGCGTGTGATCATTGATGGTACAGCCCTCTCGCAGTGTCCGGAGCAAGTATGGTGGGTCTGACACACCGGTGTCAATGTGTTCTTTTTTCCATTTCCAGGAGTGTATGTTAGCACTGTCAACTGCACACAGTCGCGCTGCTCTCGGTCTTAGTCAGAATCAGGAAAATAAACAGGTGACCATCTCCGCGTACTCGTCATCAATTCGCTTGTGAACGGCACAAACTATTCCTATCCTGTATCGTTACTGGTGACTGGACATTGTGTCTTTAAACTAACGTAAAGAAAAAGAAAGGTGCTTAAGCTCAAAAACAGCAGCAACTACCCGAGCAAAGACCCACCTGCGTCCACAAATAATAATGTTATGTTTGTTGGAACAGCGACTGTGTGGTGTACTGCGAATTGCTTCCCCGAGCTGCAACCTCCACTGATGACAACTGGTGACAACATCTGAGACGCGTTGCAGACGCAGTCCAAGAAGAACGACCAGGAAGACTGCGTGAGGTGATGCTACTTCACAAAAACGCTCGCCCGCATTCTGCTAGACTGACAAAAGCACTAAATAGGAGTTGGGTTGGGAAGTCATCCGGCACCCACCTTATTCACCTTGTCTTGCGTCCTCAGATTTTCACCTTGTCCGCTCTCTGTCGAACAACCTCCAAAGAACTTCCTTCCGACATTTAAATGCCTTCCGATCATATAGTAGCTTGACGAGTCCTTCATCTCAGAACCACTGTCGTGGAATGGAAAAGTTACCTGAGCGTTGACTGCTGTAAATAGTGAAAGACAAAATATATAAGCGATTACTGAAGCGTCAGTTATGTGTACCTGCTGTGTTTTTAAACTTATGAAAGAACGTTACAACGTATGTACCAGTCCAGTATAATCTCATCCGGCTGTGTCTTGTGGACATCGTCAAATAAATTTCACAAACTTTATCTGCATTAAGCACATGGACGTTATGAAACATTTGTACTAAGTAGGACAATATTTCTCACTGCTGTCAGTTGCTGCTGCTCACCATACTTTCGCAAATATCTCGCAAAAGCCTTGTTACATTATTAGTATTTACTGATGATGTCGTATACCATCGCAGGTGTCAATTTGCCCTATTAATTATGATCCACGTCACGTATATAATAATAATAATAATGTTTGTAGATAAATAAATAATGTACTGATGAGGCTCACAACTTGGTGCAATTATTGTTATCTGAGGCTATTTCAGTGACAGGTTTGTCAGTTTAAGATGATGCTGTCAGCAGTAATCTAACGCAGGTCCTCCGCATGATAAGCGTTATCGCTACTGTTCACGCACGGAGAGGGATTATTTTGACATGAGTAAAATGCTCCTGATTGAATACGAGTATTATTAGCCTCAGCGCATTTTAGTTCACAAATTGCGACTGCTCTTCACTGCAAACTAACGATCGTTTCACCAATGATCAGTGACGAGAAATAAACTGTTTACAGACACATCTGTGTACAAGGGAGCCCACAGGAGGGACAAGGGTAGGCTGCGAACCCCCACCGCCTTAGGTCTAAGGGAAAGGAAACAATATGGGGTAGTCGAGTGGTCTTCTTTCAATAAAATGATATAAAAGTCCGTATTACGCAGTTTTTAGCAGGGTCGGAAGTAGAACTTTTTTATGACTAGTTGTAAGTCGTCTTCCAAAATATTAAAAATATTCCAAACCCCCAGGTCTAGTCTCCCTCAACAAACTATCGTATAGGGGACCCTTTCCGTATTCCTACTGTCTTTACAATGAGAAACTAACTGACGAAAATACGGCTGGAAAACTAAACTGCCTGCCGCATGTTGCCGAAAAAGAGAAGCACAAAAAAAGGAAGAGAAATTCAACACAATCTAAGGGTGTGAAACGTTTTTATTCGCATTCTGCATTTGGAGAAAAACCTTGTAAGATGTTATTTCATGTTTATTTTGGGTTATAATTTCTTTTCTCTTGTTGGCACCTAGCATTACTAAAGACATAGTAAATTAGTTGCTTTGCGTAACACAGTCATTTGGGACACAGAGGTTGACACTTCGAGGGACAACACATACTCTCCCTAAACAGAATAATGCGACTTTCTCGCAACTACTATAATACGCTGTCTTGATGTCGGGTTGAAACAGTGACTGCAAATAGTAAGTCCTCGTGAAATCAGTGTTCTCTATCTCGGTAAAGTATTACGAAATGAATTCACCATTGTTATCAACATCTATGGAAAATTATTTCTTAAATGGATTTCAGAGAGCAACATACAACTCAGTTACTTCAGACAGTACTCCTGACGTATGCCACATAGAAGAGATGTCAATGGCCATTCATTTGGCTCAGTCAGAGCCTGATGAAAAAATAATTTTTTTATTTCAGTTACAGATATTACTGGTGAATGTCAAACAGATATTCTCTTAAATGATTGGTAAATATGGGGTGCCAAAGACATCATAACGGTTCACGAATAAAAAGGCACGAAAGGTACTTTTTTGAAAAAGGAGTACGAAAAGTATTAAACATCTTAAGCTATGAGCATTTTTTCTTCCTTGTGGGGCTAATTCGTGGTAACTTACCATGAATGACAGCGATTTTATGTCCTGTTCCGGTAAAATTTTTCAGGGCAGTTAAGAAAGTTTTCAGTTTCTCTTCCGCATCTACTTAGCACGGGGTATATTGAAGATGCATGTATCCTATAAGACAGAACAATCTCTTGATAGAAACCATTTAGAAACCGCAGACATATCTCAAAGCCTCTTAGATACTACATAGAAAAAGTGTATAGATTTTCTTAGGACGCTAGGGTAGCTTCTAAAGTAGATGCTTTTCAAAAAAGCTGCGTCGCTGGTATTGCAGGAATGCTGCCAGATTTCCTTGTTCCACAGGGGTCTGCTATGAAATTGTGTTCAAAATCAAGTACGTTAGCAGACCTGTCCAAAGAGTTATTGTGAACCTACATATTGCTGTAAATCTAGTTGAAAAATAAAAACAAATGGGAAAAAATAATAAATTTGTTTTTGTAAAATATTAAAATAAGCTTTTTGGAGAACTTCCAGCACAAAGTTTTCTAGGATTAAAAATTAGTCTTTTAGTTCATTTCCGCAGACGCCACATTCATCACCACCACTTCGCACAGTGAATGGCAGATTCTTCTTCCTAGATGTCACTGGTATGCACACGAATGTCCCCACAGCTGAAACAATATTCGTTATCAAAATGAACTTATCCAAATTTAACCTAATGTGCCAAATAAAAATTGATGAACTAGTGACCTTATCAAATTAGTTATGTTTTAGAACTATTTCACTTTGGGAGGACAGGAACATGGACAAAGAGTTGGCGAATGTACAACAAACTGCCCATGTGGATCTCTTGCAAATACACACTGTGCAACACAGATAAAGGATTGCTATTGTAAATTCCATTATTGTCTCCCATTGTGACACAGAACGTTCAAATTTGACTCAAAGGTGCCTCCAAACTTCATTTGTAATGGTTCAAAAGCGTGGCGCCTTGCAACGTCGCCCACGTGCTCGGAGACACTTCAGACACATGCGAAAAAAGGCCAGAGCTCAGAAAAAATGGTTCAAATGGCTCTGAGCACTATGGGACTTATCATCTGAGGTCATCAGTCCACTAGAACTTGGAACTACGTAAACCTAACTAACCTAAGGACATCACACACATCCATGCCCGAGGCAGGATTCGAACCTGCGACCGAAACAGTCGCGCGGTTCAGGACTGAAGTGCCTAGACCGCTCGGCCGCCGCGGCTGGCACAGCTCAGAAATCCATGTGACGTGTAAGGTAGGTGAATGATGTCACATTGACATCAAATTTCACTATAAGATTGCCCAACACCATCGTGGATGAAACTTCCTGGCAGAATAAAACTGTGTGCCGGACCGAGACTCGAACTCGGGACCTTTGCCTTTCGGGGGCAAGTGCTCTACCAACTGAGCTAACCAAGCACGACTCACGCACCGTCGTCACAGCTTTACTTCTGCCAGCACCTCGTCTCCTACTTTCCAAACTTTACAGAAGCTCTCCTGCAGAACTAGCGCTCCTGAGTTCGAGTCTCGGTCCGGCATACAGTTTTAGTCTGCCAGGAAGTTTCATATCAGCGCACACACCGCTGCAGAGTGAAAATCTCCAGGAAAAACATTTCAGACACACCGCCGCTCAGAGTCGCCGCGAAAAGGCCTTGGGCGTGGCATATGAAGAGCGTTAATGAAACCAGCGCTTTCGTTAGGGCGTTGATTCCCAAGGATTTCGCGGTCAAAACCGGCAGTTCGCAGTGCGATGGGCAGCAGGATGACATTCTTGACATCCTTTGACATCCCCGTATGTTTCAGCCCTTCTCTAAGGACACTTTGGGGCTGCATCCCGACTGAACGTGACAACACCCCCGTAGAGTGCAGCGCGACCACAATTTCTGCTTCGTGTACAGGTTGGAACCACTAGGGACCGTTAGCGGCCATTCGACGGAATTTGAACTTTATCTGAAGCAGCAAAGAGTGTTTATGAATTTTGAGCCTTCGTGTTTCGCACCCACCTGTGACCTGATCACACAGATGGGGGGAATGGCGTGACATTGGCTCATGTGTGAATAAAAAGCAAGGTGTCCCCTAACACCCCCTCCTCCTCCCCATCCACCAGGTCTGCAATACTGTCGGTGGCATCAACCCACCTTCACTGAGAATTTTAAAAATGTACCTGTACTGGGCCAACATTAAGTAGCCCTAGCCACCTGGCAGGAGGCATCTACAGTCGCAGGGGTGTCGAGAGGTTGCCTGCCTGCAGGCGTCTAGAACTAGTTCGCAGGCTTTCCAGGACAGAATCAACAAATAATCTTTAAATGAGTGATACCAAATTACATACACTGAAAAAGATAGTACCTGACAATGCTTTGACCCTACGTAATTTATTAGGCTATACAACAAGAAACAGAAGGAACCACATCAGAAACAGATATTATGTCATGTTATAAAGGGATGAACAAAATGAAAAAAATATACGTTAATAGTTTTATCATGCTAGTTCACATTTCCGATAAGTTTAATCGTTTGCTTCGAAAAACAGGGCTGCAAATTGGCTTCAGAGCAGAGAACTCTTCAGGAACATGCGTTATACACAATGTAGGTAAAAGTCAGGTATAAAAATGTCTGCAGTACTTGAAATAATATGTATCAACTGCGCTAAGATTTTTGTTCGCGCAAACTGAGAGAAATTCAATGCGAGGTTTAGAGAAAATCTTAATCATAGTAAAGCAAATTCCTCATCACTTAGTGGTCATTTAAGAGAGTGCAAGCATTCCTTTAATTACACCACTAAAAGCGTCACCATTCTTCACGAGCCTGAAAAAGATCTATTATATAATATCCTATAACAAACAGAGTTAAAGACTTACATGACCAAACACTTGGACCACTCCTTGATTTACAGACGGACCTGCGAAGTAACATGTTTCTAGCGACTTTTACGTTGTTTTAACGATGTTCAGTTAGAGTTTTCTGTTAAGCTCGATAAACTTCGACAAAATATGTTCGTTTCTCCAAAGATCCAGGTCCAACTTCATGACCACCTTATATAGTAAATACAGATTTTATTGTATCGATCTTACGCAGTACTTTGGCCGTAACAGTGATATCAATTTACCTCTTTATACATTTTATCCTTATATACTTTATATATTCTATCGTTACATCAAACTTACTGTTTGTCCAAAAGCGGTATGCAGTATACAGGGTGAGTTTGCACTGATGTGACGAACTGTCAGGGATGATCGAAAAGGGTAAATATGTCAATCTGAAGTAAGGTCCCATGGTCTGGGAACGTCCAAGTCAAAAGTTATGAGCACTTGTTCAGCAGTAGAGATGTGTTTGACAATAGCGAATATGAACAAGAGCTCATAGCATCTAAGGTATGCTCATTACAGGCCACATTTACTGGGTATTTTTTTCTTGTTTTGATCCATACTACCTCTCGAAATGTGGAAAGCAAGAAGCCTGTATTGTCACAGGTATCAGAAGGATTTTCTTTTATAACTTGAACCTTGCTAGTTTTCAGAAGTGGCACACATTAATCCGCTGTCTTTTGCAACAGTTTTCGATGGAACTGAACCAAGAGTTTGAGGACACCATTGACTACTGCGAAGTACGTTGGTTAACTCAAGGGGCATATCGGGAACGATTTTTCGATTTAAAGCTCTATATTGTCGAATTTATGAAAGAAAAAGGTTTGCAGGAACGAAAATTAGAATTGTATGTCCATCTCTTCAGAGATGATTAATATGAAATATGAAACCAACTATGAAACCAGTTCGACTGTATTGCCGTTTACCCCTCTTCTCGCTCAGAGAGTGTGGCTTGATGATGGGGCAAGTGTGTAGTCTAGCTGATCGCTGTGGCACGTGGGCAGAGCCAAATTCTTTGCCAGCCCTGATCTAATACGACCAAGAAATGTGGCCATTTAGAATTTGTAAGCTATAACGTAAACACGACATGCTGTGTACCACAGAACTAGAATATATAATGGAGCGTATTGTGATCATATATGATGATGATGAAGTCCCATACTCATTGACAGAGCGTAGGGGAATGATGCGGGAGACCCACACCGCCGTACTAGGGAAGGTATAATGGAGTTGGTTTGCCATTGCCTTCCTCCTACCGTAATGGGGATGAATGATAATTATGAAGACGACGCAACAA